>NC_041387.1:631352239-631365991 GCF_002162155.2 Triticum dicoccoides
TTTTGCAACGGCCGAACTCACATCACATGGCATCCACATGGACGGAGCATCTCGTTCGTCACGAGTGCACGCACACGGCACACCGGCGACTCCGCGATCGCCACGCAGCGTGTCTGCGTCGCCCGCCCGAAAACACCGCATCGCGTCGCACACCGGCCTGCCGCTCGCTGCCGATCCGATGGACAGAGACGGACGCCGACGAGCGGGAGGGACCCGCGCGCCTCCTTCGTCTCCCTCCAGCCGCATATACCTCCACCTCCGCACCACACACACACACACACTATACTCCATGACGACATCTCACTCCGCCAGGATCTCCCGATAAAAAACTTAACTTGCGGCCGGCTCGCCGTTCCCGTGACCGAATCCACGGGCCGCCACCGCCAGTCGCTCTCTCTGGTGGGCGGCCGGGGAGATGCGCCCCTATAAAGCCCCCCGCCCCTCCGCCTCCCAGCTCAGCGCCTGACCCGGCCTCCATTCCGCCGCCTGGGCTCCCGCTGGCCCGCGGCGTCACAGGATGGCCGTCTGCTCCGGAGGGCTCGTGGCGCCGCCCTTCGATCTGTCCGCGAGGCTGGGCGGCGGAGCGGGGGCAGGGCCCTGGCCGCGCCCCGCGCGTGGCCCCGCGCGCGCGATCCGCTGCTGCTGCTACGCCCGCCCGGACCCCACGCCGCCGCGGAGGCTGCTGCTGCTCTCCGCCAAGGCGTCCGCCGCGGCCTCGCCGGAGCGCGTCCACGGGAGCAAGCCCATTGCCCGGGGACGCCGCCGCGTCGGCCTCACCGTCACGCCATCGCTCCCATTCCCCTCCTCCCGGTACGTGCGCGGCCGCTCGCCACTGCGAATCTAGGATTTATCCTCCTGCACATTCATTATTAATTTTCTTTTCTGGGCAGATAGATACGCTTACCAGTTATATCTAGCCTCACATTCGCCACTGGCAACAATCATGAGCTTTCTCTTTTTTTATTCCAACATGCGTGCAATTTTATAGAGTTTAATTAACGTGCCAATGCTGTAGACACAAGCTTCATATTCATACCATACACTACTAGTATAGTGCATATGTTTTGTGCTGTTGCAGAATAAGTGCTACTATTTGTTTACTGATGATGAAATCTCTCATACACGATTCTCTTTTGTTCACTAGTATAGTTCTACAAGGCAGCCCAAGCAGAATGATTTCTATCCGCGGTGCACGCCGAGAGGGCCGGCTCCCCAGTCCCGCGACACCCCGCCCAAGAGAGGTGGGTTTGCTTTGCTGGCACTTTTAATCTTGAAGAAAAATGTTTCCCAGATGTGTACTCCAAAGTGAAAATGCCCCAACCTGTAGTTATTCTGCGGTGCTAAGGAAATGCGTGTGTTTCTTTGGCACCTGCCTTATAGACACTGGTATTGCTAGTGAGAAGGAATGGGGAATCAACCTGCTCGATGAAGCGGTCAAGGAGTCTGGCACCAACGAGGATGGAAGCACCTGGTACAGGGAGAGTGGCGAGGATCTCGGTGAGAACGGGTACCGTTGCCGCTGGGCCAGGATGGGTGGACAGACCCATGATGGTTCCACTGAATGGAAAGAGACTGTATGTTATCGCTGCTTTACTTATTCTGATAGACTGCACTCTGGTTTTCATCACTGTATGTTCTTGCCTTTTCTTTCCCATATCTGCTAGGTCTGCATTTGTGGCTGAAACAGGCATGTCAATCAAGTGAATATTGTTTTGGTTTCAAAAGGTTGTTGCTCAAGTATGCATGTAATATAATATCACAGATAGCCGATTATTTTTTAATCACTGATAAGTCTTTAGCTAGTTCTTAGGAGTTTATGAGTGCCGTAACAATATCCATTGATCTTTTATGTAACAAATCTCTGTGTATTTATTTTATGTGGCAGTGGTGGGAGAAAAGTGACTGGACTGGATACAAAGAGCTAGGTATGCAATTACTCTTTATACTGGAAGCTCTCGTAACACAACTTTGCTTCACATTTTTGGTGATACATGGTCTTTCTGGTTCCATTGTTAAATAACACAAGGATTTACTTGATGTGATGGATAGTAAGGAGTAGTACGGAAATTGATCTATGTTCATTGGAAATATTTTTAACCTTTATACATTTGTGGTCATTATTTCTTGACCTCTCAATACAATTTTAACTTGTCAGGTGCTGAGAAATCTGGGAAGAATGCTGAGGGTGACTCTTGGTGGGAAAAGTGGAAAGAAGTTCTGCACCAAGACGAATGGAGGTGAATTAGTTGACTTGCAATTTCAGTGTTATAAGTATATCATTCCTCGTTCAATGAATAAAAGGAAACCATTCCATATCTAACTACGTGACTACAATTGTAACTGCAACATTCCTTGTTGTTCATTGATGATGGAAAGTTGATTTTGAATTTTTTTACAAATTCCATAGATGTACTTGCATATATGCGGACATAGAACCTAAGATGGTTATAAAACCAAGCCATATGCTCATTTTTTACTTAAAAATGTCATGAATATTACAGCAAGCACACGGGTCATCTGTAGATTTCTCTTTTATGTATCCCAAGTGAATAAGATCCACAAAAGACAGATGGGATCATGATTTTCCTGACCATGTGGCATATCTCATAGTATATCACTTATATTCTTCCTAGAATTGCAAGCTCTGTTTTTCTTCCTATCCACTATACTTCCAATCTTCAGTTTAGATAGCACCTGCTACTAGACAAAGGGCTAATCACTGTAATGTATATTCACTTTTGGTGTAGTATTTGTAGCATCGATTACAGTAGTATCTATGTGAAGAAAATGGAAAATACTCCCTCCGTCCCATAATGTAAGAGCGTATTTAACGCTACACTAGTGTAAAAAACGCTCTTATATTATGGGACGGAGGGAGTAAGTAATAACCCTATTATAAGAAAATATGAATTTGCAGCCCGTAAGGCTAGATCATGGTTTAAATCTTTAAATTGTGTAACACAGCAATCTTGCAAGACTCGAGAAGAGCGCAGAGAAGCAAGCCAAATCAGGGACAGAAAATGCTGGGTGGTATGAAAAATGGTGAGAGTTGCATTGTGTTTTTGTTTAGGTTTGGTTACAGGTGGTGCTGCTGATTATTTAATTGAACTGTTATTTTTTCTCCAAGGTGGGAGAAATATGATGCCAAGGGCTGGACAGAAAAAGGTGCGCATAAATACGGGAGGTTAAATGAGCAGTCCTGGTGGGAGAGATGGGGTGAACATTACGATGGTCGTGGCTCTGTATTGAAATGGTGAGCTTCTTGAGCTTCGTCTTTCTTACTCTGTAAGCACCTTCCTACCTGTGTATTACTGAGTAATCGGACTATATGTATTCAGTGGTTTATGAGTATTAAACTGTAGATTTAGTCATAATGCCTTAGGTTACCATACATACTGTATTTGCCAGTTTGCACTGTCCAATGGAGATTGACAACTGTTGCAATCTCTTTGATGGTCTTACAGGACAGATAAGTGGGCAGAGACAGACTTAGGCACCAGATGGGGAGATAAATGGGAAGAGAAATTCTTTGCTGGAATTGGTTCACGACAAGGGGAGACATGGCATGCTTCTCCTGGCGGTGACCGTAAGTTTCGCCACCATTGATAACATAACAATGTACTCTGCTGGATGCTAGTCATTAACTTAATAATATTGACATACATATCCTCGGTAGGGGGTCAATAACACTATGCCTTATATTTTTTTTACCTATATCTTCAATAAATTACAAAGGTTTGTTGTGAACAGAGCTACACCAGGAACTACCACCCTGTTTGTTTTTGCTAATCATGCATGATAGCCTTTTGTGATTCCCTTTGACCTACAGGCTGGCGCTGGGCTCACTACCTTAATGGTGACAGAAAGATATTCCCTGAACATTCATGTACCAACCAATTTGTACAAGCTTCCACGAAATGCAAAGCATTGTGCTTGTTGCATTGATTGATGAAAAACATTATGTACAATCCTGAATGTTGGCTAGCCCAACCGTAAACAAACAGCCCATTCTTCATAAAGTATCTAGGCCAAAAACCAACCCGTAGCTTCTTTATGAATTTTGATTAATGTTATTATTTGCCTAATAAATTATATTTCATGATAGTTGTTAACTATTCACCAGTTAGTTCCTAAAAATGTCATTCGTAGCCACATATGTTGCGTCTCATCGTGTCCAACTAGCTAAGATGCTACTAGCTGTCTACTCAAACACACGTCCAACAGCATTGGTGTCCACGCACTTCTTTGTAGCGTCTTTTGCTGCTGTCCACATCAGAAATAGCACTAACTAGCTAGTTTGTGGCAATTGGGTCATACATTACCAACGACTGAGATCCTTTAAATACTGTAAACTAATTGAAACAGTACCATTCTGTGTAAGTTGCATGCAGTATATGCAGAATCTCATTCTTAGAAATTGGATGCTCAACATGTATAGCGCTAGCAGTATAACTTATATTATGAAATCTTCATAGCCAGTTACTTATCTGATTTGAAACTTTCAGGCTGGTCAAGGACTTGGGGAGAAGAACACTTCGGCAATGGGTATGTGCCGTCCGTCATGATGTTGTTATTAAGATCTGTGCTGAAATCGTTCTAGTATATATATGATACTATCAGTGGATAACCAGTGAAGTTCATATGTTTCAGTAAAGTTCATAAGTACGGGAAGAGCACAACCGGCGAGAGCTGGGATTTAGTCGTCGACGAGGAGACATACTACGAGTAAGATTTTGCACCCCTGAAGCTTATTGCCAACTCCAATAAACGGTTCCAGAGAGAAAACGACCAGAACTAAAATCATCCTGTGCGGGTTGGATCTCATATTCCTGTGCGTTTCACCATATGCCAGGGCGGACCCTCACTACGGGTGGGCGGACGTCGTCGGGGACTCGTCGCAGCTGCTGTCGATACAGCCGGTGGAGAGGCCGCCCGGGGTGTTCCCGACCATCGACTTCAGCTCGTCGCCCCCGCGCACGGAGGAGCCGCCCGGCATGCCGCCTTCGTCCCTGGAGTGAGTTTGCGGTCGGTCGCAGGAGTAGAGCTCAGGCCCCCCGGTTTTGCCTCCATCATTCATTCTTTGTACTCCCTCCGTAAACTAATATAAGAGCGTTTAGAATACTAAAGTAGTGATCTAAACGCTCTTATATTAATTTACAGAGGGAGTAGAAAAGAGCAGCAAGCGCAATGTGGCTTTCATTGGTTCATTGGTTAGATCTTTCTTTCCCGTGTATTTTTTTCGCCTTCATGTTCTACTAGCATATTCCGTTGGTTCTAGCAGACACTTCTTTTCTGACAGACAGACAAAGTAGGCGAAATAATCGACCCGCTCGCGGTTAAATCTCGCCGTGTGCTCAAAATCTGTTTGTGGTCGGATTTGCTGTAACCATGGGGCTGGACTAGTAGAGAGGGTGGTACGTCCTTGTCCCGGCGACAAGGGAGAGAGGTAGAAATATGGACCGGCGTGAAAACCGTCTCACCCTGCCGTATGATATGGTCTTGGCCGCCGGCCCGCCGTTCAAACTTGCAAGTCCACACCGGCGTTGACCTGTTTTTCTGTTGGAGACGGCTAGCGTGGCACTCTGGCTGGCAGAGTTGTAATCATTTTCCTCGTGACGCGACCTGTGAGCGTGGAATTCCTGCTCCTCTTCGCTTATTAGTCGCACCTCACGCGCTTCGGTCGCCGCAGCCCCTGTGGAACGCCACGCCAGAGAACAATCTTTTCTTGTTTTTTCACTGCGCTGAGCTTGTACCTTCTCCGAATTGGGGTTCTGCGTTTTTCTTTTTCCTTTTGAGTTCACCGGAACTTGCAAAAATTTTAGACTTTAGAAAACGAATAAATTTTAGAGGTGTTCTTAATAAACTTACAAAATACAAAATTAATAGACCGGAATTTACAGCGGCATGGCGTATCATCCTATATTTTTTATGAATTTTAGCGGTTTGTTTTTGAAAGAATTTTAGAGGTTTACAGAGGGAGTACGATTTTATCCCCATTCATTTCACACACTTTGGGATCACATGTCGGCTAAGCCAGCCGGAGGTTTATCTTCCGTTTCGAGCCAAAAACGAATAAATGGGGGCAGGGCCCCGCACAGCACATACGACCATTTAAGCCGGGCCTCCGCTCCGGTGAGCAAATGCAGAGCTGCCGAGCACCATCTCATCCTCCTCCACCCGCGTCAACGCCGCAGTCAAACGCCTCCCATTCCCACTCTACCCCTAGCTAGCTCCCACCATGACGCTGCCGTCGCCGCCCGCCCGGCTGGCCGTGCCGGCCGCCGCCCTCCTCGTCCTCCTCCACCTCGCCGCCACGGCCACGGCGACCAACTTCACCTGCACGGCACCCCGGGGCACCACCTGCCACTCCGCCATCGGCTACCGCGTGCCCAACGCCACCACCTACGGGGACCTCCTCGCCCGCTTCAACACCACCACCCTCGCCGGCCTCCTCGGCGCCAACGACCTCCCGCTCGCCACCTCGCCCAAGAAGCGCGTCCGAGCCAAGGCCACCGTCCGCATCCCCTTCCGCTGCCTCTGCGCCGGCAACGGCGTCGGCCAGTCGGACCACGCGCCCGTCTACACCGTGCAGCCGCAGGACGGGCTGGACGCCATCGCCCGCAACTCCTTCGACGCCGTCGTCACCTACCAGGAGATCGCCACCGCCAACAACATCGCCGACGTCAACCTCATCACCGTCGGCCAGAAGCTCTGGATCCCGCTGCCCTGCAGCTGCGACCCCGTGGACGGCGCCGCCGACGTCTTCCACCTCGCCCACATCGTCGACGCCGGGGAGACCACCTCCGGCATCGCCGCCACCTTCGGCGTCACCGAGGACACGCTGCTCAAGCTCAACAAGATCACCGACCCCAAGACACTGCAGAAGGACCAGGTTCTTGATGTCCCGCTCCCTGGTACGTATAAAATTACTTACTTACTTGTGCTCTCTTCTTTCTTCTTCAATCTTCACGTTACACATACTCCCTCCGTCCCAAAATAAGTGTCTTGAGCTTAGTACAATTTTATACTAGAGCTAGTACAAAGTCGAGACACTTATTTTGGGACAGAGGGAGTACATCTTGTGAGTTCTGAATTTCTTACAGAGAAGTGAGTTCTGAACTCAGATTTCAGTTTGTCTTGAAGCTTGCCAGTAGACTAGTAGTACCAAGGAAGAGTGCAAATTAGGATTACAATAGCATAGACTAATTACAGTCAACTACACGCAGTACCAGCTGGGAGCCTGGGATTGGGGAAACTAGGGAAATTTTGGTTCAGTTGCTTTGTTTAATTTGCCCAATGGAGCTTAGCTGTTACTGACTCACTGCTAGAGTTCTGATTAAAAATTAACCTAGAATGCGATTCAAATAAATTATTGCGGGATGCTAGTTATTAATCAAGAATGCGATTCAGATATGTTCTCCAGGAAGTGCTTGTGCCGTGTTCTTCTTAATGTCGCACATATGCTTCAATTCATACATGTAATTGTTTTATTTTCAAAGATGCAAAGTAGGACTACTCTTGCAATATGAGGTACTGCCACCAAGTTTGTATTGAATTTTTTCAGTTGACTGGCGGCAGTCTGCCAGAATGCAAGTTAGGATAAACTAATGAGTTAATTATGGACGGCCACACGCATGACCTAGGACTGGGGAAGCTTAAAATTATATATGCTTCCTTGTTTAATTTGCCCAATCGAAGTTATGCTAGTTTGTGTTGGTTTTGATTAAAAATGATAAGTCAGAGTGCAGCTCTGATGAATTATTGCAAGATGCTAGTTGTAGTACTATATGGCCTGGATTCAGTCAGTGATTTCATTTATACAAATATAATAGGTTAAGTACCTTCTAGGCCTCTTCAATCAACTTAAGCCATGGTCCCCTTGTGTGGAGCTTTATTCGAAATATTCAGCGATGACTGGTGATCTGAAAGAGATGAGGTTGATGCTCATGCTTCAGTTGTTCAGAGAGATTCATGCTTCCACTCTGAACTTGAAAGCTTTTAGAGACGTCGCTATATGCCCATCCTGTGTGCCAGGGCATAAAGCTATTATATTGCAACCGTTTAATTGTCCAGAAAAAAAATGCATCTGTGGTGTGAAATTTGTTGAAGAAAATAAGCTTTGAAGCTTCAATTGATTGATGCCCTACCTGGACTTGTTTAATTGGTTGTTAGCTGTTGCTTTCTCCGGGCAAACTATCTGACTTTTCGGTCTCCAACTATGAACACGCTACTAATCCACAAAGTTGACTCTGACTGGACTGTCCAGTGCACACGCCTTTTTGAAGATTATTGATGGATTCTTTTGACTAGTATTCATTATGGTTCGTAAAACAAAGCCGCATATACGAAATGGTATTCTGAATCTGGTACTAACTGCTCGTCGAATTTTTGTATACTCAGTTTGCAGCTCATCAATCAGCAACAGCTCGGCTGATCATGATCTGCGCCTCCCGAATGGCACCTACGCGCTCACCGCGCAGGACTGCATCCAGTGCCGCTGCAGTTCAAACACCTTCCAGTACGCAACTGAGCTCCCCTGCTTCCATATCTCTTGAGCTGTTTCTCAAGCAGTGACTATGAGAATAACCATTTTTATCCCATGTGGATGTGGCGACCACCAGGCTAAATTGCACCGCACTGCAAGGAAAAAAGGGATGCCCAGCAGTGCGGCCGTGCGGCGAAGGGCTCAATCTTGGGCAGACAAGTGGCGCCGGTTGCGACTCCAAGATGTGCGCTTACAGTGGTTATTCCAACAGCTCTTCACTCAGCATACACACCACCGTTTTCAAGAACCAGACAGCACCAGCATGCGAGAGTAAGTGTAGCCTCTTAAACTTGCAGACCCTCCCCAGGCCCGAGCGGCGCAGTTTATCGACCTGAGTCGGCGATGAGACAGTGTCTCTAACCTCTTCTTGTTGGTATTGCAGAAGCAGGATCTTCGAGGTCGGTATTGGCAGGGTCCATGTGGAGGATACCTGCTATCTCCTTCCAGATGGTGTTGATCTTGGTATGCTTCCTTTGATACCGAAGACGCCCACTCTAGCCGCTATATATATATATATATTATCTTGGAAAAAAAAACTCACGATAGTATATCAATTTGTTGATCGATGTGATTGTTGTTGTTGTTGTTGTAAGTTGAAATTCCGATGACCGGTTTGTTGAGCTTTTCATTTTGACTATTCTTCTAGAGAATGAGTCGCGCTAGCTGCCTGAATAAAGCAATGATATGCGTTATTTTCGTACCGAACCTAGTCCTTAGGATTTGAAACTGCCGCATTATCTCTTAACTTCAATTTATCATACTACTAGTACTCAGAATTTTGCTCCTCGGTCATCTTTTGTGACAGTAAAACCATCATATCTAAAGAATTAGCACAAACACTTGTTACGGTACTAATCTTGTCGACATGAACTTGTTCAATTCATCCGTGAGAAAGAAAGAAGGGCATGTCAGCTCCGACAAGAGAACTACTTCATCTCATCTATAAAAGCTCATACCAGTAACCATGAACAATAGTTGGGCGATAACATAACAAATACTAAGTTCTAGCAGACTTGCAAGCGTCAAGTAGGTCACATAAACAGAGTACCAGTACAAGCAGCAGCAGAATTTTTGTCTTCATGTTTGGCTGTTTCAACAGCGTCTTGCTTCATCGGCTGTCTCTTCCCTCAGAATCCCAGAATTCATGCTTAGGACCTTCCATGACAATGCTAGCTCTAACTTCAGCTTCAGTAGTCACTGATGCCTGCACTCTAACAGTAGTAATATCATCAGGTGCAGACGGATTTCATCTTTGGTATAGAAATAACCGACAGTGTTCAAATAATTTACCTGCATCGGTTACTACCGAGATCCCAGTGTCTTTAGCATGGCTTGTCAAGTTCACTGTCTATTAGGTGTTTCCGAGACTGCACCAACAGGATCATCAAGTTCAGACACTGGCTCTAGCTATCGGCTCCCTAGGGGACAAAAGGAGACTCCTTCAATAGAGTTGGCAGACTCACTATTTCTTCGATCGAAATATATAAAATCTAACTCCAGCATCCCACCTAGATCATCTCCCCACCGGCGGTGTACCGGGAAACCAGGTTGAGTGCTGCCCGTGAAATACTTGCCCGAAGATGGATGTGCAATCGTACATGAAGTATGGTCGCAAACGATGCAGCGAACTGTTCACGAAACCAAAACATAAAGCAAATAAATGAGCTGCCTATAAGGATGGCAAATACTCCCTCTGTAAACTAATATAAGAGCGTTTGGATCACTACAATAGTGATCTAAACACTCTTATATTAGTTTACATTTTAGTGATCTACTTTGTTAGTCGGTATCTACTAAACCTAAACTTTTCAGAGAAAGGGTGTGGCTAGGTGATATAGCATATAAGATAATAAAAAGAAAAAAGAAAAAAGTGAACAGAAAAATTGTGTACGAATCTCCATGCAAAATCAAAGGACTATAACATCGAACGAGACATAACAAAGTTTCAGTCGACTGAGACTTAGCAAAACTGTTACAGAAAAGACGCGGCCGAACCCGATTAGGGCGCTAGCCGAGTCCGGCTTTGAATTAACAAAGCCATCAACCGGCCAAAATACAACTGCAGAGTACAGCAAAGAACTCAAACAACAGAAAGCAACAAGATACAAAGGAGTTGGAAAGCAACTTACTAAGCCCCAAACACTTCAGCAGGAAGGGTATACAATGGAGCACACAGCTGAAGAAGTTGAGGTCCTCCACCACGACTACATCTGGACAGAAGCAAAGCCGGCTCTGGAGAGGGAGTGCAGATGCACCTACATGGTCTGCCGTCACCAGACACTAAGGCCCCCGGCACGATATCCATCCAAACTCCGTCTTCAAAGGATTGCCTGAATCGCAAGGTGTCGTACCACCGAAGAACGGAAAGTTCCCATGAACATGGATGGAAACCGCCGGATAACCCCAAGAGCGGATCAGAGCACCCCAAATGTGCCGACGAGGCTCATCCAAAGCAGAGCGAGCTACACAGCCCTTGGGCAGAACGCGCCAGAGGAAAGTGAAGGCTTGGACGAAGAACACGCCCTTGGCTGCTGTCAACGACCCCATACAGTGCCCACCACCACACAGCTCTCAAGGAGACGCCTTCAAGAAGGTCACGACGCCAAGGACACCGTCGTAGCCTACTAGAGTTAGGTTTTCACCAGAGAAGCAAGGTGTTGGGGAGCGGAAGGGCGGACCTTGAGCGACGTCTCCATGAAGAAACTCGACGCCTGCGGACATCGCCGTCGTCGTCGCCGGCCGGAGCCGATCAGTGGTTTCCCCCAGTCTGGATCCCAACCACCAGATTCGGGCACAGCCCAGGGGCTGGCCAGCCACGCCGGCATAGCCAGGATCCGCTGTGGGAGAAGCACACCAAGAAGGGGAAGATGGCCAGCAGCCGGATCTGGCACCGGTAGCCGCCCAGACAGCCACGCGATGCCCCAGTTTAGCGAAGATCTGTCGGCCATCCGAGCAGATCGCCAACACCATGCCAACCCAACTGCTCGCCGCAGGAAACAAGGGGCCTCGCTGGGGGCGCCGCCCTAGATCCAAGATTCTCCGACACAGGCCGGAGCTGCGCCACGGGCTTGCCCGGTGACAACCTCGTGTGGGGTGGTGCGGCGGAAGGGAGGGGGGATTCCCTACGCCATGACCCGTACATGATGCTGCAGAAATACAAAAATAAAATAAAATTATGATGGAAGCAATGATACTACTAATTTGATATTGCACCATGGCCATATTCTAATAAACTCGATCAAGATTAGAAAAATATTTAGCTAGTTGCTTCTTAGGGTAGTGGCGAGTGTTGTCCTCTTGAACCTGCGGTACCTTTTCAGGCTTTTCGCTCTGTAAGCTGGATATTTTGTGTCGCTAACATACTTTTGAAAACCCATGATGGGCCTAAGTGCAAGATGTTCTCCTGGCTCGTGCTGCATGGGTGCATTTTCATCGCTAGTATTTTTTGAAACAAAGACGCTAGAAGCATCCGGCTTTAAATTAATAAAGCCACCAGGCAACCGTCACAGTGGTGCAAAGGTTTTACAGACCAAAGTAGCGCAACATGAAAGACGCAGAGAGGCATCAAGGAGCCAAGGTTACAACAAGCGATCGACAAACTAGTTCACACACTATTCCTTCGACTACCTCAACTCCAAAAAAAGAGAGACCAACTATGGAGGCTGCCGCGCGGTCGTCAACGTGCTTCTGATCTTCTCCATGGTCTCCGACATCCGCTCAGAATCGTGGTGCTTCCCCAATGATGTCCACATCTGTAAGAAGAGATGACATTTGAAGATAAAGTTAGCGGGGTGATTAGGAAACTTATTTTCAATCGTCGTTTTGCTCCTAATAGACCACAAACCCCAAAGAAGCACCCCTACGCAACGCCACACAATACGGCCACTAGATCCTTTCTGGGATTGAACTATCTGAAGCAAATCGGATCCCGACGCTGGGCTCCAATTTTGGTGGAATGCTCCCCTCACCGCACTCCACGCGAATCTAGCTAGCGCACATTGGAAAAAGACATGGTTCGCATCCTCGTGATTCCCACACACAATACACGTTCCATCGGAAGGACCGTTCCTTTTGGCCACATTGTCCACCGTCGGGAGGCGGTTTTTAAACATTTGCCATAGGAAAAATTTGATCTTGAGTGGGATCCCTGCCTTCCATAGCCCTCTGGCACTATCCAGGGTGTTGCCTTCTACCAACTTGGCGTATAAAGACTTCACCGAGAATTTCCCAGAGGCCGACAAACCCCATGAGACCACGTCAGCTCCCAAGCTTAGCGGTGCCGGCCCAATTTTTGCCAACAACTCGTTCCACCTCCCCATTTCAGGCTCTATCAAGAGGCGCTTAAAGTAAATGGTTGGTAGCGACGAGCTAAGGGTCTTCCCAACCAGCACGTTAGTGTCCGTCACTAGCTGGTAGAGGGTGGGGAAAATCTGCCACAACGGCCGGGAGTCAATCCAGCTATCCAGCCAGAACCGCGTGGACAGTCCGTTATGAACTTCAAACTTGGCCCCCACTGCAAAGGCTGGTCGAGCGGCCTGGATCCCATTCCAGAACGGCGACCCTTTGCACTTGGTCGTGCATAAGTTTCCATCAAGAAAATACTTAGCCCTAAGGATGTCAGTGGAGAGCCCCGATTCTTTTGGGGCCAGACGCCACCACCACTTAGTTAATAGGGCCACGTTCATCATCTTAGAGTTAATGATCCCCAGACCACTGAACTTTTTAGGTCTACAGACCGCCGCCCACCTAACTAAGTGATACTTCTTTTTAGTTCCACATCCTTCCCAAAAGAACTTGGAACGAGGCGTGTCAATCTTTGCATGAACCCCATCCGCTAAGAGAAACATACCCGTGGTGAAGAGGGGCAAGGAGGAAAGACTAGTATTTGTGAGAATTAGTCTTGCCGCCGAGGACATGAACCTCCCTCTCCACGGGCTCACCCGATTAGCCACCTTGCCGTATAACGGTTCCCATTCCGTGATCGACAATTTCCGGTGCGATATCGGTAGGCCGAGGTACTTAATTGGAAAGCCCCCAAGCTTACAATTTAGTAAACAAGCCACATGCCTACTCTCTTGATGGCTCATCCCAATGGAGATAACCTCACTCTTGAGGAAATTAATTTTCAAGCCAGAGAGGAGTTCAAAGGTGATCAAAGATCTGGCTCGAAAAGGAGCATCGTGTCGTCGACATATTGCAAGTGTGTG
>NC_041387.1:631366413-631390519 GCF_002162155.2 Triticum dicoccoides
TAAGGTGGGCCATGACACCTTTGATGTGACCAGCCGCCCTGGCTTTGTCGATCATCGCCGCAAAAACATCCGCCACGAAGTTGAAAATTAGTGGCGAGCCGGGGTCCCCTTGTCGGAGTCCCCTTTTGTTCTGGAAAATTTTCCCCATTTTCCCGTTAATTGTGACCGCTGTTTGCCCGCATGAAATAAGATGCATGATGCAGTGCACAAAACCCGCCTCAAAACCCTTTTTGAGGAGGGCTTCTCGAATAAACTCCCAGTTTACTCGATCATATGCTTTTTCAAAGTCCAGTTTTAGCACGATCCCTTTCCTCTTAGTACGCTTAAACTTGTGGACAATTTCACGTAACGCAATGGGGCCTTCTAGGATGTTGCGGCCTTTCAGAAAAGCAGTTTGGCTTCTCAGGATAACACGTTGAGCTACCGATGCTAGACGCGAAGCATAAGCTTTTGCGCACAACTTGAAGGCCATGTTGATCAAAGTGATAGGCCTAAATTGTCGAATATTGTCCGCGCCTTTCACTTTAGGAATGAGGCTAATAGCACCGTAGTTGATGAGAGCCAAATCAATCGAGCCTAGAGCAAACCCGTTACCTAAGTCATAGAAGACGTGTTTAAAGCATGGCCAATTTTCTTTAAACAAAGCAACCGGCCAGCCGTCAGGCCCAGGAGCCGTGTCAGTCTTCATGTCAGCCAGAGCCTGATCGATCTCTTCGGGGAGAAAGGCTAGGGCAAGCCCGTCATTTTCCACTTGGGAAACCCTATCAACCTGCCCCCAAAAACCTTCCTGAAGGACCACAACCTTATCCTCGGCCGTACCCAATAGGCCAATAAAGAAATCGTAAATGTGTCTAACAATTTCCGCCTGAGTCAGCAGGAGCCCGTCCTCCAAATTAAGGAGAAGGATAGGACTTTTCTTTTTCCGGCATTGGCGAACGCATGAAAGTAACTCGTATTCACATCACCTTTGGTCACCCACTTGAACCGCCCCTACGACGCCAGTATTCTTCTTCAACACGCAAGATGGCTAAGACTTGGTTTTCAAGGGAATATCAAAGTTCCCACTCACTTTCAGCCATCGGACTAGAGTCAACTTGAGCATGCAACGCTGCTATCTCCTCTACCAACCTAGCCCTCTCCTTCTTGGCCTCACTACCTTGATTGCCCCCAGCCCCGGAGGAAAGAGCACAGGGCCACAACCGCCACTGTCCAAAATTCAGCAGGCCCCCATTGGGGGTCTGAGTTGTGTCGAGATAGACGCCCAACGCTCCCGAACCAAAAGTGCAAAACCCTCGACTTCAAACCATGCCGTTTCAAAATAGAAACGCCTATTTCTCCGCAACGAATCATCACTAGAGGAAAAGATGAGGGGGAGGTGGTCCGAACCTATACGCGTCTCCGCCACCAGAGAGCAGAGATGGAAGAACGCTTCCCACTTCGGGGTGAAGAACACCCTGTCTAGCACACTCCGCACTGGGCGCAGTTATTTGTTAGACCAGGTGAACCTACAAAACTAAGAGAAAGGAGGAGCGCTTGTTTAGTCCCTACAAAACTAAGCAGCTCAGCCAAAAATCCACTGAACGGGAGTGGTCAGCCGGGCCGTAAACTAACATCACTACCGAAGAACGATCTGAGACACAGTGCTTGATAGTTGCCACAATGAAAACACACCCCGGTCCCACGCCAATACACCACAGATATACCGATTACAGCCCAATAAAAGACCCCATGATAGCCTGGAGGACGGCACCCATTGCCGGTCAAAACATTGTAAAGGATCTAACGAAGCAAGGTCCCTGAAAGAGAAATCTGTTTTGATCGTTTCTTGTAAAACTACAACGTCAATGCGCTCCTTAGCCATATATTCGCGCAGCTGCGTACGACGCCCCGGGTGTCCGCAGTCGCGGATGTTTCAAAACAGGTACCGCATTAGATAATGTGGTTCCTGAGGTGAACTCCTCGCGAGCTCACCGCCTTAGCCATGCGTTTCCGAGCCGGGGCACGGCTGAAAGAAGGAAAAACAGAGGCATCCCTCTCCTCTGTCTCCTTTTCGGGCACGGGATTGGCAACCTTCCCTGCTGTTGCCAGTCCCTCTTCGGCATTAGCAGCACACTTGGTTGCCGCCTCAGCCAACATGACATGGCCCTCTTCCCACGCGCGGACCAAAGAAATAACATCAACACTACTGGCCGAAACCGCTACACCACTATCACTTAAGATCGAAACCAAGTGGTCGTCGGAGAAAGCATTGAGAATTCGAAAGGAAGGTAGAGGATTACCTGAGGTCTCCAGGTTCTTGTCGGCAAGGCGGAGCTTGGCGCTCTCCATGGAAGACATGCCGCCTAGCTTGGCCTTGGACCGCACATTGGGCGCCCGCGGCTCTACCGGGGTCGCCCTAGATCTCTTGGCCTTGACCGTAGCCCCCGCCGCCATCAGCTCCGCACCCAGCTCCACGCCCAACCCCATAGAAGGCACCACCTTCTTTGATGCCACCACCTTGGCTGTAGGTTTCCTGCCTGCCATCTTTTTAGGCTGTCTGCCCGACACACTCAAGCCCCGGCGACCGGTCGCAGGGGTCGCACCAGCCCCTTTTTTCAGAACACATCCAGAGTCGGCCCCCAGCGCGGTCGGTGACGAGATCACCTGGGCCCATGGAGTCTCCAGCAGCATTGGGTCAGAGAGCAGAGAAGGCACCAACAACTCCAAATTTGAACCATACTCATTAAAAGCACCAGCCAAAGTGCGGGCTAACGGGGGCACACTAACCGCAGTGTCCTGCATCGCCACGATCCGTGTCCCCCCCGCTCAAAGCACCAAACTTGTCCCAAGTCTCAATGTCAATCGAGGTGTCCTGGATACTGTCTTCAAGCTCCTCTTCCTGATTAGCCATCTGCACGTCGCCCTTCGAATCTGTTGCATTGCTCCCTCCTGCCACAACTTTGCCCATACCAGGACTGCTAGCCACTTGCTTGTTGTTGTCTCCCTGCTGTCCCAACTGCTCAGGTTTGTCACCGACGTTGGGGGGGGCGAGGTTCAGTAGGTCCCAGCCTCAGAGCGCCACCATCGCTCCCACGTTTGGGCAGCCTCTCGACCTCCACTTTGATTTGATAACCCTCGTGGTTAAACCAAACTTCCACCACCCCATTGAATTTGTTTGGATTTTTGCAGGCCAATTTCATCCTCACAGGCCCCAACCTGATGAGAGAGAGTTCATCCACCACTATAGGTCGACCCAACATCTTGAACCCTTCTTTGATCCTATCTTCCCTGCGGTGTTTCTTCAGGACACCGTGAAGCCGCACCCAAGCCTCGGGCATCACCATGGGCTGAATCACTTCATGCAGCATGTCTCGCACCCTAGCCGTGATGTTGTTGCGGAGCAGGAAGAGCTTGCCACTTGATTTGGCCATGTGTAAGAGACCAGCCGAAGGAAACACCACATGGTAGTCATTGTCACCCACCTGAGTCACTTGCCAATCCCAATCCCCCGCGACGATGAGCTTGAGCTCCTGCCGCAGAATGCGGAGGGACAGCTTGCTGGGCTCTGCCGAGAGGATGGCCGAATTCGCGATCCACTCATCCACAGGCACCTCCTCCTCCGCATCATCGTCGAACTGGAGGAAGAAGAAACCCTCCCCAGTGATTGCGCTCCCCATGATCTGGAGGTTGAGGGAGCGACCACTGGAAGGACAGGCCGCCGAAGTGTGGCCCTCCTCTTTGCAGAGCACGCATAGCGGCTTGAAGGTGCATTTGGACTGAAAATGATCCCAATGGCCGCACGTGAAACATTCCACACCCGCCTCCGGCGCATCTTCCACAGGTATAGGCTCCCCCGCCGTGCCCTTGGAAGAGGAAGGAAGCGCCATCGCCATCACCGATGAGCTCGGCCGAGGCTTTTTGGTGAGGGGATCCCCATGTCCCCCACCAGAGTTGGGCAGCTCCATGGATTTGCGCTCCAGATCGCGGCAGCGCTGCTGCGCCTTCTTCTTACGCTTCTTCTCCTACTGCTGGATCCACCAAGGGGGAGGAGGACCCCAATCCCCCTCGTGCCCCGCCTGCTCCAAAGCGTAGCCGTGCGGCGCACGCTCGTCGCGGTACCCCTGACGGTCCCGAGCAGACGCCTTGGCCTTGTCGCGCATCTCCCGCTCCCTTCTTCTCTTAGCATCCAGCTCCGGCGCCTCCATGGGCCTCTTGTCCGCCTGCCAATCACCCATCACCGCCGTCGCAAAGGAGACCAAGAGGGGGGAGGAGGGGGCAAGATATGGAGAGTGCGGGCGAAATGACCGAAGCGCCGCACCTCCCAAGCGGTGGCTAGAAACCCTAAACAAGGATCCAGCACCCCGCGACGTAGCCATATATAGCCAGGGGCAGGCCGTGCCGCCTGGGCCTGTAGAGCTGGGCCGGGCCGAGCCGAACCCACTTCACTGACCCCCACCGACACCTGGGCCTTCCCCCTCGACTGGGCCACACACAGCCCCTGCAGTTCTGCCAGTGCAGCCCCAGGCCCACCCATGGCCCGTGGACCACTAACCGCACCCACGGCCGCCACGTCAGCCCTCAAGGCCTGGACCAGCTCCTCCTTCGACGCGCTCCGACCCTCCGGCGCTGCCGCCGCCGCTGCCAGCCGCCGCATCGGTGATGGCAGGCAGGGCCACTCCTTGCTCTGTCCTGACGACGACAAGGGAGGCAATAGCGCCGCCGCAGGGCACAAAGGATCGCTCCCGCCGCCATCACCGCCGTGTTGCCGCTCCCAGGAGAGGACAAACTCCAAACGCGAGACGCCACCGATCTGGGACCCCGACCCCCGGGGCAAAACTCCAGCCATGGCCCTAACCACGCCCCTGCGGTCGCACCGCGAAAGCCACAAAATCGCACACCAGAGGCCCCGACGGCGCCGGTTTCCACTCCCCCGCCACAACTTCCTCACCTTCATCGCCCGAGTCGTCCACCGCCAGGGCCCATAACCCGCCCCCGCAAGGTCGGGTCAGTGAGGACGACGGCACCGCCTGCGCTTCCGTCGCCGAATGGCCCAAGCAGCACGCGCCGCCCTAGTATGCCGGTGGTTCATGGTTCGCCACATGACCCAATGTGTCAACTCTGTCTCAGTGCCCCCAAAACGGGCACCGCACCTATGCATGGACAACCCTTTCTCCATCACGGTAGCCTAACTGTGTCCTAGATTGACAGAGAGAGAATTTCTCGGGAGGTGGTGAAGGGTCTCACCCAAGTGTTTCAGCCTAGTGAAGGGATGCTTCCCTAGGCTTCCATTCATGTGCGACATCTTCTCTGCACGTTGTCGAACATCTCGAAGGGGCGGAACCATCACATCTTCAATGAAACTCGTATGACCTACATCAAGGCGACCATGCTAGCCATGGAGGGTATCAAACAGAGGGAGATGTCCTACGGGACTTCCTAAGCGAGTGAGGGTATTTGATACATACTCCCTCTGTTCCTAAATATAAGTCTTTGTAGAGATTCCACTATGAACCACAGACGGATGTATATAGATGCATTTTAAGTGTAGATTCATTCATTTGGCTCCGTATGTAGTCCACCTAGTGGAATCCCTACAAAGACTTATATTTAGGAATGGAGGGAGTAGTTGACCTATGTGTTTCAAGCTTGTATTTCTGATTAATTTCCTTCAAAGGTGAGTCACTCTCCTATAAATATGTCTATTTTGTCTAAATGTAAAGGCGGTGCTCCTATTGGTTCCTCGAAAAAACCCCTCAGGACTTCGATTACATTTATAACGTCTCCTATTTGTTAACACTATCACAGTTGTCGAGCCTCAAAGAAGAATATGTTCGCATTACATGGATGAACCCGAACCTCGACATGATAGATTAAAAGAAGCATATAATATAATAGTTTCTAACAACCAAAACTCGCAAATGAGATACATAGCCAAGCTCAAAAGCTTGCGTCCACCTAAGAAATCACTTTATTTTAGATAGTACGTGCCCTAGTACAACTACTGTGTATCACTTCTATTGTCAGAAGAAAAGAAAATGCTCATTTCCTAGTAATTACACAAATGGAAGCAACTGCGTACGCAATCAAGTCAAAACATTTCTATAGATCTACATACCACCCGTGACTTGAATTGCAGAAAGTGCCAAAGTATTTATGACTATGAACACAACCACATTTAGTGCATAAAAGATAATGAAGGGAAACTGCCGACTTATGCGTCTCTTGGCACGCTGCCGCCTTTCAAAGCAACTGTCAACCAGAAGCCGCATGACACCTAGAAACGATCTAGGTGTTGCAAGGTTTGCAAGCAGTGTCATCAAGATGCACAACCCATTGTAGATTACCTGAGTTAATACTACCTTCATTGAGTTTTTTTCTCTCATCACCCCGACCATGGCCGCGAAGAAGGCTAACATCATGCTATTAAGTGACAACCAAAGGAAGTGCATTGCAACCATAAAGCCTAGCCATGAGCGATGAGACCGCGAAGCTCTTTCGTAGATCAGTAGTATCGTTGCAATCACGGAAGTTGTCATTGCAATGGTGTCTAGTACCATGAAGGTATCGTACCGACGGTGCCCACTTAGATTTGCCTTTCCACTTGATCCGTATGATCCAGGCACATTGAACGCGGCCGAGAAAGCGACAGTGGCCACGAGGGTGGAAACAACTGCAAGATTTTTAGATGTAGTCTCTCGCCATTTCATTATGTCTTGACCATTCCACTTCTCTATGAGCGAATAGGCGAAAGCGTCTTACCCTCGGTGCAAGGGGGCGCGTTGCGTGTTATAGGCAGCAGGGGCGCACCTCCCTGACAATAGCGCATACAAGTTTGTTGGAGAAGATTACAACTTGGAGAGGAAGAGATAAAGAGATAAAGAGGTTTACAAGATATTGAACTACTTGTCTAACCACCTAGCCTATCTCTTGTAGGACTCCTTGTGCGCCAATCCTCTGAACTCCAACGTGACATGTATATGTGTTTAACACCCTCCCTTAATCACAACTTCATCAAGTTGAGATTATGTTTGAAGTCTTCAAAACTTCTTGTGGGTAAAGGTTTTGTGAATCCATCTGCTATTTGATCCTTGGAATGCACAAAACGTATGTCAAGTTTCTTCTGAGCCACTCGTTCTCAAAAGTGAAAATCAATTTCAATGTGTTTGGTCCTAGCATGAAAGACTGGATTAGCAGACAGATATGTAGCACCCAGGTTATCACACCATAAACATGGAGTTTGAATGCTTTTGACACCAAGTTCTTTCAGCAGTGATTGCTCCCATATGATCTCTGCTGTAGCATTTGCCAATGCTTTGTATTCTGCCTCTGTACTAGATCGAGAGACAGTAGCCTGTTTTCTTGCACACCATGAAATTAAATTAGGACCAAAGAATACTGCAAAGCCTCCAGTGGATCGCCTATCATCCAGACAGCCTGCCCAGCTAGAGTCTGAAAAAGCACTCAGAAGTGTAGATGATGACTTACTAAAATTTAGACCAACATTAAGAATATTCTTGACATATCGAACTATACGCTTTGCAGCAGTCCAGTGAACAGTGGTGGGTGCATGAAGAAACTGACAGACCTTATTAACAGCAAATGAGATATCAGGCCGTGTAAGCATCCAATACTGAAGGGCACTGACCAAACTCCTATATCTTGTGTTGTCATCTTGACTCAAAGGCTGTCCTTCTGTAAGAGACAATTTTTCTGAACTGGATAGTGGAGTAGGAGAGGGTTTACACCCTTGCAAACCAGCCTTTTTTACTAGATCTGTTGCATACTTTTCTTGGGAGAGATGAAGTCCATCCTCATGTTTCTTCACTTTTATCCTGAGGAAATAGTGCAACTCTCCAAGATCCTTAAGAGCAAACTCTGCACTGAGATCCTTCAAGAGTCCTGTGATAGCCTCATTAGATGAACTTGTGACAATAATATCATCAACATATATGAGAACAAATATATGAGTGTTGCATTTGTTGTAAATGAACAATGAGGTGTCAGACTTGGAAGGAATGAAGCCAAGTGCTTGCATTTTGTGACTCAACCGCGAGTACCATGCTCTAGGGGCCTGTTTCAGTCCATATAAAGCTGTGTCAAGCTTACAAACATAAGAAGGTGCGTTCTTGTTTTCAAACCTAGGAGGTTGTTTCATGTAAACTTCCTCTTCTAGAACACCATGCAAAAACGCGTTCTGAACATCTAGCTGTCTGAGATGCTAGCCCATGGAAACAACAATGGGCAAAACAAGACGAATAGTTGCAGCTTTGACAACTAGACTAAAAGTATCCTCATAGTCGATGCCATACCGTTATTTAAAGACTTTTGCTACAAGTCTTGCTTTGTAACGATCAATGGTTCCATCGAATTTTCTCTTAATCCTAGACACCCACTTGCAGTCAATGAGGTTTTTACCTTGCTGTGGAGGAACCAAGTGCCATGTGTTGTTTCTTTTTAGGGCCATGTACTCTTCTTTCATTGCTTTCTTCCAATTTTCATCACTAAGGGCTTCTTCAAGGGAATATGGCCACTACTAGAGAAAATCTTACTAGTGGCGCTGGTTTTTTACATACCAGTAGCGCGGGCACCCGCGCTACTGCTAGGACGCTACAGCTATTATTTAACAGTAGCGCGTTTCTAAACAAGTGCTGCAGCTAAAATACTTATTAGTAGCGCTGCTTTCTCCACCAACGCTACTACTATCATCACGTAGTAGTAGCACCCTATTTTCTCCCCACGCTACAACTAGGCAAATAGAAATAAAAAAATAAAAAAAGCAGTCAGGTGCAATATTCATGGAAATCAAGACAAGTCCAGTGCAAATAAACTAAGTTCACAGAACCATCTCATAAACATTAACGACAGTACCACATTTAACATAACCACACAATCTCACAAACTCATATAGTAGTCAACAATGCATGGATAGATCATAGTTGATAAGTCTACTAGGTAGTCATACTAGCATATATATGGTTCAACAGCCACACTCATGCATATGTAGTTCTAGATGATGTCGATGACAACCATCATCCTCAAGCCTGGGCGGTGGGTGTTCCTGATAGTAATTAGGATTGCCTGTCCAACATGAAGATTCTTGCCGACGAGGAAGCTCTTTCACCCAACCGAGTTGAAGTGTGTGCGACCGTCCGTGTCCACGCCGTATGCACAAGTGGTGACAGAGCCCCTTGCGGTAAGGCGTATTTCAGCAGAGCCTTCTTCATCAGGCTTGATACCACAACTCTCAGATAGGCTCTTTGGCAATTTCTGAATAAGAAAAACATATCAATTAATAAGTAGCCTCACACATTCTACACGATGCATATATATCATCGGACTCTACACTAAGTATATATATCATCGGACTTTACACTAAGTATAACAATAAAGCATATAAGATTCACTAAGCATATAAGATTCACTAAGCATATAAAATTCACTAAGCATATATATCATCGGACTCTACACTAAGTATAACAATAAAGCATATAAGATTCACTAAGCATATATATCATCGCACTCTACACTAAGTATAATAATAAAGCATATAAGATTCACTAAGCATATATATCATCGGACTCTACACTAAGTATAACAATAAAGCATATCATCAAATTACTCTAAAAACTACAGTAAATGCAACATACCATGATATGCCGATCAACCATGGTACTTGTCAGGCAGGTGACGAATGGCACCCCGACGAAGTCAGCACGTGGCGGAATGATGTCCCATAGGTTGCACACCTCCTCCTCGCTCAACTTCATTCTTTGAGCTACGATGGCATCACTGTGTGGGTCGTCATCATCCTCATCATCCTCATCATCCTCATAATCTTCTGCTTTGTTGACATAAATCACGGCCAACTTGGGTCTTTCAGCTCTGAAGGAGAAGCTGATCAACTCACCACCGGTGATACACATGTTGTCGATGAAACGGACCCATCCATCTCCTCCCACCCGCGTCATCTTTCGTCCTTTCTCGATCTCCATAGTGTAGGGCCCCCCGGGAGCCTCAAAGGTCACAGAGTCTCCAGTCAGATTGTTGAATTCTGACCTCACATTGCATGGGACGATCTGTGTACAAAAAGCAAAATGATATATACACGATGCATTAATGCCAATAACACTAAAAACAAAATAGTAGTTACTAGTTTCATATAATTTATTACCACCGCATGAAGAAAACTAGACTCGAAGTAGATGCCAAATAGTGTGCCAGTTGCAAGGCTGCTGGCACACCTTGACTTGCACCGTCGACATGGTGGTGGTGGTGGTGGCACCATTTCCCTAAAGCAATATGATTAAAGGATTAATGATCCAAAAAGTAAACATAAAGTTTTCATAGCTAGAGTTCACATGGCAAGAAAAATAACAACTAAATAGTAAACATAAAGTTCAGTCCAAGGGAACACTTTATCTATTCCCACATCCAAAAGTTGAACCAGCTTAGAATCTTCCAGAACACAATAAGTAAACATCCATTCCACCTTTGGCATCAGATGCACAATAATTAAAACTATAAAAGGCAAACACCCCCCTTTTCGATCAGATACAACTCTCTATCTATCTGTGTTTTCTTTTTCTGAAATTTACCAAAAATGGGCTCACTAACAGCATCATAACAACTTGGCAATTTGAGCATCACCACATACATTTACTCTCTTCAACCTGAAAGAGTATCGAATCAAGCATTGATATTTCCATGAAACCACATAACAGTGAGGGCTTCTTGGTCATATCTTGATATGCATCAACAAAGAAGCTAGTGTAAGTAGCCAAGAATTGAAACCCTCAACCGTTGTTGTCATATCAGAGCCAAAAAAATGCTCACGATTCTACGGTCGAGCACTATGGTTGTTCCAGCGAAGGAATGACAAGTAGTTACAAGTACTACATCAATGATCCTAAATGTCGAAAACAATAGTCACGTATCGTGACAACGTGATACGATGGGACGCTCTCGTCCTCGGCCGACCACGTTAGCTAGCTTAGCTGCTAGCTCCTGCCAGCACACCATCTTCAGGACGAGCGCGCCAGCCCTGGAAGATGCGGTTTGCCCGCTCAATTGTGGACTACGAAATCACGCCCTAGACGACACCAGGGCGTATCTCGAAAGCTCCCATGGCACCATTTCAGAAGGGGAGCCGATCCTACGACCACCATCGATAAACTTGAGCGTGTGGAGGCGTTCACGCAACCACAGACGATGGATAATCATTCCCATTGCAGAAGCCTATCATCTACACGAAATGGCACACGACAACCGACGCCGCCCGTGGCTCCTCTCCAGAAAAGGCACGACATGGACGCCTGATAACCCACAAGTATAGGGGATCGCAACATCTTTCGAGGGTAGAGTATTCAACCCAAATTTATTGATTCGACACAAGGGGAGCCAAAGAATATTCTTGAGTATTAGCAGTTGAGTTATCAATTCAACCACACCTGGATAACTTAGTATCTGCAGCAAGGTATTTAGTAGAAAAGTAGTATGATAATAATGGTAACAGTAGCAACAGTAAAGATAAATGTTTTTGGGTTTTTGTAGTAGTTGTAACAGTAGCAACGGAAAAGTAATAAGCGAAGAACAATATATGAAAAGCTCGTAGGCAATGGATCGGTGATGGATAATCATGCCGGATGCGATTGCTCATGCAATAGTTATAACATAGGGTGATATAGAACTAGCTCCAGTTCACCAATGTAATATAGGCATGTATTCCGTAAATAGTCATACGTGCTTATGGAAAAGAACTGGTACGACATCTTTTGTCCTACCCTCCCATGGCAGCGGGGTCCTAGTGGAAACTAAGGGATATTAAGGCCTCCTTTTAATAGAGAACCGAACCAAAGCATTAACACATGGTGAATACATGAACTCCTCAAACTACGGTCATCACCGAGAAGTATCCGATTATTGCCACTTCGGGATTGTCGGATCATAACACATAATAGGTGACTACAGACATGCAATATAGGATCAAGAACACACATATATTGATGAAAACATAATAGGTTCAGATCTGAAATCATGGCACTCAGGCCCTAGTGACAAGCATTAAGCATAGCAAAGTCATAGCAACATCAATCTCAGAACATAGTGGATACTTGGGATCAAACCCTAACAAAACTAACTTGATTACATGGTAAATCTCATCCAACCCATCACCGTACAGCAAGCCTACGATGGAATTACTCACTCAAGGCGGTGAGCATCATGAAATTGGTGATGGAGGATGGTTGATGATGACGACGGCGATGAATCCCCCTCTCCGGAGCCCCGAACGGACTCCAGATCATCCCTCCCGAGAGAGATTAGGGCTTGGCGGCGGCTCCATGTCGTAAAACGCGATGAAACTTTCTCTTTGATTTTTTTCTCCGCGAGACGGAAGATATAGAGTTGGAGTTGAGGTCGATGGAGGTCCAGGGGGCCCACGAGATAGGGGGGCGTGCCCTACAGGGGGCCCCCCCTATCTCGTGGACAGGCCCTGGGCCCCCTGGTGTATTTCTTTCGTCCAGAAATTCTTATTAATTCCAAAAAGTGCCTCCGTGGATTTGCAGGTCATTCCGAGAACTTCTCTTTTCTACACATAAAACAACATCATGGTAGTTCTGCTGAAAACAGCATCAGTCCGGGTTAGTTTTATTCAAATCATGCAAGTTAGAGTCGAAAACAAGGGCAAACGTGTTTGCAAAAGTAGATACGTTGGAGACGTATCAACTCCCCCAAGCTTAAACCTTTGCTTGTCCTCAAGCAATTCAGTTGATAAACTGAAAGTGATAAAGAAAAACTTTTACAAACTCTATTTGCTCTTGTTGTTGTAAACATGAAAAGCCAGCATTCAAGTTTCAGCAAATATTACGAACTAACCATACTCACAATAACACATAGGTCTCACAATTACTTACATCAATAGCATAATCAACTAGCGAGCCATAATAATAAAACTCGGATGACAACACTTTCTCAAAACAATCATAACATGATATAACAAAATGGTATCTCGCTAGCCCCTTCTGAGACGGCAAAACATAAATGTAGAGCACCTTTAAAGATCAAGGACTAACTAAACATTGTAATTCATGGTAAAAGAGATCCAGTCAAGTCATACACAATATAAATCAATAATAATGAATGCAAATGATTTGTGCTCTCCATCTAGTGCTTTTAATAAGAAGGGTGATGACTCAACATAAAAGTAAATAGATAGGCCCTTCGCAGAGGGAAGCAGGGATTTGTAGAGGTGCCAGAGCTCGATTTTGAAAATAGAGATTGAATAACATTTTGAGCGGCATACTTTTGCTGTCAACGCAACGCCTATGAGATGACTGTATCTTCCATACTACATGCATTATAGGCAGTTCCCAAACAGAATGGTAAAGGTTTATACTCCCCCAACCACCAACAAGCATCAATCCATGGCTTGCTCGAAACAACGAGTGCCTCCAACATACAACATCCCTGGGGGAGTTTTGTTTAATTATTTTGATTTGCTTTGATCTTTTTGGATCATGGGACTGGGCATCCTGGTTACCGGCCCTTTCTCGTGAATGAGGAGCGGAGTCCACTCCTCTGAGAATAACCCACCTAGCATGGAAGATATAGGCAGCCCTAGTTATTACATGAGCTGCTCGAGCATACAAAACAGAATTTCATTTGAAGGTTTGGAGTTTGGCACATACAAATTTACTTGGAACGGCAGGTAAATACCGCATATAGCTAGGTATAGTGGACTCATATGGAACAACTTTTGGGTTTAAGGAGTTTAGATGCACAAGCAGTATTCCCGCTTAGTACAGGTGAAGGCCAGCAAAAGACTGAGAAGCGACCAACTGAGAGAGCGACAACAGCCATAAGCATGCATTAAAATTAATTCACACCGAGTACAAGCATGAGTAGGATATAATCCACCATGAACATAAATATCGTGAAGGCTATGTTGATTTGATTCAACTACATGCGTGAACATGTGCCAAGTCGAGTCACTCAATTCACTCAAAGGAGGATACCATCCCATCATACCACATCATAATCATTCTAATAGCATGTTGGCACGCAAGGTAAACCATTATAACTCATAGCTAATCAAGCATGGCACAAGTAACTATAATCTCTAAATGTCATTGCAAATATGTTTACTTCATAATAGCTGACTCTGGAACGATGAACTCATCATATTTACACAAACAAGAGAGGTCAAGTTCAGACCAGCTTTTCTCATCCCAATAAGTCCATCATATATCATCATTATTGCCTTTCACTTGCACAACCGAACGATGTGTATAATAATAAGAGTGCACGTGCATTGGACTAAGCTGGAATCTGCTAGCATTCAACTCACGAGAGAAGACAAGTAATATGGGCTCTAAATTAAATAAACAATCATGCATATAAGAGCCACTAAGCATTTTCATATGGTCTTCTTGACCCCCAAAGGAAAGAAAAGAAAATAAAACTATTTACACGAGAAAGCTCACAACAAGTAAAAGAAGAACGAGAAATCTTTTTGGTTTTTCATTTTAATTTCTACTACAAGCAAGGAAATTAAACTAACTATTTTTTTTTGGTTTTTCTCAAGGTTTATCAATCACACAAGAAGAAGACTAGAAAAAGAAATTTAAACTAGCATGGATAATACAATGAAAGAGTATGAGCACCGACGACTAGTGTGTGAACATGAATGTAAAGTCGGTGAGAAATACGTACTCCCCCAAGCTTAGGATTTTGGCCTAAGTTGGTTTAATACCAAGGACCACCGTTACTCTCTCCGGTGTAATGAGAGGTATAATCAGGATACCACTGGTCGGTCATCTCCGGATCCCACTGGACAGATAATGCACGATAAGGGTCCAGCTCAGGTTCCGGCTCAGGTTCAGGTTCTGGAGTAAAGGCCTGAGCTCGATGATTGTTCACCGCCTCCAGTGTAACAAGAAATTTTCCTGCAAGCAGATCAAACAACAAAGGCGTAGGCAAAATAATAATGTCAAAGTGTTTCTTATTGAATCTAAGTTTATACAAGAGCATCCCATCTTCGTTGTCAACAATAAACTTATGTGCTACCATGCTCTTGTAATCTAGAATGTGAGGATGCAATATTGTCTCCTTTTCCTCATGGTGCCTAATGGGTATCTGAAAATGTCTAGCAAGACGTGCGGCATAGATACCTCCAAATATGGGGCCTTTTGCACGATTAAGGGCTAGCCGTTTAGCAACGACGGCACCCATATTAAAACTATTGTCTCCAAGCAAAGCATGTTGAAGCATGATAATATCAGGAACACTCAAGTTTCCACTATTCCCACGACCAATCAAGCATCTACTAGCGAATATGGCAAAGTAGCGTAAAATAGGAAAGTGTATGCTAAAGACTTTCGCTTCGGAACCCTTCTTTGGCTCCTCTACAGCGATAATATCAACAAAGCCAGCCACATCTTCACGATGGGGTTCCTCTAATTCTCCCTCATAAGGTATCCTACATACCGCACAAAAATGACGTAAAGACATTTCTTTGAACTCGTCATATAAATGGAATGATACTTCAGGCGGTGACTTCTTAGGATACAAATAAAAGTTTTGCACGAAAGTATTGGTGAGTAAGAGATACTGATCGATTCGGTCACTGATGAAACCGGTGAGGCCTGCAGTCTTGATTAAAGCATAAAAGTCTTCATGAATTCTAGCCTCTCTCAAGAAATCATCACATGGCCATTCACACGGTCGTACTTCCGTTAAGTGAGGAAGATTATACTTGGCTTTTTCCTTCTCTTTAGCTTGTTTTTCCTGGGAGCTTTGGCTAGAAGAGCCCCTCAAAAGTTTCCTCAACATTTTCTAAAAATTTCTAAAATTTTAGTAACTTCAAAATAAAAGTGCATAAAACCAAACAAGATTGATAACAACTACTCCTACAAGTGCCTAGAGCCCATATCATGCATTGGAGTTACTTGGAACCTCAAAAATTTAACATGCAAGCTCAAGAACATGGTCACCTAAGCAGCAAAAATTTGCAATGAATAAAGCACTAGAACAAAAACTAATTGGACCAATGGAGGAGTCACATACCAAGCAACAATCTCCCAAAGCAGTTTTGTGAATGGAGCTTTGAGCTAAGAGATCGAAAATCGCAGCAAAACGAGCTAGAACTTGTGCTTGAGCTGGATGGGGATTTTTTGGGGTAGAAGATGAAGTGTGTGGGTGCTGGCATAAGTGGAGGGGAATCACCAGGGCCTACGAGACAGGGGCGCGCCCTACAGGAGGGGGGGCGCCCTCCTCTCTCCCCGGCAACGGTGCCAGAAATTAGTCTTGATAACCCACAAGTATAGCGGATCGCAACAGCTTTCGAGGGTAGAGTATTCAACCCAAATTTATTGATTCGACACAAGGGGAGCCAAAGAATATTCTTGAGTATTAGCAGTTGAGTTGTCAATTCAACCACACCTGGATAACTTAGTATCTGCAGCAAGGTATTTAGTAGCAAAGTAGTATGATAATAATGGTAATAGTAGCAACAGTAAAGATAAATGTTTTTGGGTTTTTGTAGTAGTTGTAACAGTAGCAATGGAAAATTAATAAGCGAAGAACAATATATGAAAATCTCATAGGCAATGGATCAGTGATGGATAATTATGCCGGATGCGATTCCTCATGCAATAGTTATAACATAGGGTGATATAGAACTAGCTCCAGTTCACCAATGTAATGTAGGCATGTATTCCGTAAATAGTCATACGTGCTTATGGAAAAGAACTTGTACGACATCTTTTGTCCTACCCTCCCGTGGCAGCGGGGTCCTAGTGGAAACTAAGGGATATTAAGGCCTCCTTTTAATAGAGAACCGGACAAAAGCATTAACACATGGTGAATACATGAACTCCTCAAACTACGTTCATCACCGAGAAGTATCTCGATTATTGTCACTTCGGGGTTGTCGGATCGTAACACATAATAGGTGACTATAGACTTGCAAGATAGGATCAAGAACACACATATATTGATGAAAACATAATAGGTTTAGATCTGAAATCATGGCACTCGGGCCCTAATGACAAGCATTAAGCATAGCAAAGTCATAGCAACATCAATCTCAGAACATAGTGGATACTAGGGATCAAACCCTAACAAAACTAACTTGATTACATGGTAAATCTCATCCAACCCATCACCGTCCAGCAAGCCTATGATGGAATTACTCACTCACGGTGGTGAGCATCATGAAATTGGTGATGGAGGATGGTTGATGATGATCACGGCGACAAATCCCCCTCTCCGGAGCCCCGAACAGACTCCAGATCAGCCCTCCCGAGAGAGATTAGGGCTTGGCAGCGGCTCTGTATCGTAAAACGCGATAAAACTTTCTCTCTGATTTTTTTCTCCGCGAGACGGAAGATATAGAGTTGGAGTTGAGGTCGGTGGAGGTCCAGGGGGCCCACAAGATAGGGGGGCGCGCCCTATAGGCCCCCCCCCCTTGTCTCATGGACAGGCCCTGGGCCCCCTGGTGTATTTTTTTCGCCCAGAAATTCTTATTAATTCCAAAAAGTGCCTCCGTGGATTTGCAGGTCATTCCGAGAACTTTTCTTTTCTACACATAAAACAACATCATGGTAGTTCTGCTGAAAACAGCGTCAGTCCGGGTTAGTTTCATTCAAATCATGCAAGTTAGAGTCCAAAACAAGGGCAAAAGTGTTTGTAAAAGTAGATACGTTGGAGACGTATCAACGCCCCATCTCTAAACCCTAGAACACTAGGCACCGCCGCCGCCACCACTCCTCCAGGGGCAGCAGCCAAGAATTGAAACCCAAGTTTCAATTATATGTGCTAAAAGCCTCTACTTCTCTAGCTACTGCTCTCTACTCTCTCCTAAGTTTCGGTGAGCAACAAAAAGCCTCTACTTCTCTCACCTAACCCTCTCTTTACTCTCTTCCCAATCACGCGAGGAAACATGAAAGGCCAGCACACTGCATATACGAACAACACTTCAAGTGTGCATGTCAAATCCTAAGATCTAGTAACATATAAGATGATATGTGATACTAATTAACAGTATGATCTAGAGATGCATATGTGATACTAATCCTATTAATCCATATGTGATACTAATCCTATTAATCCATATGTGATACTAATCCTATTAATCCATATGTGATACTAATTAACATAGGGGGCGGAGCGCCGCGTAGGGGCAACAAGGGGAGTGGCGAGTCGCCGCGGCAAATCAATTGGAGCCATCGAAGCGCGGAGCCACCGTGCAATACCTAAATCCCAAAACATGGCGAGCCATCGCGGCAAATCGATTGGAGCCTAACTAGTGTGGCGCGCACAGGGAGGAGGAGATCAAGGGGGACTTACGGGGCTGGAGCATCGGAGGAGGTGAGAGGCGACCGCGCGTGGTGGCGGCGCACGGCACCGTCGACGGGGGTGAGGCGGCCGAGGACGAACCCTAACCGCGGCGGCGTCGTCGGGTGGGGGGGGGGATCAATTATGAGAGTGAGGGGGTGCGGGGGCGCTCGGGCCTTTTTTCTTTTGCTATAGTAGTAGCGCTGGTTAGAGGCCGGCGCTACTGCTAAGCCCACCAGCTATAGCGCCCGTTCAGAACAAATGCTACAGCTAAGTGGGCTACTGTTTTTGCCCTGCGACCCATGTAACAGTAGCGCGGTCCAAGCAAACAAACGCTGCTATTATATGTTAGTAGTAGCGTGTTTTCTGCCTAGCGCTACTAGTAAATACTAGTAGCGTGGGGTCATAAAAACGCGCTACTGGTAAACTTCTATCTATAAGCATTTTCCTAGTAGTGGGCTCGCCTGGTTCACCTGTGGAACATACCAACCCAAATTTTGTCATATGTTTGTAATTTACGGGTGGTATTACCTCTTCCTGAAGACGGGTGCGGCGTGTCGTAGTTGGCTCCGGCGCAGAAGATCCCGGGGGAGCTGCAGCAGCCGATCCCAAGGTTTGATGCAGGGGGACCAGCAGCAGCTGCAGCCGCGTCAGAAACAGAGGCTGGATCCTCTGTGCACCGGGACGACATAGCGACGTGAGACGGAGCCATACGCGCCGCAGAAGATCCCGCCTGGTGAGACTCATCACGCGGCAATGATTGAGCTGGTTACTCGCGCGTGCCGGGTGTGGGGCCCGTGCCAGGCGGCCATCTCAGATCCTGCCGCTTGTAGCAGACAGGCTGGATGGGAAAACGACCGCCCGTGGGCCCTGGTGAGTGAGGGTCGTCGCCACCGACCGCGTGCTGCCGCATGGCGCAGGTGGGGCCGCCTGCTGATGCTCGGTCGGGTGCGAAAGAGGCAGGTTGGGCGCAGAATCTGGAGCGGATCGCCTGGACCGATCTGCAGGCGGCGATCCCGAGGCGGATCCTGCTGGCAGGTCTGCCATGCCTGCGGGCATCGATCCCGAGAGGGATTTGCTCCCCAAAACCTGGCACATAAAATGTGGCCCTGTTGGGCAATTTTCTTCGCTATTTTCAACTCCGTTTTCTTCAGCATGGCTCCCTATATCATCACACAACTCAGGCAAAGTGGTGAGAGGGTTAGTCACAATAGAGCCATCAGAGTTATACTCCCCATGATCAAGACCAGTTAGGTTTGGGGGTAGAAGAAGAATTTCTTTCCGAAGTAAAGCACCGGCATTTGGATGTAAATCAGAAAAAGGAAATTTGGTTTCATCGAACACAACATCACGGGATATGTAAACTCGACCAGTGGAGACATCTAGACATTTGACCCCCTTGTGTTGAGAGCTATACCCAAGAAACACACATTGTTTTGAGCGAAACATAAGTTTGCGAGAGTTGTATGGTCGGAGATTAGGCCAACAGGCACACCTAAAGACACGGAGTGATGTGTAGTCAGGTTTGACATGAAGGAGTCGTTCTGTGGGTGTTTCATTGTTGATGACTCGGCTAGGAAGCATGTTGATGATGAACAGCCGTGAGAAAAGCTTCGTCCCAAAACTTGAGGGGCATGGAAGCACCGGCAAGAAGGGCTAGACCAACCTCAACTATGTGTCTATGTTTGCGTTCAGTTGATCTGTTTTGTTGGTGAGCGTGGGGGCATGACACATGATGAGATATGCCAAGTGTTTGAAAGGAGTTGACCTTTTCTTACCCCCCCAGTCGGATTGGACAACAATAATTTTGTTGTCAAACTTACGTTCTACAAGTGCTTGGAAATTTTTGAACACTTGAAAAACATCAAATCTTTTCTTAAGAAGATAAATCCAAGAAAATTTACTGTAGTCATCAATGAAGCTAACATAGTATGTGTGTCTACCAACAGAAGTGGGGGCAGGACCCCAAACATCAGAAAATATCAATTGCAAAGGTTGAGTAGAGACACTAGTGGATATAGGATAAGGCAATTGATGACATTTTGCTCTTTGGCAAGAATCACAAATAGTTTCAATGTTTCGCTCACCAACAAACGGGAGCTTATTTTCTTAAGCAAACATTCAACTAAGGAAAAAGAAGCATGTCCTAAACGATCGTGCCATCGTGTGAACGAAAGCTTGATAGCACCACAAGCTTGTTTATTTGATCTTGTAAACTCCGGAATCAACGGGTAAAGTCCTCGAACACATCTACCTCGATAAAGAACTTTCTTCGTGGCCTGATCCTTGATCAAAAAGAAGAAAGGATGGAACTCAATGAACACATGATTATCAATAGTAATACGATGAACGGAGAGAAGATTTTTGTTGGCACTAGGGACATGCAAAAAATTTCGAAGATGAATCTTGCGAGAAGGGGTACGTATAACCGAATGACCTATGTGACTTATTTTCATACCTGCACCACTTGCTGTGTGGATTTGATCCTTTCCATGGTATTTCTCATGAAGGGTCACCTTCTCAAGTTCCCCCGTGAGATGGTTGGTGGCGCCACTGTCAAGATACCAATTGGTATCGACACCGTATGACCCATCGGCGGCGGCAGCAACCTTATCATCTTCATCAGAGGAGGCTTCATCTTCATCAAATCGATACCAGCAGTCCTTGGCGGAGTGGCCAGGCTTGCCGCAGATCTGGCAACGCACGGCATCAGGTCGAGCTCTGCCTGAGCCGCCGTTGCTGCCGTCCCCGCCGCGACGGCCCCTGTTGTTGGTGAAGTTGGGGCGTCCGCCACGTGAGCCGGAGTTGCTGGAGCCGCCACCGCCCTGCTTGCCCTTGTGTCGAGGAGGACTGCGAGGACGGGAAGAGTACCCGCCGCACCCGCGAGTCGCCGTGTTGGCCGAGGACTTGAAGCCGCCTCCGGTGCTGTGAAACTGGGCCACGCGCTGATCAAAATTGCTCAGCATGGCATACAACTCGTCGAGGGAGACCGGAGTGACGTGGGCGTCGAGGGCGGAGACAAGGGGCTGGTAGTCCATGTCCAGCCCGTGTAACAGGTAGGAGATGAGCTCATCGTCTTGGATAGGCTTGCCTGCCGCCGCGAGTTCATCGGCAAGACCACGCATATGAGCGTACTACGCAACAACCGATTGGTTTCCCTTCTGTGCATTGATCAGGGCAGTACGGATGTTGTTGACACGACTCAAAGATTGAGAGGAAAACATGCCTGCAAGCGCCACCCAGAGGGCGTGCGCGGTGGTGGCCGTGGTCACCGCGATCAGCACTTCTTTGGTGAGATTGTTGAGGAGGTAGCCCAACACCTGCTGATCCTCCCTCACCCAGATGGGATGAAGAGGATTGAGCTCGGACGACTCTTTGCCTTCCTTGTCCTTGGTGACGAGGAGGCGGGCGGGTTCCGGCATGGTTCCATCGACATAGCCGAAGAGCCCAGCTCCCCTTAGCTGTGGTGTAACTTGTGTTTGCCACAGGACGTAGTTCGTCAGGGAGAGTTTCTCCGCGACCTGGCCGCTGAGATTGGTTTGGGCGGCGCTGGAGGAAGACATGGCTTTGGACTATGGAGCAGCTAGGGTTTAGGAAGAGGATGCTTCGATTACCATGAGCGAACAGGCGAAAGCGTCTTACCCTCGGTGCGAGGGGGCGTGTTGCGTGTTATAGGCAGCAGGGGCGCACCTCCCTGACAATAGCGCATACAAGTTTGTTGGAGAAGATTACAACTTGAAGAGGAAGAGATAAAGAGATAAAGAGGTTTACAAGATATTGAACTACTTGTCTAACCACCTAGCCTATCTCCTGTAGGACTCCTTGTGCGCCAATCCTCTGAACTCCAACGTGACATGTATATGTGTTTAACACTCTATATGGTCTTGCCTCTGTGGCCTAAACCGTGCTCCCATCACATACAATTCCACCACCAGTCTTGCCTGCATATATTAATTACTAAAAACGTCATCAATATCTACACACCATATGCATTTGCATTTTCTCTTCCACGGTTCAAATAACTTATAGAACAAATGTTAACTATAAATCCTATTGTTGCTTACCATTGAGTAGAAACCCGTCGAATTCTCGATGAGATCAGAAGGGGTACAACCAGCATCGTTCATAATGTGGGCATGCACTTTTCCTCTTGACAGCAGCTTGTAGATAGCTCGGTGCTCCCGCGTGATCACGGTCAAATGGAGCGGCGTATTTCCTTCGTTGTCTTTTGTGTTCAAAAGATGTTCCAGCATCATGTCCTTTATAACATAGGACACGATTGAAGACTGCCCTTTCATAGCCGTTGCATGCAAGAAGGTCCTGAAATGGTTATCACGAATGTCTGCGCAAGCAGGGTGAAACCGTAGCAACAAGCGGACAGCAGCTACATGGCCCATGAGTGCAGCGGCGCTCAAAGCTGAGAGTCATTCACTGTGCAGGTACTAGTAAATGTACATGTGCAACGGACGTCTCGGACAAAGCAACCTATACAATTCATGTGGGTATTGAATATCCAAATTCATATGAAAATTAATTAATTTTCATGTAACAGATGCTCCCTTGGGTGAAATGAAGCTCACAAGACACTATTCCCTCGGTTCACAAATACTATAATTTGGATATTTCAATATGAACTACTTACAGACTCAAATGAGTGAACAAACACACTAAAACGTGTCTATCTACATCCGTTCATATAAAAGTTAGAACATCTTATATTTGTGAATGGAGGGAGTACTAAGTGTGGACTTGTGTCATCTTGATCAAAGCAGCCTATGAAATTCATGCGAGTATTGAATTCTAAATTTAGATTCCAGAAATTTGATGTGGGGTGAGGGGTTAGAAATATATGTAGTGCCTGATGATCCCCACATCTCTCATGGTCAAGCTTAATACAAACCCCATTACTTATCTTTTGATGATGCCATGTGAAGTTCAAGAGGACAAGGAAATCCTAATCCAAGAAATCACAGTTGTATAGTCAAGAATGCAGGATGTCTAATTTCTTGTGTCAACTTGCAAGGACTTATATTAGGTATAGTCATTGTCCACATGAACATGACAGAGATGCAACTATGAGAAAAAATATATAAAAAAAACCCGTTCCCTCTTGGGTTGGGCCTCCATGTTATCTTCAGAAGTTTAATAGCTGGACTCGACTACCATGCTGCCCGTGGGAGTGATGGTGAGACGATAGAAGAGTCCACCAGTGGTTAAGACCATTTTGCCCCCATCCTGAGTCTCTCATCACCTGTGGTGCGACTTTCGTGAAAAAGAAGAAGGGAATTTAACATTTTTGTATGACCTATATGGGATGAAAAATTAGTCAGCATTTGCAAAGATTAAACACGAATTAAACTTGTCATCTCAAGATCTCAGCTGCGGAGAAAGGTCTAGTGTTCTAGAATAGAAAACTATACAGTAAGGTAAATAGGCATGAGTAGATCAGGCATGAGTAGATCAGGCGCTAGAATAATAATTGTTTCGCAAAGCTAAACCAGGAAAGGGCAAACCCACACAATATTTAGGAAGACCAAAGCCACACAAAAGAAGTTTCTAATGAGATGAATATACCCACAAGAAAACAAATTTATTAGCAAATTAACTACTCATTTATACTCAAAATAATAAAAGTGCACTGATGATGTGCATATCCTTCCTGGATTGACTGGTTTAAATTGTTGTCAGTGGTGGACCAAATGCAAGGGCAAATTCATGCCAACTGTGAATAAAAAAGAAAAAGAAAATAGAGTAACCTAATTGAGCAACGCGCTACCAAGAAAACACTACAAAG
>NC_041387.1:631390875-631455640 GCF_002162155.2 Triticum dicoccoides
TGCATACAAACAAGGCTTTGTCATGAGTTCTTCCCAGCATACTGCATACATAATTTGAAGGGGCTTGTTTAAAAAAAGGCGGCATGTTATACTTTGCCACTCATGAGTGGCAAACACGTTGTTGAAGTTGTATAGCCACAATCAGCATCCTTCAACGGGCTATCACTGGCTTCAAGTACCACCAGATTTTTTGCCCTGAATCATGGGCGCTCTCAGTACACACACACCTCTGAAAAATAGAGAGCACCCATATAAGCTTAAATTGTTTGGCCGAGGTCGGCTTAAAAATAGACTTCTTCCTTGGTTGTTGTAGAACTACATGGCCTGAGTTGCAATTATTTTATATCTGGTATTTTGGATTGCCAGAGTTCATGTTCACCTCCAACCTGCATCAGCAAAATATGCAGGCCTCAGTAGTAAGTATACTGGACAACTCCAGAGCTAATGGAACTGCATAATTTCCATACACCTGCATCAGGCTTGCCGATCAACTACTCGGGTAAGAGTTGAAACCGAGCTCAAGCAGTAAGCAAAAGAAAAAACAAAAAAATCAGTTCAGGAAAAACGTTGCGCCCTTGTTGACAGTATGCAATAATCATACCTAAACACTATGTGCATACATGATGAGAGATGCCACTACATGTCACGGTTGTAGACCAGAAAACAGCTAGCCATTCCTATTGTACAGATTTGCAAGTCTTAGGATGTGGTAAAATTCTAGGTAAGCAGGTTAGCACTGCCGTACTTGTCATTTGGATCAATATGGCTGTTATACATCTCTGACCTCCTCAGTCCATCAGTAAAAGAGCAAACCATGTAAGGCTTGATTCATATAAGTGTGCACATGCAATGCACGTTTCAACTACAACATACTTTTATGATTTTAGATTGAAGACACTATTTAGGGAACACAAAATTCATCAAAGCACCGGAGTTAGTTTTTAGTTCTCCAATATCAACCTGACAAAATGCACTCAAGACTTCTCGTAACAAAGAAATAGCAATTGTATAGGAGCACATCTAACAATAAAACTTAATGTATTTCTTGATTCAACTTTATGCAAAAGTTAAGGAACCAATAAAAGAAGAGTGTATACAAGGTTGCATATCAATCTGATTAATTCAAAATGCACATCAAGTAGACACCATTCTTCTTCTTCTTCTTAAACCTTTTGTCCCAAACAAGTTGGGGTAAGCTAGATATGAAACCCTTTCACGAGGACTTCCCAGGAGGCCACCCATCCTAGTACTACGCTCGCCCAGATGGGTTTCATACCCAAAGGACAGACTAGTTTTTACGTTGGCTCGCCAAGCCTATCACGACCCTTATATACGAAACCCTTTCACGAGGACTTCCCAGGAGGTCACTCATCCTAGTACTACTCTCGCTCAAATGGGTTTCATACCGATGGGACTGGCTAATTTTTATGTTGGCTCGCCAAGCCTATCACAACCCTCCTCCTTTAGAGCATTTCCAGCTGCGTCCCCAGAACAGCCTCCCCAGGCATTTTTTTTGCGCCGGCGCTGAAAAAACAGCCCAGTCGCGCCCCCAGGATCTCGTTTTTCGCCGGCTTGGGTCGAAATCAGCGCTGGCGGATTCAGGCCGAACCCGACGCGCCGGGGGGCACCCGGGGGCGCCGGGGCGAGTGTTTTGGCGCGAAATAGCCGCGGGCCCGCCACGTCAGCGAGACGGCTGCTTCGTCGACCTCATCGCCTCGGTTCCCGCAGGAATCAATGCGAACCTCCATTGATGCCTCACGGGCGGCACAGTGAAGACGCCGCCGATGCGCGTCCCGCCCGCATGCGCCACACGTCCGCCCACATGCCCCCCCCACCCCGCTTTGGCTATAAAAGGCGCCCCCTCCCCACCGGTGAGCGCCACAGCCTCCCCCTCCCCCTCCCGCGAAAGCCTTCTCCCCATTGGCGAGCTCTCCCACCACTCCCCTGTCCACCGACGAGCGAAACCATGGCGGAGAGATACCCAGGCGACGGTGCAGCGGCGAACGGCTTCGGCCGCCAACACCTCCAAGAGCCGGAGGCGCGCCTTCTGTACGAGGCCGAGTCCCGGCGCCCCCCGACATGCGCGTGCCGGGTTCGTGGAGACTTAGCGCCGGCAGCGTCCCGGTGCCGCTGGTGCCCGAAGGGGCGTCACGGCGGGCGGAGATCGCCCGCATCCGCTCCTCGCTGACGGAGGAGCAGCGGAACGAGTCGAGGTACGCGCCCGACAGTGAAACGCTGTGGACGTTGTACTTCGAGCGCCGCCGCGAGGAGCAGATCGCCTCCGTCAACGGCATCATCCCCCGCGGCCTCCTCAACTCCGAAGGCAGCGTGAGTGGTGGGGCGTCCCCGACCGCACACTTGATGCCGTCCTCGACCATATCGAGACCGACAATGTGTCGCGGCTGTAGTACCCGACACGACCCTCCTTCTCTCGCCGCCGCGACAGTTCCTGGATGCCGCGACGAATGGAGCCGGGGTCGTCCTCGTCGTCGGGCTCCGGCTCGCCGGCCCTTCGCCCCGTCAAGCCCGAGCTGGAGGGGACACCGCTCGGGCGTCACGCTCGCAGCGGCGCCCTCGTCATCAATGAGCCCTCACCTGCGACGGCCCCGACGAGGCGCTCTCTCCGCCTGGTCCGGCTGAAGCCCGAGCCGGACATGCTCCCCGTGAAGCCGGAGCATGCCCGCATGGTGGCCCCCGACAACGAGTCCACCCTCAAATGGGCGAGAGAGGACTACGTCTGCGAGCAGGTGCGCCACCAGCGTCGGGCGTACCTGGAGACCCAGGCCCGTAGCCGCGCCGAGGAGGGCGGCGTTATCATCATCGACAGCGACGACGAGGGCGAGGCCGGGCTGTCAAGCGCTGCCGGCGACCCCGGCGAGGGATGCAGCAGGGACGTCGCAGGCGAGGCGCGCTATGACGACGACGGCGACTACACCCGCTTCTACAGGCTTCTCGACATGTAGACGGCGGCGGCGGCCACGGTGGCGGCAGCGGCTAGGCTTTTTAGTTTGTTTTTAAGTTAGTTCATGCATGTTTTTAAGTTTTTGTACAAATTTCGACGAAAAACGGCCGAGTTCATGCAAAAGTCGCCGAGTTTGCAAAAAAATTAAAACGAACTTCGCCGAACTCGCGGCTACAGTGGGCCTATGACTAGGAGCGAACCGAACCCCAGGGGGCGATCTAGAGCCGGCTCGCCCCCAGGCCGCTCTTTTTTGGCGCCCTGGGGGGCCGAACGGCTGGAGACGCTCTTACCCGGGCTTGGGACCGGCTATGCCTAAAAGACATAGGCGGTTGCATATCAATCTGATTAATTCAAGATGCACATCAAGGAGACACCATGCAAAAGAAAAATTATATCATGTACACCAGGATTCAGCATCATGAAGAAACACAAGACTACTTATTTGACATGGTTCGTAAATCTATATATGAAATGTTAGTTTGAAGTTAACAGCAATGCAAATAGATCTACATGGAGAGAGGTAATTCTCCTGGACGGCTGCATCATAGGCTCATAGTAAATCACAAGATTGTTACTTGACTGAAGTGAAACACCATTTGTAGGCATTACGGAATGAGACCTGAATTTGTAGGCATTAAAGGAATGAGACCTGAAGCTGAAACACCATCATAGGCTCATAGTAAAGGAAAATTCGTTTCTGATCCTGGGCACAGCTGAGGCCAGAATCTTAGCCCTTGGTTCTTCTCGGGATACACATGTATTCTCGTATTCCTGAGCGTATGCGACTTGTCTTTTCCGCGGGGTAGTCGATGTTGGATCCACGCATTGATTTGGTGCTAGACAGAAATGCCGTACCGGAACGGGAAAAGTGTGGATGGATCAGTTTGTTTCCTGAGCCTACCCGTTCCGCTTGGTTTCACGGTCGCACCAAACGGTCACCTCCCGATGCAACACGAACCACGGGAGCGGGCGTCACATGAGATCGATCCTGAAAACCAGATTCAGCTTCAATTACGGTATGCCAGGCAGGGAGGGATTGTTTCACAAAACGGTAAAGCTAATTTCCTGCCGACTGTTCGTTAGCAACAGGCACGTACGACCTGGCGACTGCTCGATCCGCCCCTCGTGCGCAACAATCGCTCGATCGTTTTTTTTATCTCCCGCGCAACAATCGATCCATTTTTTTTTCAGTTTCGCGCGTGGAAAATAAAAAAGGGGCTTGCAAGAATCGAACGAGAACCTGTTGGTTGAGGCCATAGCACGCTACCAGCTGAGCTAACTGTCTCCTCTGGGTTTTATGCAGATTACATGTATTTTATACCTTATTAAATGAGTGGAAAAGAAAAACAACTCGATCCGCTTCTCTCACGTGACAAAACCGGGAACTTGTATGTAAATAGCATGGTATTTGACGCATGCGGGCCTAGTAAATTATGATGCAAAGACCGTGATAACTTATGGATAAATAGCACGATTATGCATCGTAGATCTGATAACTTACATACAAATACCATGGTAATTTTGACCCGGAAAAAATATATTGAAACATATCCGGATAATTTTGTCTAAACAACAAGATAATATACACATAAATTTTGTGTAAATAACATAGTAATTTAGGCACGACCTAATAATGTAACAAACACTCGTGGTCACACAATAGAGCCGGTAAGTTTTGACTGGGGAACAATTTAGTGGAAAAACAAACCCCGGTAACTTTTATGTAAATATGACGGTAATATACGCACAGTAGAGCCGATAACTCGCATACAAACACTACGGTAATTCTTTTAACCCCAGAATGAAAGTTGTTGAAAACAATACTCCCGGTAACTTTTGTGCAAATATCATGGCAATATAAGCAAAACAAAGATGATAACTCGCGTGCAAGCACCATGATAACCTTTCTACCCAAAAAATGTTAAATAATCTATTCCGGTAACTTGTATGTAAATAACATGATAATATAGACACAACAAAGTTGATAACTCACGTACAAACAATATGGTAACCATTTGACCCGAGAAAAAATATTGAAAAACAATCCTTTGTAAATTTTGTGTAAATAGGATGGTAGTAAACACACAACAAAGCTGATAACCCTGGTAACTACTTTGACCCCAGGATAAAAGTTGTTAAAAAGCATATCCCGGTAATTTCTGTGCAAATAACATGATAATATACACACAACATAGCTGATAACTTTGAATTTGAAAAATTTCTCTTTGGAAAACATAACTCAGAATAACTGTTGTGTAAATGACATGATAATTTATGCACTGCAGCCCTGATAATTTAGATACATATATGACGGTAATATTTCAACACGAGGGGTGCTTGAAACGTACCCTTATAATTACTATGTAAATAGTATGATAATTTATGTACCGCTGCCATGGTAACTTTTGTATAAATATCATGATTTTTTACAGATTGCAAAGCATAATAATTTTGTACAACACCTACCGTAACTCTGACCCAAGAAAAAATATTTAAAATATTCCCCGGTAACTTATGTATAAAAAGCATCATAAGTTACGCACCAGAGTGTTGATAACTTTTGTACCCTCAAAAAAACCTGTGTACCCTGGCATGCTATTTACAACGAAGTTACTGGGATATGTCAATAATTTTTACTACGTTAAAGTTACCATAATGTTGTAAATATTAACAGAGCAGCCGAGCCATCTATATAGGATAAAAAATATGAAAGAAAAAAAAAGAAAAATGGTTCGTTTTCAGGTCGCACTAAGTACCAGTACAAATACTATCTAACCTCAATCTAATCACTGGCTTAATCTAGACCGGGTGGTTGCAACTATCTTGGTCTACCAAGAGGTGGTGGGTTTGATTCCTAGTTCTGCCAACTTGATTGTTTTTATTGCGCCCGAAGAAAAAAAAAGAAGGTGGCGTGGATCGATTCCCACATGAAGAGAAGCCGTCCGGATCTGTCGCTAACGCACAGTCCTTCACAAAAACGTATGCAAGAGACTTGACTTACTTCTTTGGAGACAACAAATGCAGCAGCCGTCTAATCAAGAACGCTTGCCGATCCGGATCCCTGGTGATTGTTGAAAACCGGCGCCATGGCTGCTCCTCCCAGTTGTCACTACTCGGGAAAACCCTAGTAGTAGCGCGGGTTTTGAGGCTAGCAGCAGCGCGGGTGGACACGCTACTAATAAGGCGCTACATCTAACTCATAGTAGTAGCGCGGCCCTTACCCGCGCTACTACTGTTTACGATATCAGCAACGCTTTTTAAGAACGCACTACTATTACCTAGCTGTAGCGATTTCGCCATCCCTCGCTACTGCTATATCTTTCATCATTTTCCCATCACCCCTTTCCCTTTTAGTTTCTCTTTCAGATACTAGATACTAGGTACTGCTAGTAGATATCAAATTCGTAAACCATTACTAGGTAGTACTCCCTTCGTTCCAAATTACTCGTCGTGGTTTTAGTTCAAACCACGACGAGTAATTTGGAACGAAGGGAGTACTAGATAACAATTTCATGCATAGTCAACATGCATCCTCAAGCAGTACAAGGTCATATCAACGACCATCATCATATGTAGTTCTAGATGATATTGACGACGATCATCATATGTAGTTCTAGATGATATAGCCACACACACATATGTAGTTCTAGATGATATAGCCACACACACATATGTAGTTCTAGATGATATCGAAGACAATCATCATCCTTAAGCCTGGGCGGTTGGTGTTCCTGATAGTAATTAGGATGGCCTGTCCAACACGAAGATTCTTGCCATCGAGGAATTTCTTCCACCCAACCGAGTTTAAGTGTGTGCGACCGTCCATGTCCACGTGGTAAGTACAGGTTGTGACGGAGCCCCTTGCAGTAAGGCATAGTCCAGCCGAGCCTACTTCATCAGGCTCGATACCATAACTCACAGATATGCTCTTTGCCAATTTCTGAATAAGAAAAACATATCAATTAATAAATAGCCTCGCAAATAAGTACACACTACTAGGGAAAAGGCTAGCAGCAGCGCGGGTTTTTAGGCTAGCAGCAGCGCGGGTGGCCGCGCTACTAATAAGGCGCTACAGCTAACTCATAGTAGTAGCGCGGTCCTAACCCGCGCTATTACTGTTGACGATATCAGCAGCGCTTTTTGGGAACGCGCTACTATTAACTAGCTGTAGCGATTTCGCCATCCCTCGCTACTGCTATATCTTTCATCATTTTCCCATTTCAGTTCTCCTTTCAGATACTAGATACTAGGTACTGCTAGTAGATATCAAATTCATAAACCATTACTAGGTACGGTAGTACTCCCTTCGTTCCAAATTACTCGTCGTGGTTTTAGTTCAAACCACGATGAGTTATTTGGAACGAAGGGAGTACTAGGTAACAATTTCATGCATAGCCAACATGCATCCTCAAGCAGTACAAGGTCATATCAACGGCCATCATCATATGTAGTTCTAGATGATATCGACGACGATCATCATATGTAGTTCTAGATGATATAGCCACACACACATATGTAGTTCTAGATGATATAGCCACACACACATATGTAGTTCTAGATGATATAGCCACACACACATATGTAGTTCTAGATGATATAGCCACACACACATATGTAGTTCTAGATGATATAGCCACACACACATATGTAGTTCTAGATGATATCGAAGACAATCATCATCCTCAAGCCTGGGCGGTTGGTGTTCCTGATAGTAATTAGGATGGCCTGTCCAACACGAAGATTCTTGCCATCGAGGAATTTCTTCCACCCAACCAAGTTTAAGTGTGTGCGACCGTCCATGTCCACGCGGTAAGTACAGGTTGTGATGGAACCCCTTGCAGTAAGGCGTAGTCCAGCTAAGCCTTCTTCATCAGGCTCGATACCATAACTCACAGATATGCTCTTTGCCAATTTCTGAATAAGAAAAACATATCAATTAATAAGCATGTGATCGAACTCTAGACTAAAACATATATATCATCGACTAGATTCCACACAACATACCATATCGTTGGACTATACACTAAGTAATTCACACTATTAATTTGCATTTGTAAGTATAACATACCATATCATGTCGATCAACCATGGTATTTGTCAAGCGGGTCACGAATGGCACCCCGACAAAGTCAGCACGTGGCGGAATTATGTCCCACAGGTTGCACACCTCCTCCTCACTCAGCCTTGTTCTTTGAGCTACGATGGCTTCATGAAGTGGGTCCTCATCATCTTCATCGAGTGGGTCCTCATTATCTTCATCATCTTCATCATCTTCGTCATCTTCATCATCTTCCACCAGGTTGAGATAAATGACAGCTAGCTTGGGTCTTTCTGCTCGGCAGTTGAAGCCGATCAACTCACCACCAGTAAGATGCATGCGAGCGACGAAACGGGCCCATCCATCTCCTCCAATCTGCGACATATTGCGTCCTTTCTCGACCTCCATAGTGTACGGCCCCCCAGGAGCCTCAAATGTCACAGTGTCTCCTGTCAGCTTGTTGAATTTCAACCTCACATTGCATGGGACGATCTGTGTAAAATAAGCAAAATGACACAATGCAGTAATGCCAACACTAAAAACAAAATAGTTATTATATTTCATCTAATTTCTTACCGCCGCATGATGAAAACTCGGCTCGAAGTAGATGCCGAACAGCTTGCCAGTTGCAAGGCTGCTGGCGCATCTTGACTTGCACAGTTGACATAGTGGTGGTGGTGGTGGCGCCATTCTTCGTAAAGCAATATGAGCAAAGGATTAACGATCAACTAAATCAAAATGTTCTAAGTGAACTAAATCAACTAGCCTACTAAATCAACTAAATCAAAATGTTCTAAGTCAACTAAATCAAGTAGCCTACTAAATCAACCAAATCAAAATGTTCTAAGTCAACTAAATCAACTAGCCTACTAAATCAACTAAATCAAAATGTTCTAAGTCAACTAAATCAACTAGCCTACTAAATCAACTAAATCAAAATGTTCTAAGTCAACTAAATCAACTAGCCTACTAAATCAACTAAATCAAAATGTTCTAAGTCAACTAAATCAACTAGACTACTAAATCAACTAAATCAAAATGTTCTAAGTCAACTACATCAACTAGCCTACTAGCACTACAGGAATCTGGTACTTTGCCATCAGCCACGGCGGACGGCAAAGGCACGGATGGCAGACGGCAAAGGTCTTTGCCGTCTGCCGCGGACGGCAAAAGGGGACGGCAAAGACAGGGTCGGCAAAGGCCTTCTTTGCCGTCTGTTTTTTGCAGCGGACGGCAAAGAGGCCTTTGCCGTCAGTGGCAGACGGCAAAGGGCATGGCTCTTTGCCATCCGCTGGCAGACGACAAAGGACATGGCTCTTTGCCATCTGCCGACGGACGGCAAAGGGAATGGCTCTTTGCCATCTGTTGGCAGATGGCAAAGAGACCAAATATGCATTAATTCTGTTTCTTCTTATATCAATTCATTTTCACAGAAAATCAAACACAGATATATATCCGTCGTGAACACATATATAGCATATCCAACACATATTACCAATAGTCATGAACACATATATATCCAACACATATCCAACACATGTTACCAATAGTCATGAACACATATATATCCAACACATATCCAACACATATTACAAGGAATGACCTAAAACTAAATATCTATTTTCCTAAAAACTATCTTATTACTAAGATCTTCTTTGGATCTTCTTCTTTTCTTCCAACCTGCATAACAAAAACACTAAGAAAGAGAGAATGTGTTAGGAGTAGAAATGTAGCATTTCACTTGGTGAAATGCATTGTTGTAGGAGCCAGTACTTGAGATCAAGATAATCTTAGTTAAGATCCTGATTTTCAAAGTGATCTTAATTAGAAAGCCAAATAGAGTAAACCAATACCAAAGAGCCAAAGGAGAGAACCAGCCAAGGACCCAATCAAGAAGCCACCACAATTAGTAGTAAGTTAAATGCCAACACAAAGACCACTATCAGTAGTAGCTCCAGGAATTAAGCCAACTAAAAAATAGTGATTAAAGCCAAGGATTAGACTTCATTTAGGCCACCCGTGAGGACAGCACAAACACACACACACACACACACACACACACAACTTAGTCACACCATTCAGGCCAGTATAAATAGGGCAGCCAACAGTAGAGTAGGTTCTGTTAGACACTTGGTGTCCAAAACATCAAACAGGACCGGGCCCAAAACCATATCTGTGAGATAGTGTGAAGCAGCTAGGAGGAGGAGGCTGTCCACAAGAAGCAGGTTTACCAGAATTCAGAAGACCAAGCTACAGAAGACCTCAAGGTATACTTGAGGGATTATGTGCTCAGACAGCCTGGAAGTGCCAGGGCTAGTTCATCACAGCACAGGGATAGCCACATGTAAATTAAGCTTAAGAGAGGGGGGGCTTAGACCAGCATCACTGCCCAAATCAGATGTAGTATCTGTCTTATCAGTAGAAAACTAGGAAAGTAACAGCCAAAACCAAGTATAGCATCTGTTCATAGGCTATTAGAAAGAGACCAATAGGAATAGCCAAACCAAGTGGTATCTGTTCATATCAGTATTAGAAGTAAAACAACTAAGAACAAGTGAGTATCTGTTCATGAGTAAAGTAACTATAACATAGAAGAAATAGCAGGGTAGCACCCCAAATGATTATCTGCTTGTTTAGAACTTGAGTGGATGGGGAGCTTGCTTACCCACCCATCGGTTGAGAAGGAAGTTGATCTCCTGCACTCACACATGCAGCAACCAAAAGAGAAACCCCAGGTTCAGTTAAGCAGGCAGCTAGCGTGTATGGACAAAGCAACGGATATGGCAGCTGACATGTATATTTACTAGAAAATTTTCAGACTTTCAGTGTGTATATATCTATAGCAATATTACTATGGCTGATTATAAATGATAAATTTTGACACTTCCAAGTACAATTTTTTGCTGCGACACACTGGCATTAAAGACAACAGCCAAGAACTTAAAATGTCATCAAAGGCCACTAGCATGTGAGCGCCTATGGAGTTCACAACAATTAGAATCCACAATTTGATTCATATTTATGAGGACGCACGTTTGATTCAGATTTATGCAAGGGGAAACAAATAGAGAGAAGGGAGGACGGAAGGGGATGCTCACGGGGAGGTTGGCGGAGGGCTCCTGCGAGGACGGTGGCACGTTGCTCAGCATCGCCGCCGTCGGCCCCGAACGCCTTGGCCATGGCGACCTGCGCGAGCTCCTCCTGTAGCGCGTATGCTATGACGTCATCGTTCTCCACCGCGTCGACCCTGACCTCGGAGGCAGCGGGGGTGGCTGCGGCCATCTCGTAGCCGTCGAGAATGGCGCGTGTGCGCTGGGGATGTGGCGGCGGCTGCCATGGCGACCTACAGCAAAGGGACAGATCGGAAGGGAAGGCAAGGTGAGGAGGAGAGGGTGGACCCGAGCAAGGAAGGAGGGGAAGGGCCTACCTGGGCAACACCGGTGACGGATTCAGCAAGCTCCGGTCTCGCCATCACCGATTGTGGTGGATTTCGGCAAGAACACGGGAGGCGCCCGAAACCCTAGCCGCGGGCAAGGGTGCAGGCCTTGAGGCACGGATCTGGACGGAGGGGAGGGAGGGGCCGAGCTTGGGGGAGTTATGCGCGCGGCCGGTGCTCGCCAGAACCGGCCGACATGGGTGGTGGCGACGGCGAGGAGATCACGGGGAGAGGAGCCGGGGTGGGGTGGACCGAGGGGTGGGGGTGAGTTCGTGAGAGAGTTTTTTTAGGGACGAGAGAGAGAGACAGAGTGGTGGGGTGGGAGTGGATCGGGCCGGTGTGGTGGGGCTGGGGAGAGAGATAAAGGGTGGCTACCATGGGGCACCTCTTTGCCGTCTGCTGGGCACCTCTTTGCCGTCTACCAGCGGACGGCAAAGATTCTTTGCTATCTGCTAGCAGACGGCAAAGAGCTGACTGATGGCAACCAGGTTCTTTGTCATCTGTTAGTTCTTTACCGTCTGTTTTTTGCAAGCAGATGACAAAGACCTTCTTTGCCGTCCGCTAGCAGACGGCAAAGAGCTGACTGATGGCAAATTCTCTGTTTCCAGTAGTGTAGGAGGACGGAGGAGGAAGGCGGAGCGAGGAGGGGCCGGCCGGCGCGGCCAGTTGAGGGAGGACGGAGGAGGAAGGCGGAGCGAGGAGGGGCCGGCCGGCGCGGCCAGTTGAGGGAGGACGGAGGAGGAAGGTGGAGCGAGGATGGGCCGGCCGGCGCGGCCAGTTGAGGGAGGACGGAGGAGGAAGGCGGAGCGAGGAGGGGGCGGCCAGCGGCGAGTGGAGAGGAAGGACGGAGGAGGAGGCCGGTACCGAGTCCAGCAAGGAGGAGGAGGTGACGGCGCGCGGCGCAGACGGAGGAGGGGCGACGGGGGCGCGCGGCGCAGACGGATCGGAGAGGATTGAGTGGCTGTGTGTGTGAGTGGATCCGAATGGAGGAGATGAGGGAGATGAATGGCTTAGCAGTAGCGCTCTTCAGGAAAAGACGCTACTGCTAAGCTACCTAGCAGCAACGCCTTTCACAGTAAAGCGCTACTGCTATGTGTCAGCATGTAAAAATAGACTTTGTTCAATATATCAAAAACACATTGATCATCAACGATCTTTTTGTGTACAATCTGATTTGACAATATGAGTCCTCACCGGTTTAGGAACAGGTGAAGACTCATATTGCAGCCACAAATTCTACACATAGAGTTCAATGAAGATCAAGTGCTTGTCAAAGTGTGAGAAGTAACATATCTAAGGTGGTAGAAACTCTCTTCACGGAGCGAGGTGGGACTAAATTTTTGTAGGAAACTTAGCAGTAGCGCTTATCAGAGAAATGCGCTGCTACTATGCCACGTAGCAGTAGCGCGCATCACCTTAACGCGTTGCTGCTATAACTACCCTCGCGGCGGCCTCGTAGGAATTATAGCAGCAGCGCGTCTTTGGGGTGACGTGCTACTGCTATATTTGTCTCAGCAGCGGGTTTCGTCTGTCCGCGCTACTGCTAGTTAGCAGCAGCGAGTTATTTTCGAGCGCGCTGCTGGTAAGATTCTGTGTATAGGCTTTTCCCTAGTAGTGACATATGGATTATCTACACTATTAATAGTTTCGTTAGATTCTACACTAATAAGCATGTGATCGAACTCTACACTAAAACATATCATCGACTAGATTCCACACAACATACCATATCATTGGACTGTACACTAAGTAATTCATCAGATAATTTGCATTTGTAAGTATAACATACCATATCATGTCGATCAACCATGGTATTTGTCAAGCGAGTCATGAATGGCACCCCGACAAAGTCAGCACGTGGCGGAATTATGTCCCACAGGTTGGACACCTCCTCCTCACTCAGCCTTGTTCTTTGAGCTACGATGGCTTCATGAAGTGGGTCCTCATCATCTTCATCGAGTGGGTCCTCATTATCTTCATCATCTTCATCATCTTCGTCATCTTCATCATCTTCCACCAGGTTGAGATAAATGACAGCTAGCTTGGGTCTTTCTGCTTGGAAGGAGAAGCTGATCAACTCACCACCAGTAAGACGCATGCGAGCGACGAAACGGGCCCATCCATCTCCTCCAATCTGCGACATATTGCGTCCTTTCTCGACCTCCATAGTGTACGGCCCCCCAGGAGCCTCAAATATCACAGTGTCTCCTGTCAGCTTGTTGAATTTCAACCTCACATTGCATGGGACGATCTGTGTAAAATAAGCAAAATGACACAATGCAGTAATGCCAACACTAAAAACAAAATAGTTATTACATTTCATCTAATTTCTTACCGCTGCATGACGAAAACTCGGCTGGAAGTAGATGCCGAACATCTTGCTAGTTGCAAGGCTGCTGGCGCATCTTGACTTGCACAGTCGACATAGTGGTGGTGGTGGTGACGCCATTTTTCCTAAAGCAACATGAGCAAAGGATTAACGATCAACTAAATCAAAATGTTCTAAGTCAACTAAATCAACTAGCCTACTAAATCAACTAAATCAAAATGTTCTAAATCAACTAAATCAACTAGCCTACTAAATCAACTAAATCAAAATGTTCTAAATCAACTAATTAAATGAACTACCCTACTAAATCAACTAAATCAAAATGTTCTAAGTCAACTAAATCAACTAAATGAACTAGCCTATTAAATCAACTAAATAAAAATGTTCTAAGTCAACTAAATCAACTAAATGAACTAGCCTATTAAATCAACTAAATCAAAATGTTCTAAGTCAACTAAATCAACTAGCCTACTAAATCAACTAAATCATATCAACTAAATCAAAATGTTGCATATGAAATAGCCTAGCTACTAAATCAAAATGTAGCGGGCAGGAGGGATAAGGAGGGGCGACTCGAGGAGGGAGAAGAGAGTAGGATGGAGGAGGAAGGCGGAGCGAGGAGGGGCCGGCCGACGCGGCCAGTGGAGGGAGGACGGAGGAGGAAGGCGGAGCAAGGAGGGGCCGGCCAGCGGCGAGTGGAGAGGGAGGACGGAGGAGGAGGCCGGTACCGAGTCCAGCAAGGAGGAGGAGGTGACGGCGGCGCAGACGGAGGAGGGGCGACGGGGGTGGACTGGCGCGGGGGATTGAGAGGGGATCCAGTGAGCTAGTGCGTGACTGTGTGAGTGGATCCGATAAAGGAGATGGGGCTAAACTTTGTAGCAAATTTAGCAGTAGCGCTTATTGCAGAAATGCGCTGCTACTATGCTACATAGCAGTAGCGCCCGTCGTTATAACGCGTTGCTGCTATAACTAGCCTTGTGTCGGCCTCATAGGAATTATAGCAGTAGTGCTTCTTTGAGCGGGCGCGCTACTGCTATATTGGTTTCAGCAACGAGTTACTCCCGAGCACGCTACTGCTAATTAGCAGCAGCGTCTTGTTTTAAAGCGCGCTACTGATAAGATTCTGTGTATAGGCTTTTCCCTAGTAGTGTGTTCAAGTAGAACAGCTGCACTTTTTGGCAAGAGTTCAGTGCTGCCCATCTCCTTAAGTACTGCCAAGCCATCCAAGTGCAAGCGCCGTATGCGTTTTGAAATTTGAAAGCACGGGGCGCATACATGTGCTCATATGGAGGCAGAAGCATTGACACGTGTAGTACAGAATTTAATTTCCTAGCAGCACCCCACATATTAAAAAAATGGCAGCGGGCAAGCACTCACCTTTCCGATTTTGTATGCACATTCAGGCGCCAACATCAGAACAACCATCATGGGGATTTTTATGGTCAACCAGCATCGCACAGTGCGGCTGAAATGCCAATGATGCTCTACCAATGTTTGTTGACACATAATCTCCAGTACTGAGGGTTCTATTAATTGTTATCTTGTCATTACACAAAGGGTTTCTCATACATTGCTTGTGAATTTCAGAGTTATCGGTTCAGACATAACAGCTCAACACAACAAGTTTACAGTCAGTAGGATCAAAGCGTGGAAATTCATCCACACGTAGCACACTTGGAAATCCTCGATTATTCTAATTGTACGTAGGTTCAACGGAAATCCTAAGATACATTGGGCATGAGCGGCCTAGTGCACGAGGTGCGTCGGTGCCATGTAACACTGCAATTCTGGCAAGTGACAGGCTTGCGAGGTTGTTTAGGAACATCACCCCTGTCTGGGCAAGTAGTCCTCTTGTGCGCTGGGAGCTTACATATACTGTAGAATCTAGTCCTCATGCTCAGGCCTTAATACGTTGCTTTCTCTCTGCTCGAGCATGGTCGTCCAACACCATGTTTCTTGAGTGGAGTTGACACCAGCGAGCGCATCCCAGTTGCCAGATGCGGTCATGTTGTTCTCATTGTCAACCATATCCGGATCGATGCTTCCCACTGGCATACCTGATCCATTGTTCTTTTTGCTTGCTTCTGCAGCTATCTTATCCTCAATCCCTAGACCATCCCTGTTTTCATCCAAAGGAGATGCCTCTATGATCAGGTCTTTGATCTTTGATAGTACCAGCTCGTACGAAGCGACTGACGAGTCTCCAATCCGCACCAGTTCCATAGCATACAGGTACAGAGTCAAACTCCGACAGGTAAATGATTGATTAGCAGCCTGGCCTTTCTGAAAGTGAGCAATGTGTTGTGGCAAGATGTCCCTAGCATCTTTTGTCCACCTTTTTAAAATGTGCCGCTTTGGTATCTCCTGCACGCCAATGTGATCCATCACCTGAGTAAATGAGAAAAGCGAGTAAGTCTGTTACGAAAACATACTTGACAACAGATCACACGTAAGTTAGGAGGGACCAAATAACCCTCAAGGCATGGCAGCAAAGCATCCCCATGTGTGCAAACTGCCCGCATTCACAATCAAATCAATCACCATCGTCGGATATGGTCACCACATATTCCACCTTGCTCCACCTCTCTCGTTTTTCAGCGTCATTGTGCCTTGCGATGTATCTTTTTTTCTTCTCCACTTCCTCAACTTGGTATGATCCACCTTCGAACAGATTCTCACCAAATAGTTCAAACATCTTTCTTGTGTAAACCTTACTCGCTTGCCGTTCGATAGCAATGTTTGTCCTCATCACGGCATGACTCTGGGAAGGATCACATGAAAGAGATAATTAGTCATGGTTTTTTGGAACACAATCACACATACCAAAAACAGATGTAATGATAGAGCACGCAAGTAAATCTAACTCAGAATCCTTGTTCTTTTCTCTTGGTAGCTCTCATATGATTCATGGTCGAATTGAAGCCTCATGTATTGGCGCACAAATACATGCATTGGGCTAGCTGGCGGCATGTAAATCTTCAGCATGTTGTTGGCGCTCTCGCTACGCTGGGTGCTGGTCATTTTCGCACAGAAGACACCCTTGAAGTATGGCTTCGCCCACTTATGACGTATCTCGTAGAGGTTTCTCATGTAATTGTGGGATTTCAAATTGTATTTCTCAACAAGTGCACCCCATGCAGTCTCAAATTCCTCTTCACTTATCATGTGATTCACGACTTTGTGAAATTCAGCCCTGAACTCGCTTTTGCTTGTGTACAGTGAGCCAAGGTTTTCTTTTGCCTTCTTAAGAATATGCCACTTGCACCACCTGTGGACAGTATCAGGAAGCTCACTTTTGATTGCTATCTCCATGGCTCTTGCTTGGTCTACAATATGGACAACAGAGTAAACATAGTCAAATATTTGCAATTATCTAGTACTACATATCTACATATGCATCATTTTTTCAAGGTTGGCACAAACCTGTCAATATTGTCTGCGGATGTTTGCCGCCCATCATGTTGATGAATTCAGAAAATAACCATTGGAAGCTCTCCACTTGTTCATCACGCATCACAATACCAGCTAGTATTATGCTTTGAAAATGATTGTTCACTCCAACGAACAAACCAAAGGGCATGTCGTACAAGTTCGTCCGATACGCCATGTCGAATGTGATAACATCGCCGAAGAACTTGTACTGCAACTTGCTGTTTCCGTTTGTCCACATAAGGTCTTTGATTCTGCTCTCCTCATCGCCCTGGACTCTGTAGGTGAATTCCGTGTCGTTATGCTGAATCTCTTTGAACACGGCTTGAGTTTTGTTGGCATCATCATCAGCTTGGTCTCGGCTTATTCGCCCACACAGATTGTGCAATGACCTTTTTGTGAAAGGTACACCCTGTGATGAACCGAATAAGCTGCCAACTATGATATACACCTTGTTGAGGTTCACATTGTCTGCCCTAAGTTGTTTCAACAAGTCTTTTGTGTAAACGTCTATGTGTTTGTGGGATGGCCAATGAACCTTTTCTCCGCACGTAAGAGACATGGAATGATTGTGACTTGACCGGTGCTCTACAGTGTACCATCCATTGTCTATAGCTCTTAGTAATCTGACCATCGCAGGACACTCGCAACGGCAAGACCGGCTATTCTCTTGCTCAGGGTTTCCCTGCAACATTTTTTCATCTGTCAGTTATAATAAAACAAAATGCAGTGGTTCAAATTATTTACAAAAAATACAAAATATAAAGATATATGTGAGTTTCAAGGTGCTGACCGAGCATCCACAGATAATCTCTTGCATACATTTAATCCTCTCAACATTTTAACAACTCTTGCCGTATCGTATACCAATCCAAGTTCCCATGAATAGAGGTTACAGAAATCATACACTTCTCCAAGGGAATCGAAACTCATCCCAATCTCCGGCTTTATTACAATTTCTGAAGGTTTGTCAGCATATTTCCTTATGGTTTCTTTGAAAGGAGTAACTCTACCAGCACATGGCACTCTATCCGGAGCAGCGCGCCCAACTCGCAGCCTGAAATTTGTGAGGGATGCTCTCTTTAAGTTGCTGAAGCTTAGTTACAATCTCAGCAGATTATGACTAGTTTAATATTTAATCTAACATATTTTTACTTGGATCACTCCAGCTTACACATGTTTATGGACGTAATTTTCACATCTTTTTGTACTGAAATGTGCGGTTTTTGTAATAAGAACACTGAATGAGAGATATACCTCCTTGTCCACCCCGGGGCTTCTGGGTTAACCTTTCCAGTCGACTCAGCGGATTTGGTTGGTGAAAGCGGCCTCTTGCAAGGGGCTCTGTTATGCTGAGAGGAAGCACGGATGTGGCCAACTACAATCGCGCAAGAACAGTCGGCAGTAGCCGGCGCTGACCGCCGCATGTCCATTAGCACAAGTGGATCTGGCCGCTCAACGTCGGCAGTGACCTCAGTCAGTGGGAATCTACGGCATCATGGGGAAAACGAAGAGCATTCAGCATTTCCCCTTGTTCATGCCTTTCTGGATCGAAAAGAACATAGTACTAAGATATACATCGTACCTATCCACTGGATCTAGCAGAAATTCAAGCCCGTTATGCAATTCTCCACACACATCGCCGTACTTCCCTCCGCCGCCATTCCTTCGCCTTCCACCATTTTACCTGGGGCTGGGGGTAGGGAGTGGGGAGAAGGGTGGGGGCCTGGGTGGAGGGGAATTGCTCATTTTTGCAAACAGGGAGATCGTCATATCTCCGGCTGCCCTACAACTGACCTACTACCGAGCAGCATTTACTGCAACCATGATGGCGGCTTTTTTGCATCAGACGGCGTCCTTACGTGCCTGTTCGGGGATCAAGATTTCTTGACGGACCTGAGCCACGGCCCGGCTCATGGACTTAAATGGGCGGTCCAAAAAAGTGTGCCCGAGCGCCAGCGTACAACCCTGTTCACACCGAGCGATATCATTTTCTTCCGCCCATATATGCTGACATGGACCCACTAGCGCTCATCCCAAGAGCTGTACCAACGCCCAGGATAACGTGTTCAGATGCAGCCCAACTCAGTAACGCCGCTCTCCATAGTAAATCACAACATTGTTACTTGACTGAAGTGAAACATCTTTGAAGAGGTTTCAGCTTCTTACTTTGCGGAGTGAAGAAGATAATCACCAAGTCTTGATTTAAGAGAAAAATTAAGTCGGTAACATTAGGACTCCACTATTGTTTGAAAAAGGTCACAAGTTTGCACTTGTTGCAGGCTCTTCTTCAACTCTGTAGTCTTACCTTTAGCTGCAGCCTCTTGTTGTTGGCATTCCTCCCTTTGCTTCTTCCATTGGGTCTTCTTATATATATCCACAATGCCTTTATGTCCTCCTTCTCTCCCTACAAGAAAGTATATAGCCGTGATTTAATCAGAATCATGTGCCATTTGACAAAAAATGATTTGTAGTTAACTTATAGCAAACAAATCCTCACTTAGTCCAACCAATCACTGCAATCGTACCATAAGTGTAAGAAAAATGAAAATAAAGAATATTAGGAAGCCCATCTCCCAGGGTGATCGTTGTTGGTATCGAGGATAATTGTATCAATTGCATCGCAGGGAATTAACTCGAGTGAAGTCATAGAGGTCGAGCATAATCCATATCAGCTATTGGGGATATTACCACTGGGCGTGAACCGGCCTACCTGGGCCGGGTTGGCTTCATTAGTAGTTTAAAGGTGATTAAGTAGATGAGGGCCCAAGGCCTGTAGTCGGTTAAGAACCTGTAGCCGTAAACCGGCTTGATATGTAAACTTGCATTGTAAGTTAGGAATAGAGAGAGACCAACCGGGATATGAGTATGAACCGGTGTGGGACTCTGTGGACCGACGGGCGTCACCCGTGTATATAAGGGGACGACCCGGCGGCGGTTCAAGGACAGATAACAACAACTCTAGCCTAGGCGAAGCTTGTTTGCTCCCTAGCCATCAAAACCACATCAATTCCATCACAACTAGACGTGGGCTTTTACCTTCATCGAAGGGGCCGAACTAGTATAAACCCTTGTGTCTTTGTGTCCGCTCTAACCCCTTCAAGTTAACCCGTAGCGATGGCTCCACGACTAAGTCCTTTCACAAGGACATCTGCCGTGACAAATCCACGACAGTTGGCGCCCACCGTGGGGCTATCGCACGATGGTTTGATGATCTTGGAGGTCAAGCTCAAAGGACTCGAAGGCTATGCTGTAGGCCGGATGACCAAGAGTCGTCGCGGCAAGCTCTACATCGACGATGCAAGATGGGGTCCCGAAGCCGGCTCGATCGAGTACGGGTACCGGGTCCCCTTTGGTGGCATACACATTTTTATCGGCAAGATTGGTGAGCCTGGTCCTGAGCCAGACATCCGCACCGACCTCGTCGAGACGGCTCAGCGTGCGAGATCTACCCAGGTTAAACCGGCCGTGAAGCGTGCCTTCGTGGGAGTCATCCACGGAGGAGAGCATGAGGACGAGTCAGAATACGGTAGCGAGACCGTCGTCTACTCCGGCGATGAGTCCTCAACCGGAGAGACTGAATCATTGTACCAGTTGCAAGACGACCAGATTAGGGGCTGTTCCGATGGCGATAGTATTCTGGCCCCCCCAGATCAGATCAACCGGGTTGGAATATTCATGGCCGGCACGCAGGCGGCGAATTACTCTTCGACCGCAGCAGCAATGCTCTCCGGATCAGCAGCGACAGCGGCAGCAAGGGCAGGAGGCCTTGTGCGCCCACCGTTCAAGTTCTGTCTGACCTGTTTGACGCACTAGCGGTACTTATGGCAGAGGCCAATCCGGCGGATCAGGAGGCCCATGATGCGGAGATTGCAAAGGTGAGAGAGCAGATCGTATAGGCCAAAGCCGACCTGGCAGCAGAGAAGGACAGGATGGCTACAGAGCGGGCCGCTTTGGACGCCCAGGCCTATAAGCTCATGCTCGACCAGAACGCATCACAGGAGGTCTTGAAGCGGAAGCACAGATCACGCCTGCCGTTAGGGTTCGACCCTCGAAATCTCTTTCACACTCCGGGAGCTGGAACCAGTAATCCGCCGGGGCACCTGGAGGTAAACCGGGTCGAGGCACTAGGGCCAGGAGCGACGGTCCAACCCCGCCTGATGGAACCTCCTCGACAGAACATTGTGATTCCTCCGCCGGTCCAGACACCTCCGGGTCATTATTCTAATCCTATGGACAATCTTGTCGTAGCTGCTGCGTGATTAGAAGCTATCCCAGTCGAAGGAGACTCTCCACAAGCAATAGAGACGCGCCGGGTTAAGGAACTTCTCCGGACCGCTTTGATTCAATAGGAGGCCTATTCATACAGCCGCGATCGGATTCATTCCACACCTCGTCCAAGCCGGAGCTATAGTAGGTGCCTGGATGAACCGGCCATATCAAGCAATGAGCGGGGCCGTGAAGCGGCCCGTGGCAATAACCCGGCCGATGGTGTTCACGATGCTCAGGATGTAGTGGACCGGGCCCAGGCACGAAGGGAGGCCGAGTTAGCAGCACAGAACGAGGCGGATCAGCTTACACCGGTTCGTCCTACCACCTTCGCCGGGCCAGGGGTCACATCTAGCTTGGGAGTGCCCTGTTTAGTCCCCGCTTTACGCAATGTACGTCTGCCCAAGGACTTCAAGGGTCCGCGCAAGGTGCCGAATTACACCGCTGATTTATCTCCAGAAGCGTGGGTGGAGAGTTATGAGATGGCAATGGAGATGCTAGATCTGGATGAGACCGCGTGTGAAAAGTACTTCACCATGACGCTTGAAGGCACAGCCCGTACTTGGTTGAAGAGCCTGCCACCTAATTCTATCAGTTCATGGGCCCAGTTGCGGACCCGGTTTATCCAGAATTTCAAAGATACGTGTAAGCAGCCTAAGTCCATAGTAGACTTGGCGGCTTGTGTTCAGGATGACGGAGAGTCAACAACCCATTGGGTACGCCGCGTTTCTGAAGTCTTGCACTCATCTGACAGGATCAATGCTGACTCTGCGATCATAACTCTGGAAGGCAACTGCCGGTTTAAGCCTCTAAAGTTGAAGTTGGGGCGTATGAAGCGGTTCTGTAATGACATGGGAACTCTCATGGTCGCTTTAGTGAAGTATGCTGATTCTGATAGTACCAAGGATCCCGAGACTGACGATGACGAAGGAGGGAAGGGAAAAAAGAATAGCAACTCTAAGGGGCATCAATACAAACCGGCGGGCCATGGGAACGGAGCCAAGCGTAAAGCGGATGGCAGCATGGACTTTGTGGTTAACACTAATGCGCAGGACAAGGGTCAGCGGCGCAGAGGTAAAGCGGCGAATCGTAATGGGGCTCCAAATCCTAACCCGGATCGCTTAAACTATTTGCTGAATCAGCCTTGCCCAAAACACGGGACGAAGGAGGTGCCGGCTAACCACCTTTGGAAGGATTGTTACATTATGCAGGAATTTAAAAACTCTAATGCCTTCCGGTATGACCGTGGGTCAGGTGGTGGCTCAGGATCCGGTTTCCATGGGCCGGGTCACGATGGAGCTTCCGGTTCAGGTTTCAATCAGGGCGGTAATAATAGCCAGGATAATTAGAGCGGTCAAGGGGGTTACAACCAACAGCAACAACAGCAGCGGTCGGGTTATCAGAGCCAGCCAAAACAGTTGAACAATGGGCAGTATCACGTTTTCACAACTATCTTGGATAAGCATGACCAGAAACTTCACAAGCGAGCGGTGAACTCTGTTGAACCGGCCGTACCGCATTACTTACGCTGGTCGGAGCAGCCTATCGTGTGGAGCAGGGAGGATCACCCCCCGGGTTGACAATCCAGGCCAGTTGGCATTGGTGGTAGACCCTCAGGTGGGAGGTTATAAATTCACCAAGGTGCTAATGGATGGAGGGAGCAGTATTAACATCCTGTACTATGAGACATTCCGCCGCATGGGACTAACAGACAAAGATCTCAGACCGTCTAATACGGTGTTCCATGGTGTGGTGCCTGGCAAATCAGCGTATCCAGTAGGTAAGATAGCCTTGGAGGTGGCTTTTGGGGACGAGCATGATTCCCAATCTGAAACACTAACCTTTGAGGTAGTGAAAATTCGGAGCCCGTATCACGCCTTGTTTGGGCGGCCGGCTTATGCCAAATTCATGGCACGACCTTGTTATATCTATTTGCAGCTCAAGATGCCGGGTTACAAAGGGACAATAACGGTTCATGGGAGCCGCAAGGTTGCTTTGGAATGTGAGGAAGGTGATGCGGCCTATGCAGAGTCGGTTTGTGCCGCGGAGGAGTTGAAATATTATAGGGACAATGTTGATCCGGCGGACATGACCCCTTTGAAGAGGCCGACTACGGAGCATGATTCAGATCTGAAGTTCAAATCGGCGGCTGAGACCAAGCTTGTTGACTTCGTGCCCGGCGATTCGTCCAAGCAGTTCACTGTCAGTGCCAACTTGGACCCTAAATAGGAAAGCGCGCTCATCGAGTTCATCCGTGAGAATCGGGACATTTTTGCACGGAAGCCTTCTGACATGCCAGGTGTACCGAGGAAACTCGCTGAGCACACTCTTAATGTTGATCCCAAGTATAAACCGGTAAAACAGTTTCTCCGCCGGTTTAATGAAGAAAGGCGCAAAGCTATTGGAGAAGAAGTGGCCAGGCTCTTAGCAGCTGGTTTTATCATTGAAGTGTTCCATCCAGAATGGCTCGCTAATCCGGTGCTGGTTCTTAAGAAAAATGGCACTTGGCGTATGTGTGTGGATTACACGGATCTTAACAAGGCTTGTCCAGCGGATCCTTTTTCCCTCCCCCGCATTGACCAGATTATTGACGCCACGGCGGGTTGTGAGCGTTTGAGTTTTTTGGATGCGTATTCTGGGTATCATCAGATCAAAATGGCGGTTATGGACCAGGAGAAGACGGTGTTTATTACTCCCTTTGGAGCCTTCTGCTATGTATCTATGCCTTTTGGGCTCAAGAGCGCCCAAGCCACTTATCAACGGTGTGTATAGAATTATCTGCATAAACAGATCGGCCGCAATGTGCACGCCTATGTGGATGATATTGTAGTCAAGTCAAGGCAGAAGGAAACGTTGGTTGATGATTTGAAGGAAACCTTTGACAACTTGCGGGTTTATAAGATGATGCTTAACCCTGCCAAATGTGTCTTTGGTGTTCCAGCAGGCAAGTTACTGGGCTTTCTTGTGTCCAACAGAGGAATTGAGGCTAATCCGGAGAAGATTACGGCTATCACTTCCCTGGCTAAACCGAAGTGTATCAACGATGTTCAGCGTTTGGCGGGTCGGATCGCCACACTGAGCCGGTTTATCAGCCGCCTCGGAGAGAAGGCCATCCCTTTATACCAGATGTTGAGAAAGACAGATCAATTCATCTGGAGTCCGGCTGCTGATGAAGCGTTGGAGGACTTGAAGCGGAAATTAGCCAATCCGCCCGTTCTTGCAGCTCTGGTCGACAAGGAGCCGTTATTGTTATACGTAGCGGCCAATGCTCGTGCAGTTAGCGTGGCTATTGTGGTAGAACGCAAGGAGGCAGGCAAGGAGTATCCGGTTCAGCGGCCGGTTTACTATATCAGCGAAGTGCTTATTGAAATCAAGCAAAGGTATCCGCATTGGCAGAAGCTGGTATATGGAGTTTTCATGGCAAGCCGGAAGTTGAAGCAGTATTTCCAAGGGCACCCCATCACAGTGGTCAGTTCAGCTCCCTTGGGCGATATCATACAGAACCGGGAGGCGACTGGCCGGATTGCCAAGTGGGCCATAGAACTTGGGCCGCACGGATTGAAGTACGTGCCTCGGACGGCGGTGAAGTCTCAAGCGCTTGTTGATTTCATCAATGATTGGACGGAGTTGCAAGCACCAGAGGAGAAGCCGGATCACACATATTGGACTATCCATTTTGACGGATCCAGGCAATTGGAAGGCTTGGGGGCTGGAGTCGTATTAACTTCCCCACGAGGTGATAAGTTTTGTTATGTTCTCCGCTTAATGTTCCCTTGTACTAATAATGCAGCTGAGTATGAAGCTTTGCTCCATGGTCTCCGGATGGCTAAAGATATGAATCTAAGTCGGGTTAAGTGCTTTGGTGACTCGGACCTCGTGGCTCAACAGGTATCTGGCACTTGGGATTCTAAGGACCCGCTTATGGCTGCATATCGTCGCGAGGTGGATATTGTTGCGGGTCACTTCAAGGGTTATCAAGTGGAGCACGTGGATCGTCGAAAAAATGAAGCGGCGGACACTTTAAGCCGGTTGGGCTCTCAGGGTAAACCGGTCCCGCCTAATGTTTTTCTCGATGTGTTGCATAACCCGTCAGTCAAGCTCTCGGGTGAAGCGGATTTGGCTATTCCTGATCCGGAGGCCCAATTGGTGGCAGCCCTGCATATTATACCGGATTGGACAGTTCCTTATCTTGCGTACATGAACCGGGGAGAGTTGCCAGAGGATGAGACTCTAGCCAGGCAGATAATCCGGCGATCCAAATCTATGACAATTATCAATGGCGAATTACATCATTGCAGTGTATCAGGGGCGTTTCAACGCTGCGTCTCTCCTGAGGAAGGCTGTGAAATTTTACGAGAAATCCATGAAGGGGATTGTGGTCACCAGGCCGGTTCAAAGTCTCTGGTGGCTAAAGCGTTTCGTCACAGGTTTTACTGGTTGACAGCTCATGCTGATGCGGAGGACTTGGTAAAACGGTGTGATGGCTGTCAGAAATTTTCAAGGCGTGCTCATGTGCCGGCTCAAGAATTGAGGATGATTCCAATTACTTGGCCATTTGCAACATGGGGGCTGGATATGGTCGGACCTTTTAAAAGATCCAAGGATAAGAAAACCCATCTTTTGGTGGCAGTTGACAAGTTTACCAAGTGGGTTGAAGCGGAGCCTGTCAGCAAGTGTGATGCAGCTACAGCGGTGCAGTTCGTTAAAAAGGTGATTTTCCGGTTTGGCTTTCCACACAGTATCATTACTGACAATGGTACCAATTTATCCAAGGGTGCTATGAAGGAATTCTGTGAACGTGAGCACATCAGACTTGACGTATCATCAGTGGCTCACCCCCAGTCCAATGGGCAGGCAGAACGAGCTAATCAAGAGATCTTGCGAGGCATCAAACCACGGCTTATGGTTCCATTGCAAAGAACACCGGGATGTTGGGTTGAAGAGCAGCCATCTGTGCTATGGAGTATCAACACTACGCCCAACCGATCTACAGGATACACACCATTTTTTATGGTCTACGGCGTAGAAGCGGTTCTCCCTAGTGATATCCGGCACGATTCGCCTCGTGTGGCGGCTTATGTTGAAGCGGACAATGAGACAGCACGGCAAGATGCTTTGGACCTATTAGACGAGGAGCATGACATAGCGGCTGCCCGCTCAGCGATTTATCAATAAGATCTTCGTCGCTATCACAGTCGCCAGGTCAGAACCAGAACTTTTCAAGAAGGAGATTTGGTGCTTCGGCTCATCCAAGATCAGACGGATATGCACAAGTTATCCCCACCTTGGGAGGGACCTTTCGTGGTCAGCAAGAATCTGCACAACGGGTCGTACTATCTGATTGATATTCGAGAGCATAAAGACTCACGCACATCAGAGGAGGAGACCAACAGGCCGTGGAATATAGCTCATCTTCGGCCTTACTACATGTAACGCCCCGAGACTGACGCTCCAGAAGACTTCCAGCTGTTTCGAGTTTTGCCATGTGTTTTATTTGCTTGTTGCATTGCTTCATGTCATCTCTTGCATTGCATCGTGTCATTATGCCATCATATCTTTTTTTTTTAAAACTCATCTAAATAAATTGTATGGATCTTCGATCCATTTAAATCGAGGGAAGGGTGACTTCTCTTTATAACATACCCTCCCAATATTAGGGAGCTATATTAAATATTCCACTAATTTGGAATCACCAAAACACACTTGCAAAATAATTTCGTTCCTTTTCTGCTTCAAGTTTGGTCTCCAACCTTGCCAATAATTATTTCGTCATTTTCCGGACCTCCACCAAAACTCCGAACATTTTTGGACCTTCCTTTTATCAAGTCCTAGTTCAAACCCATTTGAATTAAATTCAAATGAGTTTGAATTTAAATCTCGCAATCTTGGCCTTTCTATTTTTCTTGGAACAAGCATATTTTTGCGAGTCCGGGAAAATTATCCCCTTGCGCATTTTCTTTCTCTAACCCTCCTTTTCTTTTCCTCTCTCTTTTTGCTTTTCTGTTAAAGAGAATATAAGAGAGAGAGAGAAGAGGGCCGCTTCCCCGCAGCCCATTTGACCCAAGGCTAAGCCGGCCCAAGGCCCAGCCGCCCCCCACTCTAACCCTAGCCGCAGCTCTGCCCGATCCACTCGATCTCCATCTCACCCGCATCTCTCTCCCTCGTCTCCTCCCTCGCGCCGCCAGCGCCCGATCCCCTCACCCGTCGCTCGCTGGCCCCCTCTCCCTCTCCTCGCGATCCCTTCCTTCCCCTCGTCGCCTCCTTCCTCCGCTGCGCGTGAGGCTGTTCAGCCCCGCGCCCGGCCTCTGCAACTCCACCGGGGCGGCCAACTCCGGTGGCCCTCATCGCCTGCGCCTGCGTCCTCCGCGTGCCTCGCGCTGGGCCTCCCTCTCTTCTTCACAGGAACAAGCAGAAGCCTTCCAGGTGCCGATGGACCTAGCCATGGCCGCTTCCCCTCCCTCTGCGGCTCACCTCTTCTCCAACTCACATCGCTCCACCCCGCGCTGACTTCCCCGGCATCGCTCCCTGCGCCAAGTTCGGCCGCCGTGCCGCCTTGCTCCGTCGCCAGCCTCCCTCGTGACCTCCGTTATCCCCGCTGCACCGAGCCTCTGCACCTTCCCGTCGGTCCTGCCTTCCTCGCCGAGCCCCATGTCGTCAGCCACCTCCCGCACGAAGCTCGTGCCCTCCTCCTTCAGCAAGTTCTCATGGCCCCTGCCATGGCCGCGTAGCCCAGCGAGCCCCTGCTCCTTCCCTTGCTGCCCTGCTGGCCTCATCGCCCCTCTCGTTGCTGCCAAGACTCGGCAACCAGGGAAGCCCAAGGACGCCTTCATGGATTTCGCCAAGATCCTCTCCGACAAACGCACGACTACAAGGTGATGCGCCAAGTACCCCCTCGGATCATCAAGTTCGACTACACGGAGCTGCCAAGTACCACTACGATTGCCGTGTGCATCTACGGATCGCCAAGTACCCCTACGCATGGATATGCCAAGTTCGTCTTTGACCCATGAACAACTACCATCGCCGAAGACCGTCAAGTGTACAACTACCGCCGCCACGAGAACGACTACCTCCGCTACGGTCCGTGAACGACTACTTCCACTACGAACCCGAACCGCCCCGATATGCACGCTTCGAAGGTATAACGCCGAGACGATGCCCGTGAACGAATGCATGTTGTACGAGATGAACCGTATGTTTGCATCGTGCCCGTTTGTTTCGTGTATGTTCCTCCTCGTTTGCCATGCAGTTGAACCGTGGGAACCCGGAAGCCAGGAGCACCCCACCATCCTTGCATGACACGCTCACGTCACACTTCTCGTTTGCATCGGTATCTCACTCGAGTTATCGGGACTGAAATGTTGCCGTGGCACCATTTTCGCTATTGTTACCGTGGCACCATTTTCGCTATTGTTGCCGTGGCACCATTTTCGCTATCGTTGCCGTGGCACCATTTTCGTTATTGTTGCCGTGGCACCATTTTCGGATATGTTGCCATGGCACCATTTCTGTTTCGCCGCCGTGGCACCCTTTTCATTCCGCCATGGTGACCTAATGCCTCGTATCATGCTCATGTCAACGTTTTCATAAAAATTGCATAAACTTGTATATGTCATACGCATCATGATAACACTTAAAATTGTGTTTGCATTAAACTACTATATGACATGAGGTTTTTCCGGAATTGTTGTTTCTTGCTTCCGGCCTCATTTAAATTGCCTAGCTAGGTAGTTTTATTATGTTTCACCTCTTGCCATGTTTGACAACATTTAATATTGTTGGTTAGCCTAAACGAGAGTGAACTAAATAATTGATGTGGTGTTCCGTCAATATGCAACTCGTTGCATATTGAGCTCCACTTAATTTGTAGTATTGTTTGTTGCAAATTGCCATGCCATGCCTCTTTAAACCGGACATGCATCATACTTGATTGTGCATCATGCCATGATTATGTGATGGTTGTTTACCATATTGTTTGTTTTTTTCCGGTTTGCTTCTCTCGTTAGCTTCGGTTTCGTTCCGGAGTTGTGAGGTTTCGTTCGACTACATCTGTTTGTCTTCTTCATGGACTCGTTCTTCTTCCTTGCGGGATCTCAGGCAAGATGACCATTACCCTTGATATCACTTCTATCTTTGCTTGCTAGTTGCTTCGTTCTGTTGCCATGCTGCGCTACCTATCACTTGTTTACCATGCCTCCCATATTGCCATGTCAGCCTCTAACCTTTTCACCCTTCCTAGCAAACCGTTGTTTGGCTATGTTACCGCTTTGCTCAGCCCCTCTTATAGCATTGTTAGTTGCAGGTGAAGTTGAAGATTGCTCCATGATGGACAAGATTATGTTGGGATATCACAATATCTCTTATATTATTAATGCATCTATACACTTGGTAAAGGGTGGAAGACTCGGCCTTATGCCTGGTGTTTTGTTCCACTCTTGCCGCCCTAGTTTCCGTCATACCGATGTTATGTTCCTGGATTTTTGCGTTCCTTACGCAGTTGGGTGATTTATGGGACCCCCTTGACAGTTCGCTTTGAATAAAACTCCTCCAGCAAGGCCCAACCTTGGTTTTACCATTTGCCACCTAAGCCTTTTTCCCTTGGGTTCTGCAGACTCAAGGGTCATCTTTATTTTACCCCCCGGGCCAGTGCTCGTTGTGAGTGTTGGTCCAACCTGTCAACCGCCGGTGGCCACCAGGGGCAACTCTGGGCTGGCCTACCGGAAGTTTGGACAATCCGGTGTGCCCTGAGAACGAGATATGTGCATCTCCTATCGGGATTTGTCGGCACAGCGGGAGGCTTTGCTGGTCTTGTTTTACCATTGTCGAAATGTCTTGTAAACCGGGATTCCGAGTCTGATCGGGTCTTCCTGGGAGAAGGTCTATTCCTTCGTTGATCGCGAGAGCTTATCATGGGCTAAGTTGGGACACCCGTGCAGGGTATAATCTTTCGAAAGCCGTGCCTGCGGTTATATGCAGATGGGAATTTGTTAATGTCCGGTTGTAGATAACTTGACACCAGATATGAATTAAAACGCATCAACCGAGTGTGTAGCCGTGATGGTCTCTTTTCGGCGGAGTCCGGGAAGTGAACACGGTTTTCTGAGTTATGTTTGACGTAAGTAGGAGTTCAGGATCACTTCTTGATCATTGCTAGTTCACGACCGTTCCTTTTGCTCTCTTCTCGCTCTTATTTGCGTATGTTAGCCACCATATATGCTTAGTCGCTGCTGCAACCTCACCACTTTACCCCTTCCTTTCCCTTAAGCTTAAATAGTCTTGATCTCATGGGTTTTGAGATTGCTGAGTCCTCGTGACTCACCAGATACTATCACAACAGTTGCAGGTGCCGATGATACCAGTGCAGGTGATGCAACCGAGCTCAGATGGGAGCTCAACGAAGATCTTAGTTGTTGCTATGTTTCGTTTCATGTTGATCAGTAGTGGAGCCCAGTCGGGACGATCGGGGATCTAGCAGTTGGGTTATCTTCTTTTTTTTTTGGCTTTGTCCGTAGTCAGACTATATGTGTGTACTCTGAATGATGTATGATTTATTTATGTTCATTGTGTGAAGTGGCGATTGTAAGCCAACTCTTTATCCCAGTCTTGTTCATTACATGGGATTGTGTGAAGATGACCCTTCTTGCGACAAAACCACAATGCGGTCATGCCTCTAAGTCGTGCTTTGACACGTGGGAGATATAGCCGCATCGTGGGTGTTATACTACACTTGAGCCATCGGCTCTATCTATGTACATATTATGGCAGTGTATATATTATCATTGATATAATAAAACCGGAGCCTCAGCTAAAGCGGGGTCTCTGTCCTTTCATATCATGTGTGGTTACATGGAGTGGTTCTGTTTTAAAGCGGCCTCCGGTTTACCCCTTGAAATTTGCTTTTTTTTAAAAAGCTTTGTGATATCACTTGGGGCCTTGGTCGTGTCCGAACCAATGCGACACGTTTTGATAGGGGAAAGCCACCAGATCACTTGGGGACATGGTCAAGTCTGAACCAGTCACGCCTCTTGATCGGCCTAAGGCCACAGAATCACTTGGGGGCTTGGTCGAACCCGAACCATTGCCACGCCTTTTGATCGGCATAAATGCCACAGTTTCAGTTGGGGATCTGGCTGACTTGAACCATTGTCACTCCTATTGGGGGCTTGGTCCTGTCCGACCATGGTAACACCATCTGATCAGCTCAGTAAAGCATGTTTTTGCAAACGGTTTTTATCATTGCCTTTGCTTCCATATTTCTTTTATGACTATTTTTCAAATTTTGTTGTGTTTCCTTTAAAACCAACAACACTTTTTTACCGGTTCAGCTGACGGAAATCGGTTCGTTTGTAATCCGGAGAAATATGCTCGGTTTAAACCTTCCTGTTAACATCATGAAGTAGCAGGGGGGCTCCTAATGACCCACCACGGTTTACACGGGAGTTGTTTTTTCCCCTTTGATGGTAACGGTTTATAAATACTCTGTTTCAAGCCTGGCTCAGCCAACTTCATGCCCAACGATGGCAGGTATTTTGTATCACATATTTGATTATACGTCTCAAATACATTGATGATATATATATAAAGGTCATAAACCGGTTGGCGGTATAACCGCCACCGAAGTTCAAGATTTTCTGATTGCAGGAAATATAAATTGAGGGTTTCAAGCAAAAGCATCAGTACTTATGCACGAAGGCATATTCAAGGCAGAAGTATTAACTATCCTATTACAAGGCAACGCGGTGCCCAAATAAGATCATTGTTGTTCCGGCGGATTATCATAAAGTAGCTATTTAAACCGGCTTTCGGTTCAAGCCTGTTCATCGCCCCGGTCTGATGATTGTGGGTCATCCCGCGCCGCTTCAGCTTCTTCATCTCTATCCATTGGCTGGAAATCAACAGTGGTCCAATCGATTCCCATTAAAGCTTGAAAGACAGCCTCTTCGTGGATCAAAGAAGACGGTTCAATATCAGAAGCGTAAGTATGCTTACGGATTGGAGGAATCAGATTCTCCGCTTCAGGAGTTGGTGCAGGCACTCATTTGTTCTGATCATTGTACTGAGCTTGATAATGCGGCAAGTCTGCCTCTTCAGCCAATTGACAAGCCAGAGGGCGTACTGCACGGTTTATCGCCCTCAAATCATCTTCATTGAACTCTGAGCCGTCTTCCTTCAAGCTGGGATAGCCTTGAGCTGCCTCAACAGGATCGAAATCCGGCACCCATGCTTTTGCCTGGATCAAGGCATTAATGGCTCCGGTTCGAGCAGCAGCTTTTTTCAGTTCTTCAATCCGAGCAGGAAGCATTGACAACCTATTAAGAGTGTCTTGGATTAAAGTGGGTGCCGGATTGTTATGAGATGCAGTGGTGATAATCCGCTGCGCTCCGGTATACAGCTGTTCAATTAAAGTGTAGGCAGCTTTCAACTTCTTCCGAACATCTGACCCTAAGTGACCAATGCGTGTACCTGCAACAATACAGGAAAGATCACAAACCGGATCTATTATAAGCAGGCCAGAGTTGTCAAGGAAACCAAAAGGAGCTTACCAAAGATAGCAGCGGTCATGGAATGTACTTGCCGCTTTACGACGGTCAGCTCATCTACCACCGGTTTAAGGGCAGCTTCAGCGTTTTCAGCTCTTTTTATTAAAGCGGCCTTCTCAGTGGCCCAATCAGTCCGCTCCTTCTTGAAGCCCTCCTTCAGCTGTTCTGTGATGCTCAAAGCGCTGGTTAATTCTTCCTTTGCCTTGTTGGTTTCAGCTTGTTGGGTTTTCAAAGTTTCCTGCAGATCAGTAATCCGGTCCTCTTTGATCCTCACTTCAGCCTGTATAAAGACAGTGCTTGGCTTTAAGCAAACGGTACAAGAATTTGAAGTATCAACCACATAACAAGTTATACGCTTGATACTTGGGGGCTAATGCACCTTCAATTTTCATCTATTACTAAATCACAAAGTCCCAAGCTCAATACAGGTATTCAGCTTGGCACTTGGGGGCTAATGGTTATTTGCTCAGTTATGTTCTAATATTAGAATCTTTGTTGGAGTCCCGGTTTAACTATACTAAGTTGAACCGGCCCTTGGGGGCTACATTGATGGATTTCAAAGTATTGAGGACTATATTCAAGTCCCGGCTTGAAGAAGGTTACAAACCGGCCCTTGGGGGCTAGGAGGATTATTACAGTGGCAGTAATTAAAGAAAAGAAGAAGCACAAGGAAGTTACCTCAAATTTATCTCTCATCATCTTTATCAGGCCAGCTTCACAGTCACGACTAGTATATAGCCGGTTCAAGTAACCAGAATGAAGATCTTGGGCACTCAGAGCAGCATATGTTTCCAGATCAACATCCCATTTGCCTTTGTTCATGGCAGAAAAATCTTCTTTCACAGTATGCTTGGCCAAAGCGACAGGATTCCCTGGTTCAAAGCGACCTACGCCGGTAATTACAAGGTCATCATCCTTGGACTCACCGGTTTGCATTGGTGCGGTTGGTTTATCGGCAGGCTTTGAAGGACTGCGGGATCTATCAATCCGGACGGGGCTGGCAGGCTGGTCAACAGGGACTGAGGTATTGATAGGCCTTTTCTCAGGAATAGCATCATCTTGCAAGGGAGGATCATTGGGAATATCCTCATAAACGAACGTTTCAAGATCTGGTGCTTTATCCTGTTCAGGGGCGACATCTTCTTTGGCCGCTTTATCCAGGCGGGCTTTCTTGCTCGGTTTAGGTTTAGCCCTGAAAGAGAAACAAAGAGTCAAGGAACAACATAAGTTATAACGTGGTATACCAGAAGCATATGTTCAGTCTAGCTTACCCAAGAACCGTTTTCAGTGGTGGCAGCTGAGTGGCCGACGATCCACCAGAGGAAGAATGGGAAGTAACCTAATAATCGGAGTCGGACGGATTAAGAGGTTGACGGATGAAACCCGCTTTAGGATATAAATTAATAAAAAGGTCGGAGACCTCGGAGCGGCGTTTTCGAACCGGACTGTTTGGTAAACCGGCGGAGGTAACTACCTGGCCGCTGTGCCGGGTCGTGCGGCGAGCTTCATGTTGCTGAGTCTTCATAAGAAATTTGGGATCCAAGTAAGCAAGAGGATGAGAAAATTTAACTTTTCGGTTTGCTTGGCGAAATTTTGGCAAAGGCAAAGGATCTGAATTGGAAGAGAGAATAATTACCTCAGTGACATCAGCATTACTGGCTTCAGCGTCATCTTGACAAGTATCATCATCAATAAGGCGTGTAAAAAGTAAGCCTAGTGAATCGAGTTCTACCTCAAGGTCCGAGTTACCCACATCATCATCAACAGCCGGATCAGATGAAGCAGTGGTTTTCCTCTTTTTAGCAGGCTTCTTGATGACCATGGTCTTTGGCCGGATTGACCGTTCTGCTTTCTCCGGTTTGTCTTGTGGAAGCTTCTTGCTCCAAAACGGATTATCACCCTGGTTAAGCAGCAATTGATGTCAGACAGAGATAGCAATAACAGGTTCAGTAAAAAGTACAATCAAAATCTTACCGCTGGCGGTTTGTTGGTAGCACAGAAAGGGAGCAGGCCGGTTTGAGCGCAGAGGTGCTCCGGTTCGTTCAGCATTTTCTTCACAGCCTCTGTGACTTCATCATCGGAGAGCTGGATGTCGGTGTGTCGGAGTGGGTCATCAACGCTACCAGTATACTTGCACATTAAATTGGAGCGCCGGCTGAGAGGCAGTATGCTCCATGATATCCAACAGCGTGCGAGATCTACTCCTGTTAAACCATTGGCCATGAAGGCTCGGAGCTTGGATAATTGCGGAGCATATTTACTCCTCTCCTTGGCACTTAACCTTTGTGGGAAGGGGTGTGTATTGCTGAGCCACTCCGGACGAAAGCCAGGCAAAGGATTTTCATCATCAGGGGAAGTATCTTTGCAGTAAAACCATGTTGCATTCCACTCCTTGGGGTGACTGTGTAGCCTGGCATGGGGATAAGTGATTTCTTTCCTTTTCTGAATTGCCATACAGCCAAATTCGGTATTGGGACCATCAGTGAATTCTGTGTGGCGGTTTAAGTGGAAGCAGTCTCTCAACAATTCAACTATGGGTTGCTCTTGAAGGTATACCTCACAGAGCACTTGGAAGTGACATAAGTTGGTAACAGAATTGGGGCCAATATCTTGCGGGCGGAGCTGAAAATTGGCTAACACATCCCGGTAAAATTTAGAGCCGGGCGGTTTGAAGCCCCGGGCTAAGTGATCCGCAAAGACCACAACCTCTCCCTCTTGAGGTGTGGGAGGACATTCATCACCAGGAACCCTCCAGTGGATAGTCTCTTTGCTATCTAAAGCGCCGATCGAGACTAAATCATCCAACTGAGTTTCTGTAACACGAGAAGGAACCCATTTGCACTCATATACTTGTTTGGCCATGGTGAGATCTACAAGAAATAGGTGATTTCGGTTCAAGAACATGTTGGATAAAAGAAGGCGCTGGTATGAACAATGCTGAACCGGAGGCAGTATATCTAAACCGGATTTTTATGAAATGGCATCATATGGCTAAAGAGTTCTGGCGGTTCAACAAGGGGACTAATGGTATATACTAGTTTATTAACTTTTTCTATATTAAGTTAAATGCCTGACCTAAATATTGAAAGCAATTGAGGTTGCGGATGGCTAAGTATGCAAAAACAGGTTTCACAAGGTCTTATTGCAGCAATGGATCTGAAGCAAGTCCAGAAAAACAGAAAATATTCAAAAGGTTAAAGCAGAACGGAAGTAAATCAATGGGCAGGAATGTGGATGAGATCTATAGACTTGAGCGTAAAACTACAGGCGGATACTAAAAAGATACTGCTAGTCAGAGCAGGGTTTCACAGATATGTCCAGGAGTCTGGGTACGAGTATGAACAAGTGATGAACACGGCAAGAACACGAAACCCTAGAATAGATCTATGTTAAGAAGAACAGAAGGCTTACCAGAGTCGAGGAAGACGCGGAAGGCTACCGCGGTGCTCTGGTGCGTTCAGGTTGATGCAGCGGCCCAAGACGGTGCAGAGGTCAACGGCGGCGGCGGAGCTCCGAGGCTGGCGACGCGAGGAAGACGAAGAGAAAGAGACGAAGGGGAGAAAAGGAAATGACCCTTCGGTCCTATTTATAAAGCAGGGGACGTGTGTCAGGCGCGCAAATCCAGGAGCCACAAAATTCGGAAGTGGAGTTGCTGCCTTGAGTATCGCAGATCTATTAATAAAAGGAGGCGTCATAAATGTTAAATTCATGATGACGTCATGCCGGTTCACAACAACCAGAGATGATGACGACATGGCGGTTCACCAACTACCAGAAGATGTTGAAGACAAAGATTTTTGTGAAGGATTGACATGAACCAGTTCAAATCAATCTGGGGCCTAATGTTGGGGATATTACCACTGGGCGTGAACCGGCCTACCTGGGCCGGGTTGGCTTCATTAGTAGTTTAAAGGTGATTAAGCAGATGAAGGCCCAAGGCTTGTAGTTGGTTAAGAACCTGTAGCCGTAAACCGGCTTGATATGTAAACTTGCATTGTAAGTTAGGAATAGAGAGAGACCAACCGGGATACGAGTATGAACCGGTGTGGGACTCTGTGGACCAACGGGCATCACCCGTGTATATAAGGGGACGACCCGGCGGCGGTTCAAGGACAGACAACAACAACTCGAGCCTAGGCGAAGCTTGTTTGCTCCCTAGCCATCGAAACCACATCAATTCCATCACAACTAGACGTAGACTTTTACCTTCATCGAAGGGGCCGAACTAGTATAAACCCTTGTGTGTTTGTGTCCGCTCTAACCCCTTCAAGTTAACCCGTAGCGATGGCTCCACGACTAAGTCCTTTCACAAGGACATCTGCCGTGACAAATCCACGACATCAGCCTTCTACAAGATGTGGTGTACAGGTTTGTCAGCACAAGATCAAACCTACCGAGGCAAGTCTACTCAAGGGAAAGGAAACTTGCTGAGCATGAAGCATCAACCTGAGGAAGCAGATGTAACTGCTGACTTTTTTACATCGCCATCATATCAATGATGCAAAATTGACTACCCGATCCTGTAGGTTGAAACGTTCAGCAAGATTCCGTTGGTTGTAAGTACCATGTTCTGACAGTTTACAAAATTCAGCAATATTTCACAGATTGAAATGGTAGGCTATTCTCAAACCATAGAAAATAGATCAAGCAACTACGGGATAGAAGTTAAATAAACAAAATCTGATATGTAATCAGTAGTATTTCATCTACTCACTGCAATATTGTGTTGCCAAAGGTTCTTGAGGAGCTGCACTTATTCCTTGAGTTATCTTATATGCGCCTAATTGTAGAAGCAGAAGCCACAAATCACCTCATATGAAGAAAAATCTTAACAACTAAATTTGTAACCAGATAGGTTGGGGAAGTGGTACTCACTTGGGCTTTTCCCAGGTCGTGTTGGTGCTTCCAATCAAAGCTGGAACAAAAAAATCAAACAAAGGTGAGAGAGAGAGTTAGTGTAACGAATGACTTCTCAAGTTTGCAGAAAGTGCAAACGAGATCACCAAATCGCAAAAGCCGGCACCTGCTTTACTGCGAGGAGCTCGCCAGTGTCCAGATTCATCCGTAGACATGCCTGTACCCACCAGAGCCAATCATCTCACCCCTCCGACCACCATGCGACGGGACGGCGTAGAGTGCGGCGGCTCCCGCGGCGAACGGAGCAGGAGGAACGGCTGGGATCAAATAAAGACAACCAGACACGCCCCCTCCCCCTCCCGCGATGCGCCCACGTGCGCCGGGAGGGAAACCTAGCCGCCAGGCCCCCGACCCTTCCTCCCTCTCCTCCTCCCTGCCACCGCCGGCAGGCGCTGACGGGCAAAGCCCGGATGGTGCGGCGGCGGCGGGGCCCTTCCTCCTCCTCTGCCTGTGGAAGGCCGGCGCGGGGCGGCGACTCGGGTGGCGGTGCGCGGCTATGTAGGGCGGCGCGGCGCGGCTGCGTCGGGGCGGCCGGTCGGCGGCGCTCTAGCGCGGAGGCGCGGGTAGCTGCAGCTCCGCGGCCAGGTGGGGCGTGCTTGCAAGGGCCGGCTGTGGTGAGCGCCTCGTTCTAGATCTGGATCGGGGGGATCTCCAGCCTGCTGCAGGCGGGCGGCGCGGGCTGTGGCGGCATGGGCTGGCCAGTGCCGGTGGTCTCGGCTACTGGTGGTGGTTAGCGCGGTGGTGTGCCATGGAGGGGTGGTCCGGTGGCGGTTGCGGCTGGAGTTGCCTAGTCCGGGGGCACGGATGGTGCGTGTCGGCGGGGCGGCGGTGCTCGGAGCTAGGTGTCGGCCCCCCTCGGTGGCGGTGGGTGGTGGCAGCGGTCCTCCTTCCCCTGGCTCGAGGCAGAAGGCATGGCTATGAGTTGGGGCTCGTGCTTGGGTGGATCTGGAAGGGGCCCGGGGCGAGTCGGAGTTTGCGCTCCCGGTAGGTGTGCCTGGGCTCAATCCGGGAGGTGCCCGTGGGCGCTGAGCTCGGCGTCAAGGGCCACGGACATGGCGTCGTGCGAGCGCACTCGGCGATGGCCGTCGGGAGTCACGGGGCAGTGTATTCCCCAGCCCACCAGGACCGGCTGGAGACACAGGCGTGGGCGGCTCCTACTGTGGAGGCGTCGACCCATACTCCAAGACTGATGCCGGGCTAGGAGAGAAAGGAGATCCCTTTTACTCCTCCTACCATGGTGGATGCACCGTGCCGTGGACGTTTTGTGGAGCCTTGGACATGGATGCCGGGGTGGCGGCCCCGGAAGGCGGTCCGCAGGGTTGGCTCTCCGGCGGGCACCATGGCGACGGTGATGGCATTCTTTCTTGGTCGAGTGGGCGGCGAGAGGTGATGCAGCGGGTGGCTAGGGCACGCTATTTGTCTCTGACGATGGCGGTGCCCCGATCCGGATCTGGAGTTATGGGCGCATCGCACTGGCCCTGGAGACCTCGTTCGGTGACACAGGGGAGTTGCCAAGCGAAAGCTCCGCACTTTGTCGCCGACGAGACGACGCTCGCGGGGGCCGTTATCTTCATGAAGACGTCGTCGTGGTGCTCCTATCCGTGTCCGGGTTCCGGGTGAAAACCTATGTTTGTTCGGGACTCGGCAACGGCGACGCTTAGCGTCGTTCTCCCTCCTGGGGGCATTGTCGTGGAACTTAGGTGATATAGCGCTTCGTGTGGTGTTGCTCAGTTCCTTCTGTACTCTATTTCGGTAGCGTTGTAGCGTGTGCATGATACGGTTAGCCTGGGATCGGCATTGCTTGAGGGCTATCCCATCCCCTTGTATCGTTCGGCCGTGTACTCTATGTGGTTGGTGCTTTATATATAAAGCGGGGCAAAAGCCTGTTTCGAGAGGAACGGCTGGGCGGCGAAGGGCGCGGCGGCTCCCGCGGCGAATGGAGAGGGATGAACGGCGGGGCAGCGAATGACGCGGCGGCTCTCGCGGCGAACGGAGCTGAGGAACGGCGGGGCGGCGAATGGCGCGACGGCTCCCGCGGCGAACGGCTGTGGGAGGAACGGCGGTGCGGCGGCTCCCGCGGTGAACAGCTGCGGGAGGAACAGCATGGCAGCGAACGGTGCGGGAGGATCGGCGTGCGGAGGCCCCTGCCCGTGTTGTGGCGTCCGTTGCGAGGAAGAGGATGAGGAGCGGGCGAGAGGTCGAGGTCGTGCGGTCGTGCGGGCAGCGGTATTCTTTTTGAACGGCGGGGCAGATTAGCGATTGATGGATCGCAGTGGCTTAATTTGTGGTTTGGAGCGTTAAACACAGAGGATTATGGGTCATTAGATATTGATGATGAATGGGTGTGATTGTTTGAATCTGCCCCCTTCTCTTTCTTTTAAGGAGTAGTAGATGTAGTGTTGGGTGGTGAATGAGTTATGATCTTTGCGATGATTAAACAATCACCGTCGGATGAAACAAAATGCAGTTGTCTGCTCTTGTTTATGTGTAGGTCCCTACCAAGCATGGGCCTCCATTGCAAAAGCAAATCAACCATCTCTGGAAGATGACCAATGGAACATTTAGTTATGTGTGTGTATGCTTGAAGAATTACATTATTGTAACAATGAAGATATATCAAACAGAACTTTTTCTAAAGCCCACTTTTGACCTAAGAAATTCAAGAAACAAATCCATCAGGGATGTTAACATTCTTTTAGAATAAGGAAAGAAATAAATCCAGAGGAATAGATATGAGAGTGGTGTGTTTTAATTGTATTTGCATTTGAAAGAAAATTAGTAAGGTACTAAAAGACTTTAGCACATTTCAGAGAAACTCTAGCATGATAGCTTCTCATTACAAACTCATATGTGGTTTTCACTTGTTATAAAAAGTTGGTGATGCCACTTGAATTGTTAGGGTTGAGGCACAAGTGCATGGTGTAGGGCCGACTTACGTTGTAAGGTGCGACTCTGCACAATACGTGCATTATCTTTTCTATATGTTGAATTATTATGATCTTTCTCAGGGCCGGTCCTGAGATTTTGGGGGCCCGGGGCGAAACCAAAACTGGGGTCCCTTAGTATAAATAATATAGTAATAATCATGGATATATGCGTAGCTAAAAGGTTACGAATAAACACTTAAATGCATCAAAAACAGTATACATATGAAGTAATTATACATAATACCTTAACAAAATCAATCCTCGACGCAAAGTTACTTATGATGGGGTCGGTGTCAATCTAAGCCAACAATTTTTCTCAATGCATAACGTCGTCAAACCATTTAAACTCTCTTACTTATTGTCTCAAATAGTTCTTCAATAATTATATCTTTGCAAAGCTTCTTTCTGCCAATGCAACAGTTTTTTTTCTCGAATACGCAAAGCTTGCGTATCATTGCATTGATAGAAGAAGTGAGAATGATTACAGGAGGTGGTACAACACATGACACGGACGCAAGTGGCGTGACCATGGTGCCCGAAACGGAGAGATGAGAGATGCACGACCCAAACAAAGAAGAACACGGCTAAACTCTCCGACCAGAGAAGCAAACCAATCTACAACTAGATGACCAAAACTCCGAAGCCCGCACCGAGGACGCCACGAGCAACCAAGACGACGCCTTCAAGAAGGAGAACGACACCGAGACGCTGTCGTCGTCCGATCCGGAAACCCAGACCTAGGGTTTCCCCTGATGCTTGAAGAGGGGCACGGAACGACCATGACAACGCCTCCAGGAAGGTGACGACACCCGCGGGCGTCGCTGCTGCCAGCAAAAGATGCAGGCTTTCGCCCTGGCCAATTCCAAGCAATCCCAAGTCGTCGGAACACGAGTCGAAGAGGAGGTCGTTAGGTGTAGGCAGGTGCTGCGACTGCAGGAAGGGGAGCCACGCACGGCGTCAAAGGATGCACCGTGCATCGCCGGGCGCGCGAACTCCGGAGGAGGATGAAGATGCGTGGCTGTGCGGAATGAAGTGGGGATGGGACGGTGACCATAGCCCCGGAAAGCCAGGATCTGGAAGGAACGCAGATCCGAGCCACCGGGACCAGAGCCGCAGGGACGCCGGCGGGCCCAAGGAACTGGAAGGGGACGCAACACCCCGAGCATGCCGGTGATGAAGATGCACTGGGATGGATGGCCAACGAAGACACCGCAGGGTGGTGATGGTGCGGATATGCCGAGGAGCCAAAGAGACAAGAGATCCGGAAAGAGCGCAGCTTTCGAGGCTAGTCGGGTCCGAAGCCGCGCCAGCGGGATGCTGGAAGGGTGCGCAGGTCCATTGCCGCCGGGCTGAAGCCGCCCCTGCGGGGTGAGGGGTGGCGAGGTGGTGGTGTCGAAGCGGATTCGCGCGCAGCCAAACCCGGCTGGCGTGCCAATGAAGGCAGACACCGACGGGCACAACAGCAGCCTCCATTGTCGGCCCTCGAAGAGGCGGACCTGAACTCGTGGGTGGGTGGGGGTCGGAGGGGGAGGAGCCGCAGCTAGCAGGGCCCAGCGGAGTGCCGCAACTAGCCGGAGAGGGCGACCAGATCGCGTCGGGGCGGACCAGGGCATCACAGCGAGGAACTGTGGCCGGGGCAGTCCACCCGCACCGTCAGCAAGCAGGGGAGGCCCGGGGAGGCCGCTGTCGCCGCCGGAGGAGGAGGCCGCCGCCGCAGCCGGCTCAGATCTGGCGCGAAGGGGAGGGTGGGCGCGGGAGGGAGGGGGGGGGAGGGGCGCAGGAGGAGGAAGGACAGCACCGCCGCCGCCATCCCAGGGCCCGGCGCGGCTTCGCCGGACGGCCCTCCGGCGGCGGCGACGCGGGGGTGAGCGGTGGGCGGGCGACGGGCGCTGGCGGCTAGGTTTCCCCCGAGTCGCCCGGCTGGGACGACGCGGAGAACTAACCCGCCGATGCAACAGTTATATGCCTATAAATAAGATGATAAGCAACAGAGGCATTAGGATTAAAAAACGACTTCCCTGACATGCTAGAAATTCACATAGTACACCATATGATGGAGTCAATTTATAATCTTTAATTCCAAAAAAAGGCAAAACAGGGTGTCCATCAACACTTGTAGATTGTGCATGTGCATCTGTCGGATAATTGTTCTATCAGGGACACTTACATTTTTATCACCTATATTAATGTCAACAGTTTCCTCTTGTTAAGATTCAGAATTCCCATCAATTTGATTCCCTTCCTCCACAAAACTCGCTAATTCACCATTTGAAATCAATGAAGCATATTACTCTTGATAATTTTATCAAGAGCGCCTCTCTCATGTATCAATTCATCAACATATTGTATCTTTTTTCACCATACTGGAAATAAATAAATAATTGGGCATGAAAGGCTGATCGGTATTCGATACTAGGTACAGCATGTACGGAAAGGAGAAATTACTTATTAATTTAGTAATAAATCATATAGGGAGTAGGGATTAGGGAATAGTATAATATATACCTGGGATGGATTGGATCGTTGAGCGATGAGCCTATGCCACGATGTGAACTCGGGTCTGGCTCTAGCAACTAGCGCTAGGCGAATCTATCCGATGTCTGTGTGCATGTCAGTGCCCGAAGGCGGGAAAGAAATCCGCGGCGTGTACTGAGTACTGACTACATCTCGCGATCGGGGCGCCCGGGAATAGAGATCGCATCGGGGAGACGGCAAACTGGCGATCGATTAGGATGGAAATTATAAGAGAGAAAGAGCATACTGGCGTGCTTATTATCTGGAAAACGACGGTGTAGAATCTGGGATTGCTAGGTGACGGAATAAAAAGAATCGCTATGTTCGCCTCCATCCAAGCCTGATTAGTGATTAACTTGCTAAGCCAGGCCCCTAAACTCACTACATACATACACCTGGGGAGGGGCCCTTGAACTGTGGGGGCCCCAGGAGATCCGTGGCCGAACCCGTTCCCGCACCGCCGCTCTTCACGAGCAAAGCACCCCACGTGTCCTAGGGTCAAGCAGCCCCTCAATGGCGGCTTAATGCGGACCCTATTCTGGAACATCCGCGGGTTCAGCCAGGATGGCCGGCACCGCCAACTCGTCGAGTACATGCGCGAGGAGTGGATAGACATTGTAGCAATCCAAGAGACCATGCGATCTGAATTCATCTTGTCCGAGCTTGAGCGTCTAAGCACTCACCTATTTGCCTGGCATTGGCTTCCTTCTAGTGTGATTGTCGGGCACTCAGGTGGCATCCTGTCAGGTGTAAAGGATGCCACCTTTAAGGTTGGTGGTATGGATAGGGGTGAGTTCATTGTAAGCATGGAGATTTTCGAGAGGGCTTTGAACTTCAAATGAGAGATCATCATAGTCTATGGCCCTGCCGACCACCGTCGATCGGTGACCTTCCTTGAGGAGCTCAAGAATAAGGTGTCGGCGGCCTGCCTCCCGGTCGTTGTGGGTGGAGACTTCAACCTCGTCCGGTTTGCGGAGGACAAGAACAACGGTATAGTCAACTTCGTGCGAATGCAGATGTTCAATGATTGCATTGCCGATCTCGGTCTGCGGGAATTAGATAGGATTGGTGACAGGTTCACCTGGACCAATCGCCAGGCTGACCCGACCCGCTCCGTGTTGGATCGGGTCTTGGTCTCTCCTGAGTGGGAGCTGCGGTGCCCCCTTGCTTCCCTCCGTGCCATAACTCATATTGGCTCGGACCACGTTCCCCTGCTTCTATCTTCTCAGGATGAGCGCCCCCCACCGCCCCTAGATTCCGCTTTGAGACATTCTGGCTTAACCAGAGCGGTTTCACGGAGGCCGTTCACGGACGGTGGCTGGAGGCCCGCCTCGCCCCTCAAAAGTCCATCTCTGCGGTGGATGATTGACACTTTTGCGCCAAGCGCTCCCTCCAGTTCATGAAGGGATGGGGTGCGAACCTTGGGCGGGATCTTCGGGGCCGCAAGAAGGCCCTTCTGGCCTCCATCCAAGCTCTGGACCTCCGGGCAGACTCGGTGGGCTTATCTCCTGATGAATGGATGCAGCGTTACGACCTTGAGGACCAGCTTATGGTCATCTACACAGACGAGGAGTCCTATTGGCGCCTTCGGGGAACCCAAAAGTGGGTTCTCAAGGGGGATTCTAACACCGCCTACTTCCAGGCAATCGCCAATCAGCGGCGGCGGCGTAATACCATCCCCTTCTTGTGGGATGGGGAGACCCTCCTGCAGCGCCCGTGTGAGATCCGCTCTCATGTTGACGGCTTCTATAAAGACCTTTTCTCCGCCCCCTCGTGGGGGCTTGGCTCTTGCACCCCTCTTTTGGGTGGGCACGCAGTGCAGCTCGGACTCGGAGAATGCAACTCTCACGGCTTCGTTCACTGAGGAGGAAGTCTGGCTTGCAATTAAGGGGATGAATCCATCGTTCACCCCGGGTCCTGATGGTTTGCCGGTTAAGTTCTTCGAGACCTTCTGGCCCACAATAAAGCAGGAGGTCATGGCCCTCTTTGAGGAGTTCTATGTGGGCTCCATTGACCTCCAGCGCCTTAACTACGGGATCATCACTTTGATCCCCAAGGTCCCGGGCGCCTCGGACATTCGCCAGTTTCGCCCCATTACAGTGATCAATGTGATCTTCCGCATTATCGCAAAGGGGTTCGCCAATAGGGTAGTCCCTTTGGCTGGCCGCATCACTCACCCGGACCAATCCACCTTTATTCAGGGTCGGTATATCTTAGATAGGGTCATGGTCTTTCATGAAGTCTTGCACGAGGTCCGGACCAAAAACCTCAAAGCAGTATTCCTGAAGATTGACTTCCATAAGGCGTACGACATGGTTAGCTGGCCCTTCCTTCGGGAAGTGTTGCTCAGAAAATGATTTGATGGTCGATGGGTCTCCCAGGTCATGCAGATGGTGTCGTCTGGGCGCACTGCAGTGAACATTAATGGGGAAATCGGACCCTATTTCCCCACCATATGTGGGGTTAGATAGGGGGACCCCTTCTCCCCTTTCCTGTTCAACATGGTAGTCGATGTCCTGGCCGCTATCTTGGATAAGGCCAAGGCCGCCGGCCACATCCTAGGCATCGTCCCGCATTTGGTGGAGGGAGGAGATGTTTCCCTCCTCCAATACACCGATGACACCATCATCATGGTGCAAGGCTCGGTGGCTGGGATCTCGAACCTAAAATTCCTCCTGCTCTATTTCCAACACCTATCAGGCCCCAAAATAAACATCGATAAAAGCACGGTGATGGTTTTGGGATATTCTCCCTCTGATAGCCAGAGTATTGCTAACCGACTTAACTCTCGGCTAGGGTCATTCCCAACTACTTATCTGGGGATCCCCATTAGTGACTCCCGCCTGTCAGTGGCTGACCTGAGACCCTCGGTTGAAAGTGCAACTATCCCTGGGTGGTTTTGGTAATTCCTAACAACATATATCTCATTAAGCTAATACTATTTCAAGATAAATATTTCAGGAAAGCTCAATGTTTGGCATGACATTGATGAGAAACGTGGACCCCTCAAAATGCTAAGGACAAAAGGATTGGCTCAAGCTCAAAGCACAAGACTCTACATTTTACTTTTAGTGATCCAAGATCACATTGAGTCTATAGGAAAGCCAATACTATTAAGAGGGGGTGAGGTGTTGCTTAACGAGTTGCTTGCTCAAAGTGCTTAGTGATATGCCCCATAGCCCTCAACTACTTTCTCACATCTCCATATGTCCCAAACCAAAAGTCAAACTCGGCCGTACCGAAACTTTCTATCCGGCGCCACCGAGTTCACTTGACATAGCCACTGCCAGAAACCCTAGTCTTTTCGGTCTCACCGATAGGGATCTCGATCTCATGGAGATGGGATTGTAATCTCTCTGTTTCCCTTTGTAACATTTCGGTCAAATCGAGATGAGCGATCAGTCCCACCGAGATTGCAATGCAAACTCTTTGTTTCCCTTTCGTAACGTTTCGGTCCAACCGAGATGAGCGAGTCGGTCCCACCGAGTTTGCCTGACCAACCCAAAGGATAGCTTATTATCAAAATCGGTCTCGCCGAGTTTGTGTAATCGGTCTCACCGAGATTACGTTATGCCCTAACCCTAATGACATCGGTTCCACCGAGTTGACATGTCGGTCCCACCGAAATGCTTAACGGTCACACTATGAACTAAATCGGTCTGACCGAGTTTAATGATTCGGTCCCACCGAGTTTGGTAAGTTGTGTGTAACAGTTAGATTTTGTGTGGAGGCTATATATACCCCTCCACCCACTCTTCATTCGTGGAGAGAGCCATCAGAACATGCCTACACTTCCACTATCCATTTTCTGAGAAGAAAATCACCTACACTTGTGTTGAGATCAAGATATTCCATTCCTACCACTTAAATCTTGATCTCTAGCCTTCCCCAAGTTGCTTTCCACTAGAATCTTCTTTCAACCAAATCCATATCCTGTGAGGGAGAGTTGAGTGTTGGGGAGACTATCATTTGAAGCACAAGAGTAAGGAGTTCATCATCAACACACCATCTATTACCTTTTGGAGAGTGGTGTCTCCTAGATTAGTTAGGTGTTACTTGGGAGCCTCCGTCAAGATTGTGGAGTTGAACCAAGGAGTTTGTAAGGGCAAGGAGATCGCCTAATTCGTGAAGATCTACCCGAGTGAGGCAAGTCCTTCGTGGGCGACGGCCATGGTGGGATAGACAAAGTTTCTTCTTCATGGACACTTCGTGGGTGGAGCCTTCCGTGGACTCGCGCAACCGTTACCCTTCGTGGGTTGAAGTCTCCATCAACATGGATGTACAATAGCACCACCTATCGGAACCACGGATAAAAAATCTCCGCGTCACCATTGCGTTTGCTTCCTCAAACTCCTCCCTTTACCTTCATATGCAATTTTTTTACATTCCACTGCTATACTCTTAGAATTGCATGTGTAGGTTGATTGCTTGACTTGTGCTAAGTTGCTAAAATCTGCCAAGAACTAAAATTGGGAAAAGGCTAGATTTTTATTTGGTCAAGTAGTCTAATCACCCCCCTCTAGACATACTTTCGATCCTACAATTGGTATCAGAGCTTTGGTCTCCATTTGCTTTGATTTCCATAGCTTTTGGTGGTCATAGCCTTGGTCTCACAACCTAGGAGAGTATGACGTCTAGCGAGGGAAATTACCACCGTAGAGGTCCTTACTTTGATGGTACTAATTTTGCTAGTTGGAAGCATAAGATGAAAATGCATATTCTTGGACATAACCCCACCGTTTGGTCTATTGTGTGTATTGGCTTGCATGGTGAATTCTTTGATGGGAGAGAACCAAACCGTGAAGCTACCGCGGAAGAGTTGAAGATGCTGCAATACAATGCTCAAGCTTGTGATATTTTCTTCAACGGATTGTGCCCCGAAGAATTCAACAAAATCAGCCATCTTGAGAATGCAAAGGAAATTTGGGATACTTTTATTGACATGCACGAAGGTACCGACTTCGTCAAGGAATCCAAATTGGATGTGCTTCAAAGTCAACTTGACAAGTTCAAAATGAAGGATGGTGAAGGCATCGCTGAAATGTACTCTAGGCTTGCTCTCATCACAAATGAGATTGCCGGCTTAGGAAGTGAAGAGATGACCGACAAATTCATCATCAAGAAGATCCTAAGAGCCTTGGATGGAAAATATGATACCATGTGCACATTGATCCAAATGATGCCCAATTACAGGAATCTCAAGCCAACGGAAGTCATTGGAAGGATTGTTGCTCATGAGATGTCACTCAAGGATAAGGAAGAGCTCCACAACAAGTCAAGTGGTGCTTACAAAGCCTCATGTGAAGCTCCCACATCATCAAGTGAGAAACAAAATTTCAATGAAGAATTGAGCCTAATGGTGAAGAACTTCAACAAGTTCTACAAGAGTAGAAGCAAGGAAAGAAGTTCCAAGTCAAGGTCCTATAATGACAAAAGATCTTCGAGTCGTGAGCGTAATTGCTACAATTGTGGAAGAACCGAACACTATTCCAATGAGTGTACGGCTCCCTACAAAAGAAGAGAAGATTCTCCAAAAAGAAGTAGAAGAGAAGAATCACCACCAAAAGAAAGGAAGAGTAGAGATGATCTTTATGAACGAAGAACATCCCGGAGAAGCAAGGATTCGGAAAGGAAGGACAAATCATTAAAGAGCTACACAAAACAAAGACATCAAGCTCATGTTGGTGAATGGGTATCCGGCTGTGACTCTGACCATCACTCCGAGAGAAGCTATCACTCTGACTCCGAATATACTCAAGATGAAGGTGTTGCCGGTCTAGCACTTGTGTCAACCAACTCCTACGACGTATTTGACTCACCAAATGAAGGAATTGGAAGATGCTTCATGGCTAAAGGCCCAAAGGTATCACATCCCAAGTATGTTGATTTCAATAGTGATGAAGATGACTTGTTAGGTGATGATGATTTACTTGTTGACAACTCTAGTGATGAATACTATGATGAAACGTCAATTAATCATGCTAATCAAGATAAAACGACAATGATAAGGAGAAGATTGAGCACCTAACTAAATAACTAAACACTCTTAAGTTAGCTCATGAAACTATCTTGGAAGATCATCGAGAACTTTTAAAGACTCATGAGAAGTTACGCTTTGAAAAGCTCAACCTTGAGCAAGAGCATGAGTTTTTAAAGGCAATCAATGATGATCTTCGCAAGAAAAGTTCTTCTTAAATTGCCAAGTGTTTACTCTTATCTACTTACATGCCTGAAGTCAAGTCAAGTAACAAGAACAAGAAAGATTCTCCTTCTAGTAGTAACAATAATCATGCTAAATCCAATATTGTTGCTTCTAGTAGTTCTCTTGATTTCACTAATGATTCTCTTAGCCAAGTTATAGTTGAGCAAGAAAATATCTTATTGAAGGGAATTATAGAGAAAGGTGTTTACAAGAGCCTTGCCGGAAGTAAGCAATTCGAGGAGATTGTACGCAAGCAAGGGAGGCACCGGAAGAATCAAGGTGTTGCTTTTGAACGAAAGTTCAATGCCAATGGAGTTGAGCGGGAAGAAGATCAATACCCCAAGACGAAGTTTGTTCCTCAACAAGATAAGTACGATCCTACTTCTTTCAAGGGAACACAAGCTCAAGATGATCTTCCACCACAAGACCACAAGCAAAAGGCAAGGGCACGCTTCAAGAGGGGATTGATGCATTTGAAGAAGCTCCTAAGGCCTTGGTCAAGTGGATTCCCAAGACTACATCAAGTTCTAATTCATCAAGTATGACTACAACTCCAAGGATTCCCATCAAGATGATGTGGATCCCAAAGAATAAGAACTAGAGAGTTCTTGAGGGTGACTCCGCCAAAATACTTCACTCTTATCATTTTGGTGAGGATAAGTGCAAACAACTTCCATATCTTGCACTAATCCAAGGAGTCACAAACCCTCTTGTTGGTAAGATAAGGGACAAGGTAACCTATTGCTTTCATGGACATCATCTTGTGTGTGCATCACTCTATGTCTATGGATATCCTTATTTGTTCCTTGTGGGACTAACCCGTGTAGGTATTGAAAGTGCAATTCACTCCAATGGATTGCTACGAATGATCTACAACAACATTGATCATCCACATCTTCAACACCTACATGAAGTCATCATCGACAAAACCCAAGGTTACTTCATCCCTCTTAGGGGGGATATCACATCTAGGGGGAGCTTTACTCTAAAGAATTGAGCTAAAGCAACTCTAATGGTGTGAACACAACAATGCTTTATGTAAAAGTGGTAACCCCACTTGTGCTTAAACGATGAGTATGACCTATGATCAAATGTTCTCATTTGAATCCTAAGTCAATATAGTCATATATAGATGACCTAGTCATCACCAATTGTTTGATAGGTGCTAGAATTGGTTGTGCATGCTTTGCCACATACTTCATTTGCCATTTTATTGTGTGAACATGTCGTTTGCATATTTTACTCATTCGAGGACATCCACTTGTTGTTTTGAATATTTGGTCTCTTTTTCTTTGACCAAGTGGATGGACAAGAATGCCTAAGTACCCTCTCTAGCTATCTATGCTTTTCTCATCTTAAAATCTATTCATGCTACATCACAAAGTTTGATCAAGTCAGATTCAAATCACTTTGTGTGAGGAGTACTCGGAGTTCCCGATTTGTCATAGACTTAAACTTCCAAAACCTCTGTGTGCATTTCAGTCTAACCGAGAAATCCATTTCGGTCACACCGAGTTCACTAAGATGATCTAGGTTTTCATCTCGGTGCAACCGATTAGAACTTTTTGGTCACACCGAGTTGCAGTAACTATTCGTAGTTTTACATCTCGGTGCCACCGAGTTATTCCACTCGGTCACACCGACAGGGTCAGGTTATAAATATCGACGGGTCAAATTTTGGAAAAAAATTCGAAACCTTTCGCCTGCACGTAACCTGCTCTGCCTCCTTGGGTCTCCGGATCGTCCTCTCACCGCCAGCGACCTCCCGCTGCTAGACTCCGCCGCCGTCAACGGCAATCTGCCCCACCGTTGCCGCCATAGCAAGTTCATCGCCGGATAGGGTATGAACTTGACTCTTTGTGCTATTCTTTAAACTCCGAATCGTAGCACATTGCATTGCCATGATTCTTGCCATGTATGCAATCATCCTGTCCAGCTAAAACATCCAGTAGATTAGATTTGATTTGAAAATTTAGGGTTAGGTTTCCACCGAATTCATCTCGGACCGACCGAGTTGTTGAAATCGGTCTCACCGATTTGGCTTAGGCCATTGCACATGCGATTTTCGGTCTGACCAAGAATTGCAAATCGGTGTGACCGAGTTCGATTCTTTGTGAAACCTTAGCAGTCTCGGTGCTACCAAACTGTGACCGAGTTCACTAGTTTAGGTTCCAAAATCTGCTTCGGTATCACCGAGTTTATAAATCGGTAGCTCCGAAATGCTTTCTGTGGAAAACTAGAACTAAGTTTTTGAGTCAATTATTTTTGCAAAACTTCTATACTTTGTGATGCTCATCTACTCTACCTCATCTACAACCTATTCACATGGTATACTGACAGTTGTCTGCTTGAAAATGTCTGATCAAATTGACAGCCAGAACAAGTCAGAGGAACAGGCTCAGATGAGTGAGGGCACTAGTCCCTCAAGCAGCTATGATGAGGGTAGCAGGAGCACACCTAGTAACTTTCCCAAGGCAGCTACTGGGATAAGGAAGAAGAGAACATCTGATTCAGAGGATGAGGATTACATTGCAGCTAATGATGAGGCCACTTCCAAGAAGAAAGTGATAAAGAAAGAGTTTGGCACTGCAGCTTTAACAAAGCCAGGAATGAACAGAAAAGCTCCAGCCAAGAGAGTGCCTATGCTAAAAGTCAGAGCATCCACTCAAGAAGCTTTGGGATCTGAACCCAAAGAGGCTACTGCTAAAGGGAAGAAGAGGAAAGAAAGGGTCAAGAAGACCATGGCCAGAGTTGTTGGGAAGCCCTCAATGATGGAAGAAGAGGAAGAGGTTGCTGCACCAGCACCTAAAGCTCAGAAGCTGATGGGAGATGCTATCAAATCAGGGGCTGCTCCATCTAAGCCCAAAGATTCTCCCAAGGCTGCTGCTCCTAAGCCTAAGACTGCAACCATGAGAAACACCAGGAGTATTCCAGCTGAAGAGAAGAACAAGGCCCCGGTGACTGAAGCTGCTGATGAAGAAGATGATACACTTGTCTTGAGAAAGTTGAAGCCCAAGATCCCTGACCACAATGATGCACATCCAGTTGCAGAGGACATGAAACTCAGAAAGGATGCAGGACTGAGATTATGGAGACAGTCTGATCCCTATGCTGTCAGGAGGAGAACTGTTGTGGACTACAAGTTCCACACAAAGGAACATCAAGACTTCTATGAGCCAATCCTGCTTGACAAGAAGCCCATAGTGTGTGACATGAGATGGGTTGACTGGGAGTACATCAGGAAGAATGAATATCATTATCCAGGAGTATATGACAGCTTCAAATCATGCGGAGTTGACACATTTGTTGCTCAGGATCTCACCAAGTGGAATGATAAGCTGATCATGCAGTTTTACTCCACTGCCCACTTCTACCCAGATGGAAAGATCATCTAGATGTCAGAAGGTACAAGGTACCAATCTTGTATAGAAGAATGGGTCAATTGATCAATGCTCCAAAAGAAAGTGAAGATGACTTGGATGTCTATGCCAAGAAGAAGAAGGATCACAACTCCATGGCTAGCATGTACAGAGAGATCCCAGATGCTGCATTGGAAACTCATAAGTTTGGATCTGTCCACTATTTGTTGTCTGGTTTACCTACCATCAACTTGATTCTAAGGCACACTTTGCTACACAAGTCAGGTGATCACAAGATGATTAGAGTACATGCTATCAACTTGTTGCATATATTTGATGTGCCTCAAAAGTTCAAAGTCATGAGTCTGATTGTGGAGACAATCAAAAGGACTGCTGCTGATCAGAAGAGATCTTGTGGGTATGCCCCACACATTCTGGAGCTCATTAACTCCAAGAAGGGCAAAGACAAATATCTATTGGATAAGGAGCACCTGCCCATCTACCCAGACTTTAAGGACAACACTGTTGTCATGGATGAGAATGAACCATCGTCTGCTCAAGCACATGAGAAGAGAGAGAAGGCAAAGGCAGAGAAAACTGCAAAGATGCCAACAGCTGAAGAAGCAACCCAGGAATGGAGCCGGGGTCGTCCTCGTCGTTGGGCTCCGGCTCGCCGGCCCTCCGCCCCGTCAAGCCCGAGCCGGAGGGGACACCGCTCAAGCGTTCCGCTCGCTGCGGCGCCCTCGTCATCAATGAGCCCTCACCTGCGACGGCCCCGACGAGGCGCTCCCTCCGCCTGGTCCGGCTGAAGCCCGAGCCAGACATGATCCCCGTGAAGCCGGAGCACACCCGCATGGTGGCCCCCGACGACGAGTCCGCCCTCAAATGGGCGAGAGAGGACTACGTCTGCGAGCAGGTGCGCCACCAGCGTCGGGCGTACATGGAGACCCAGGCCCGTAGCCGTGCCGAGGCCCGTCGCCGCGCCGAGGAGGGCGGCGTTATCGTCATGGACAGCGACGACGAGCGTGAGGCCGGGCCGTCAAGTAGTGTCGGCGACTCCGGCGAGGGATGCAGCAGGGACGTCGCAGGCGAGGCGCGCGATGACGACGACGGCGACTACACCCGCTTCTACAGGCTTCTCGGCATGTAGATGGCGGCGGCCACGGTGGCGGTAGCGGCTAGGCTTTTTAGTTCGTTTTTAAGTTAGTTCATGCAGGTTTTTAAGTTTTTGTACAAATTTCGACGAAAAACGGCCGAGTTCATGCAAAAGTCGCCGAGTTTGCAAAAAAATTAAAACGAACTTCGCCGAACCCGCGGCGACCGTGGGCCTGTGACTAGGAGCGAACCGAACCCCAGGGGGCGATCTAGCGCCGGCTCGCCCCCAGGCCGCTCTTTTTCCGCGCCCTGGGGGGCCGAACGGCTGGAGATGGTCTTATCCGGGCTTGGGACCGGCTATGCCTAAAAGACATAGGCGGTTGCATATCAATCTGATTAATTCAAAATGCACATCAAGGAGACACCATGCAAAAGAAAAATTATATCATGTACACCAGGATTCAGCATCATGAAGAAACACAAGACTACTTATTTGACAGGGTTCGTAAATCTATATATGAAATGTTAGTTCGAAGTTAACAGCAATGCAAATAGATCTACATGGAGAGAGGTAATTCTCCTGGACGGCTGCATCATAGGCTCATAGTAAATCACAAGATTGTTACTTGACTGAAGTGAAACACCATTTGTAGGCATTAAGGAATGAAACCTGAATTTGTAGGCATTAAAGGAATGAGACTTGAAGCTGAAACACTATCATAGGCTCATAGTAAAGGAAAATTCGTTTCTGATCTTGGGCACAACTGAGGCCGGAATCTTAGCCCTTGGTTCTTCTCGGGATACACATGTATTCTCGTATTCCTGAGCGTATGCGACTTGTCTTTTCCGCGGGGTAGTCGATGTTGGGCCCACGCATTGATTTGGTGCTAGACAGAAATGCCGTACCGGAACGGGAAAAGTGTGGATGGATCAGTTTGTTTCCTGAGCCTACCCGTTCCGCTTGGTTTCACGGTCGCACCAAACGGTCACCTCCCGATGCAACACGAACCACGGGAGCGGGCGTCACATGAGATCGATCCTGAAAACCAGATTCAGCTTCAATTACGGTATGCCAGGCAGGGAGGGATTGTTTCACAAAACGATAAAGCTAATTTCCTGCCGACTGTTCGTTAGCAACAGGCACGTACGACCTGGCGACTGCTCGATCCGCTCCTCGCGCGCAACAATCGCTCAATCATTTTTTTATCTCCCGCGCAACAATCGATCCATTTTTTTCCAGTTTCGCGCATGGAAAATAAAAAAGGCGCTTGCAAGAATCGAACGGGAACCTATTGGTTGAGGCCATAGCACGCTACCAGCTGAGCTAACTATCTCCTCTGGTTTTTTATGCAGATTACATGTATTTTATACCTTATTAAATGAGTGGAAAAGAAAAACAACTCGATCCGCTTCTCTCACGTGACAAAACCGGGAACTTGTATGTAAATAGCATGGTATTTGACGCATGCGGGCCTAGTAAATTATGATGCAAAGACCGTGATAACTTATGGATAAATAGCATGATTATGCATCGTAGATCTGATAACTTACATACAAATACCATGGTAATTTTGACCCGGAAAAAAATATATTGAAACATATCCCGATAATTTTGTCTAAACAACAGGATAATATACACACCAATTTTGTGTAAATAACACAGTAATTTAGGCACGACCTGATAATGTAACAAACACTCGTGGTCACACAATAGAGCCGGTAAGTTTTGACTGGGGAAAAATTTAGTGGAAAAACAAACCCCGGTAACTTTTATGTAAATATGACGGTAATATACGCACAGTAGAGCCGATAACTCGCATACAAACACTACGGTAATTCTTTTAACCCCGGAATGAAAGATGTTGAAAACAATACTCCCGGTAACTTTTGTGCAAATATCATGGCAATATAAGCAAAACAAAGATGATAACTCGCGTGCAAGCACCATGATAACCTTTCTACCCAAAAAAGTGTTAAATAATCTAGTCCCGTAACTTGTATGTAAATAACATGATAATATAGACACAACAAAGTTGATAACTCACGTACAAACACTATGGTAACCATTTGACCCGAGAAAAAATATTGAAAAACAATCCTTGGTAAATTTTGTGTAAATAGGATGGTAGTATACACACAACAAAGCTGATAACCCACGTACAAACACCGTGGTAACTCCTTTGACCCCAGGATAAAAGTTGTTAAAAAGCATATCCCGGTAATTTCTATGCAAATAACATGATAATATACACACAACATAGCTGATAACTTTGACTTTGAAAACTTTCTCTTTGGAAAACATAACTCAGAATAACTGTTGTGTAAATGACATGATAATTTATGCACTGCAGCCCTGATAATTTAGATACAGATATGACGGTAATATTTCAACACGAGGGGTGCTTGAAACGTATCCTGATAATTACTATGTAAATAGTATGATAATTTATGTACCGCTGCCATGATAACTTTTGTGTAAATATCATGATTTTTTACAGATTGCAAAGCATAATAATTTTGTACAACACCTACCGTAACTCTGACCCAAGAAAAAATATTTAAAATATTCCCCGATAACTTATATATAAAAAGCATCATAAGTTACGTACCAGAGTGTTGATAACTTTTGTACCCTCGAAAAAAAACCCGTGTACCCTGGCATGCTATTTACAACGAAGTTACTGGGATATGTCAACAATTTTTACTAAGTTAAAGTTACCATAATGTTGTAAATATTAACAGAGCAGCCGAGCCATCTATATAGGATAAAAAATATGAAAGGAAAAAAAGAAAAATGGTTCGTTTTCAGGTCGTGCTAAGTACCAGTACAAATACTATCTAACCTCAATCTAATCACTGGCTTAATCTAGACCGGGTGGTTGCAACTATCTTGGTCTACCAAGAGGTGGTGGGTTAGATTCCTAGTTCTGCCAACTTGATTGTTTTTATTGCGCCCGAAGAAAAAAAAAAGAAGGTGGTGTGGATCGATTCCCACATGAAGAGAAGCCGTCCGGATCTGTCGCTAACGCACAGTCCTTCACAAAAACGTATGCAAGAGACTTGACTTACTTCTTTGGAGACAACAAATGCAGCAGCCGTCTGATCAAGAACGCTTGCCGATCCGGATCCCTGGTGATTGTTGAACACCGGCGCCATGGCTGCTCCACCCAGTTGTTCAAGTAGAACAGCTGCACTTTTTGGCAAGAGTTCAGTGCTGCCCATCCAAGTGCAAGCGCCGTATGCGTTTTGAAATTTGAAAGCATGGGGCGCATACATGTGCTCATATGGAGGCAGAAGCATTGACACGTGTAGTACAGAATTTAATTTCCTAGCAGCACCCCACATATTCAAAAAATGGCAGCGGGCAAGCACTCACCTTTCCGATTTTGTATGCACATTCAGGCGCCAACATCAGAACAACCATCATGGGGATTTTTATGGTCAACCAGCATCGCACAGTGCGGCTGAAATGCCAATGATGCTCTACCAATGTTTGTTGACACATAATCTCCAGTACTGAGGGTTCTATTAATTGTTATCTTGTCATTACACAAAGGGTTTCTCGTACATTACTTGCGAATTTCAGAGTTATCGGTTCAGACATAACAGCTCAACACAACAAGTTTACAGTCAGTAGGATCAAAGCGTGGAAATTCATCCACACGTAGCACACTTGGAAATCCTCGATTATTCTAATTGTACGTAGGTTCAACGGAAATCCTAAGATACATTGGGCATGAGCGGCCTAGTGCACGAGGTGCGTCGGTGCCATGTAACACTGCAATTCTGGCAAGTGACAGGCTTGCGAGGTTGTTTAGGAACATCACCCCTGTCTGGGCAAGTAGTCCTCTTGTGCCCTGGGAGCTTACATATACTTCAGAATCTGGCCCTCCTGCTCAGGCCTTAATACGTTGCTTTCTCTCTGCTCGAGCATGGTCGTCCAACACCATGTTTCTTGAGTGGAGTTGACACCAGCGAGCGCATCCCAGTTGCCAGATGCGGTCATGTTGTTCTCATTGTCAACTATATCCGGATCGATGCTTCCCACTGGCATACCTGATCCATTGTTCTTTTTGCTTGCTTCTGCAGCTATCTTATCCTCAATCCCTAGACCATCCCTGTTTTCAGCCAAAGGAGATGCCTCTATGATCAGGTCTTTGATCTTTGATAGTACCAGCTCGTACGAAGCGACTGACGAGTCTCCAATCCGCACCAGTTCCATAGCATACAGGTACAGAGTCAAACTCCGAAGGGTAAATGATTGATTAGCAGCCTGGCCTTTCTGGAAGTGAGCAATGTGTTGTGGCAAGATGTCCCTAGCATCTTTTGTCCACCTTTTTAAAATGTGCCGCTTTGGTATCTCCTGCACGCCAATGTGATCCATCACCTGAGTAAACGAGAAAAGCGAGTAAGTCCCTACAAGTGTTACGAAAACATACTTGACAACAGATCACACGTAAGTTAGGAGCGACCAAATAACCCTCAAGGCATGGCAGCAAAGCATCCCCATGTGTGCAAATTGCCCGCATTCACAATCAAATCAATCACCATCGTCGGATATGGTCACCACATATTCCACCTTGCTCCACCTCTCTCGTTTTTCAGCGTCATTGTGCCTTGCGATGTATCTTTTTTTCTTCTCCACTTCCTCAACTTGGTATGATCCACCTTCGAACAGATTCTCACCAAATAGTTCAAACATCTTTCTTGTGTAAACCTTACTCGCTTGCCGTTCGATAGCAATGTTTGTCCTCATCACAGCATGACTCTGGGAAGGATCACATGAAAGAGATAATTAGTCATGGTTTTTTGGAACACAATCACACATACCAAAAACAGATGTAATGATAGAGCACGCAAGTAAATCTAACTCAGAATCCTTGTTCTTTTCTCTTGGTAGCTCTCATCTGATTCACGGTCGAATTGAAGCCTCATGTATTGGCGCACAAATACATGCATTGGGCTAGCTGGCGGCATGTAAATCTTCAGCATGTTGTTGGCGCTCTCGCTACGCTGGGTGCTGGTCATTTTCGCACAGAAGACGCCCTTGAAGTATGGCTTCGCCCACTTATGACGTATCTCGTAGAGGTTTCTCATGTAATTGTGGGATTTTAAATTGTATTTCTCAACAAGTGCACCCCATGCAGTCTCAAATTCCTCTTCACTTATCATGTGATTCACGACTTTGTGAAATTCAGCCCTGAACTCGCTTTTGCTTGTGTACAGTGGGCCAAGGTTTTCTTTTGCCTTCTTAAGAATATGCCACTTGCACCACCTGTGGACAGTATCAGGAAGCTCACTTTTGATTGCTATCTCCATGGCTCTTGCTTGGTCTACAATATGGACAACAGAGTAAACATAGTCAAATATTTGCAATTATCTAGTACTACATATCTACATATGCATCATTTTTTCGAGGTTGGCACAAACCTGTCAATATTGTCTGCGGATGTTTGCCGCCCATCATGTTGATGAATTCAGAAAATAACCATTGGAAGCTCTCCACTTGTTCATCACGCATCAGAATACCAGCTAGTATTATGCTTTGAAAATGATTGTTCACTCCAACGAACAAACCAAAGGGCATGTCGTACGAGTTCGTCCGATACGTCGTGTCGAATGTGATAACATCGCCGAAGAACTTGTACTGCAACTTGCTTTTTCCGTTTGTCCACATAAGGTCTTTGATTCTGCTCTCCTCATCGCCCTGGACTCTGTAGGTGAATTCCGTGTCGTTCTGCTGAATCTCTTTGAACACGGCTAGAGTTTTGTTGACATCATCATCAGCTTGGTCTCGGCTTATTTGCCCACACAGATTGCGCAATGACCTTTTTGTGAAAGGTACGCCCTGTGATGAACCGAAGAAGCTGCCAACTATGATATACACCTTGTTGAGGTTCACATTGTCTGCCCTAAGTTGTTTCAACAAGTCTTTTGTGTAAACGTCTATGTGTTTGTGGGATGGCCAATGAACCTTTTCTCCGCACGTAAGAGACATGGAATGATTGTGACTTGACCGGTGCTCTACAGTGTACCATCCATTGTCTATAGCTCTTAGTAATCTGACCATCGCAGGACACTCGCAACGGCAAGACCGGTTATTCTGTTGCTTAGGGTTTCCCTGCAACATTTTTTCATCTGTCAGTTATAATAAAACAAAATGTAGTGGTTCAAATTATTTACGAAAAATCCAAAATATAAAGATATATGTGAGTTTCAAGGTGCTGACCGAGCATCCACAGATAATCTCTTGCATACATTTAATCCTCTCAACATTTTAACAACTCTTGCCGTATCGTATACCAATCCAAGTTCCCATGAATAGAGGTTACAGAAATCGTACACTTCTCCAAGGGAATCGAAACTCATCCCAATCTCCGGCTTCATTACAATTTCTGAAGGTTTGTCAGCATATTTCCTTATGGTTTCTTTGAAAGGAGTAACTCTACCAGCACATGGCACTCTATCCGGAGCAGCGCGCCCAACTCGCAGCCTGAAATTTGTGAGGGACGCTCTCTTTAAGTTGCTGAAGCTTAGTTACAATCTCAGCAGATTATGACTAGTTTAATATTTAATCTAACATATTTTTGCTTGGATCACTCCAGCTTACACATGTTTATGGACGTAATTTTCACATCTTTTTGTACTGAAATGTGCGGTTTTTGTAATAAGAACACTGAATGAGAGATATACCTCCTTGTCCACCCCGGGGCTTCTGGGTTAACCTTTCCAGTCGACTCAGCGGATTTGGTTGGTGAAAGCGGCCTCTTGCAAGGGGCTCTGTTATGCTGAGAGGAAGCACGGATGTGGCCAACTACAATCGCGCAAGAAGAGTCGGCAGTAGCCGGCGCTGACCGCCGCATGTCCATCAGCACAAGTGGATCTGGCCGCTCAACGTCGGCAGTGACCTCAGTCAGTGGGAATCTACGGCATCATGGGGAAAACGAAGAGCATTCAGCATTTCCCCTTGTCCATGCCTTTCTGGATCGAAAAGAACATAGTACTAAGATATACATCGTACCAATCCACTGGATCTAGCAGAAATTCAAGCCCGTTATGCAATTCTCCACACACATCGCCGTACTTCCCTCCGCCGCCATTCTTTCGCCTTCCACCATTTTACCTGGGGCTGGGGGTAGGGAGTGGGGAGAAGGGTGGGGGCCTGGGTGGAGGGGAATTGCTCATTTTTGCAAACAGGGAGATCGTCATATCTCCGGCTGCCCCACAACTGACCTACTACCGAGCAGCATTTACTGCAACCATGATGGCGGCTTTTTTGCATCAGACGGCGTCCTTACGTGCCTGTTCGGGGATCAAGATTTCTTGACGGACCTGAGCCACGACCCGGTTCATGGACTTAACGGGCGGTCCAAAAAAGCGTGCCCGAGCGCCAGCGTACAACTCTGTTCACACCGAGCGATATCATTTTCTTCCGCCCGTATATGCTGACATGGACCCACTAGCGCTCATCCCAAGAGCTGTACCAACGCCCAGGATAACGTGTTCAGATGCAGCCCAACTCAGTAACGCCGCTCTCCATAGTAAATCACAACATTGTTACTTGACTGAAGTGAAACATCTTTGAAGAGGTTTCAGCTTCTTACTTTGCGGAGTGAAGAAGATAATCATCAAGTCTTGATTTAAGAGAAAAATTAAGTCGATAACATCAGGACTCCACTATTGTTTGAAAAAGGTCACAAGCTTTGCACTTGTTGCATGCTCTTCTTCAACTCTGTAGTCTTGACCTTTAGCTGCAGCCTCTTGTTGTTGGCATTCCTCCCTTTGCTTCTTCCCGTTGGGTCTTCTTATATATATCCACAATGCCTTTATGTCCTCCTTCTCTCCCTACAAGAAAATATATAGCCGTGATTTAATCAGAATCATGTGCCATTTGACAAAAAATGATTTGCAGTTAACTTATAGCAAACAAATCCTCACTTAGTCCAACCAATCACTGCAATCGTACCATAAGTGTAAGAAAAATGAAAATAAAGAATATTAGGAAGCCCATCTCCCAGGGTGATCGTTGTTGGTATCGAGGATAATTGTGTCAATTGCATCGCAGGGAATTAACTCGAGTGAAGTCATAGAGGTCGAGCATAATCCATATCAGCCTTCTACAAGATGTGATGTACGGGTCTGTCAGCACAAGATCAAACCTACCGAGGCAAGTCTACTCAAGGGAAAGGAAACTTGCTGAGCATGAAGCATCAACCTGAGGAAGCAGATGTAACTGCTGACTTTTTTACATCGCCATCATATCAATGATGCAAAATTGACTACCCGATCCTGTAGGTTGAAACGTTCAGCAAGATTTCATTGGTTGTAAGTACCATGTTCTGACAGTTTACAAAATTCAGCAATATTTCACAGATTGAAATGGTAGGCTATTCTCAAACCATAGAAAATAGATCAAGCAACTACGGGCTAGAAGTTAAATAAACAAAATCTGATATGTAATCAGTAGTATTTCATCTACTCACTGCAATATTGTGTTGCCAAAGGTTCTTGAGGAGCTGCACTTCTTCCTTGAGTTATCTTATATGCGCCTAATTGTAGAAGCAGAAGCCACAAATCACCTCATATGAAGAAAAATCTCAACAACTAAATTTGTAACCAGATCGGTTGGGGAAGTGGTACTCACTTGGGCTTTCTCCCAGGTCGTGTTGGTGCTTCCAATCAAAGCTGGAACAAAAAAATCAAACAAAGGTGAGAGAGAGAGTTAGTGTAACGAATGACTTCTCAAGTTTGCAGAAAGTGCAAACCAGATCACCAAATCGCAAAAGCCGGCACCTGCTTTACTGCGAGGAGCTCGCCAGTGTCCAGATTCATCCGTAGACATGCCCGAACCCACCAGAGCCAACCATCTCACCCCTCCGACCACCATGCGACGGGACGGCGTAGAGCGCGGCGGCTCCCGCGGCGAACGGAGCAGGAGGAATGGCTGGGATCAGATAAAGACAACCAGACACGCCCCCTCCCCCTCCCGCGATGCGCCCGCGCGCGCCGGGAGGGAAACCCTAGCCGCCAGTCCCTCGGCCCTTCCTCCCTCTCCTCCTCCCCGCCACCGCCGGCAGGCGCTGACGGGCAAAGCCCGGATGGCGCGGCGGCGGCGGGGCCCTTCCTCCTCCTCTGCCTGTGGAAGGCCGGCGTGGGGCGGCGACTCGGGTGGTGGCGCGCGGCTATGCAGGGCGGCGCGGCGCGGCTGCGTCGGGGCGGCCGGTCGGCGGCGCTCTAGCGCGGAGGCGCGGGTGGCTGCAGCTCCGCGGCCAGGTGGGGCGTGCTTGCAAGGGCCGGCTGTGGTGAGCGCCTCGTTCTAGATCTGGATCGGGGGGATCTCCAGCCTGCTGCAGGCGGGCGGCGCGGGCTGTGGCGGCATGGGCTGGCCAGTACCGGTGGTCTCGGCTACTGGTGGTGGTTAGCGCGGTGGTGTGCCATGGAGGGGTGGTCCGGTGGCGGTTGCGGCTGGAGTTGCCTAGTCCGGGGGCACGGATGGTGCGTGTCGGCGGGGCGGCGGTGCTCGGAGCTGGGTGTCGGCCCCCCTCGATGGCGGTGGGTGGTGGCAGCGGGCCTCCTTCCCCTGGCTCGAGGCTGAAGGCATGGCTGTGAGTTTGGGCTCGTGCTCGGGCGGATCTGGAAGGGGCCCGGGGCGAGTCGGAGTTTGCGCTCCCGGTAGGTGTGCCTGGGCTCGATCCGGGAGGTGCCCGTGGGCGCTGAGGTCGGCGTCAAGGGCCATGGACATGGCGTCGTGCGAGCGCGCTCGGCGACGGCCGTCGGGAGTCACGGGGCAGTGTATCCCCCAGCCCACCGGGACCGGCTGGAGACACAGGCGTGGGCGGCTCCTACTATGGAGGTGTTGACCCATACTCCGAGACTGATGCTGGGCTAGGAGAGAAAGGAGATCCCTTTTACTCCTCCTACCATGGTGGATGCACCTTGCCGTGGATGTTTTGTGGAGCCTTGGACATGGATGCCAGGGTGGCGGCCCCGGAAGGCGGTCCGCAGGGTTGGCTCTCCGGCGGGCACCATGGCGACGGTGATGGCATTCTTTCTTGGTCGTGTGGGCGGCGAGAGGTGATGCATTGGGTGGCTAGGGCACGCTATTTGTCTCTGACGATGGCGGCGCCCCGATCTGGATCTGGAGTTATGGGCGCGTCGCGCTGGCCCTGGAGACCTCGTTTGGTGACACGGGGGAGTTGCCGAGCGAAAGCTCCGCCCTTTGTCGCCGACGATGACGACGCTCGCGGGCGCCGTTATCTTCATGAAGACATCGTCGTGGTGCTCCTCTCCGTGTCCGGGTTCCGGGTGAAAACCTATGTTTGTTCGGGACTCGGCAACGGCGACGCTTAGCGTCGTTCTCCCTCCTGGGGGCGTTGTCGTGGAACTTAGGTGATATAGGGCTTCGTGTGGTGTTGCTCAATTCCTTCTGTACTCTATTTCGGTAGCGTTGTCGCGTGTGCGTGATACGTTTAGCCTGGGATCGGCATTGTTTGAGGGCTATCCCATCCCCTTGTAGCCGTGTACTCTATGTGGTTGGTGCTTTATATATAAAGCAGGGCGAAAGCCTGTTTTGAGAGGAACGGCTGGGCGGCGAAGGGCGCGGCGGCTCCCGCGGCGAATGGAGAGGGAGGAACGGCGGGGCAGCGAACGATGTGGCGGCTCTCGCGGCGAACGGAGCTGAGGAACTGCGGGGTGGCGAATGGCGCGGCGTCTCCCGCGGCGAACGGCTGTGGGAGGAACGGCGGTGC
>NC_041387.1:631457821-631482324 GCF_002162155.2 Triticum dicoccoides
GGGAGGGGCGCAGGAGGAGGAAGGACAGCACCGCCGCCGCCATCCCAGGGCCCGGCGCGGCTTCGCCGGACGGCCCTCCGGCGGCGGCGACGCGGGGGTGAGCGGTGGGCGGGCGACGGGCGCTGGCGGCTAGGTTCCCCCAGAGTCGCCCGGCTCGGGCGACGCGGAGAACTAACCCGCCGATGCAACAGTTATATGCCTATAAATAAGATGATAAGCAACAGAGGCATTAGGATAAAAAAACGACTTCCCTGACATGCTAGAAATTCACATAGTACACCATATGATGGAGTGAATTTATAATCTTTAATTCCAAAAAAAAAGGCAAAACAGGGTGTCCATCAACACTTGTAGATTGTGCATGTGCATCTGTCGAATAATTGTTCTATCAGGGACACTTACATTTTTATCACCTATATTAATGTCAACAGTTTCCTCTTGTTAAGATTCAGAATTCCCATCAATTTGATTCCCTTCCTCCACAAAACTCGCTAATTCACCATTTGAAATCAATGAATCATATTACTCTTGATAATTTTATCAAGAGCGCCTCTCTCATGTATCCATTCATCAACATATTGTATCTTTTTTCACCATACTGGAAATAAATAAATAATTGGGCATGAAGGGCTGATCGGTATTCGATACTAGGTACAGCATGTACGCAAAGGAGAAATTACTTATTAATTTAGTAATAAATCGTATAGGGAGTAGGGATTAGGGAATAGTATAATATATACCTGGGATGGATTGGATCGTTGAGCGATGAGCCTATGCCACGATGTGAACTCGGGTCTGGCTCTAGCAACTAGCGCTAGGCGAATCTATGTGATGTCTGTGTGCATGTCAGCTCCTGAAGGCGGGAAAGAAATCCGCGGCGTGTACTGAGTACTGACTACATCTCGCGATCGGGGCGCCCGGGAATAGAGATCGCATCGGGGAGACGGCAAACTGGCGATCGATTAGGATGGAAATTATAAGAGAGAAAGAGCATACTGGCGTGCTTATTATCTGGAAAAGGACGGCGTAGAATCTGGGATTGCTAGGTGACGGAATAAAAAGAATCGCTATGTTCGCCTCCATCCAAGCCTGATTAGTGATTACCTTGCTAAGCCACGCCCCCTAAACTCACTACATACATACACCTGGGGAGGGGCCCCTGAACTGTGGGGGCCCCAGGAGATCCGTGGCCGAAGCCGTTCCCGCACCTCCGCTCTTGACGCGCAAAGCGCCCCACGTGTCCTAGGGTCAAGCAGCCCCTCAATGGCGGCTTAATACGGACCCTATTCTCGAACATCCGCGGGTTCGGCCAGGATGGCCGGCACCGCCAACTCGTCGATTACATGCGCGACGAGTGGATAGACATTGTAGCAATCCAAGAGACCATGCGATCTGAATTCATCTTGTCCGAGCTTGAGCGTCTAAGCACTCACCTATTTGCCTGGCATTGGCTTCCTTCTAGTGTGATTGTCGGGCACTTAGGTGGCATCCTGTCAGGTGTAAAGGATGCCACCTTTAAGGTTGGTGGTATGGATAGGGGTGAGTTCTTTGTAAGCATGGAGATTTTCGAGAGGGCTCTGAACTTCAAATGAGAGATCATCATAGTCTATGGCCCTGCCGACCACCGTCGATCGGTGACCCTCCTTGAGGAGCTCAAGAACAAGGTGTCGGCGGCCCGCCTTCCGGTCGTTGTGGGTGGAGACTTCAACCTCCTCCGGTTTGCGGAGGACAAGAACAACGGTATAGTCAACTTCGTGCGAATGCAGATGTTCAATGATTGCATTGCCGATCTCGATCTGCGGGAATTAGATAGGATTGGTGACAGGTTCACCTGGACCAATCGCCAGGCTGACCCGACCCGCTCCGTGTTGGATCGGGTCTTGGTCTCTCCTGAGTGGGAGCTGCGGTGCCCCCTTGCTTCCCTCCGTGCCATAACTCATATTGGCTCGAACCACATTCCCCTGCTTCTATCTTCTCAGGATGAGCGCCCCCACCGCCCCTAGATTCCGCTTTGAGACATTCTGGCTTAACCAGAGCGGTTTCACGGAGGCCGTTCACGGACGGTGGCTGGAGGCCCGCCTCGCCCCTCAAAAGTCCATCTCTGCGGTGAATGATTGACACTTTTGCGCCAAGCGCTCCCGCCAGTTCATGAAGGGATGGGGTGCGAACCTTGGGCATGATCTTCGGGGCCGCAAGAAGGCCCTTCTGGCCTCCATCCAAGCTCTGGACCTCCGGGCAGACTCGGTGGGCTTATCTCCTGATGAATGGATGCAGCGTTACGACCTTGAGAACCAGCTTATTGTCATCTACACAAAGGAGGAGGCCTATTGGCACCTTCGGGGAACCCAAAACTAGGTTCTCAAGGGGGACGCTAACACCGCCTACTTCCAGGCAATCGCCAATCGGCGGCGGCGGCGGCGTAATACCATCCCCTTCCTGTGGGATGGGGAGACCCTCCTGCAGCGCCCGTGCGAGATCCGCTCTCATGTTGACGACTTCTATAAAGACCTTTTCTCCGCCCCCTCGTGGGGGCTTGGCTCTTGCACCCCTATTTTGGGTGGGCACGCAGTGCAGCTCGGACTCGGAGAATGCAACTCTCACGGCTTCGTTCACTGAGGAGGAAATCTGGCTCGCAATTAAGGGGATGAATCCATCGTTCACCCCGGGTCCTGACGGTTTGCCGGTTAAGTTCTTCGAGACCTTCTGGCCCACAATAAAGCAGGAGGTCATGGCCCTCTTTGAGGAGTTCTATGTGGGCTCCATTGACCTCCAGCGCCTTAACTACGGGATCATCACTTTGATCCCCAAGGTCCCGGGCGCCTCGGACATTCGCCGGTTTCGCCCCATTACAGTGATCAATGTGATCTTCCGCATTATCGCAAAGGGGTTCGCCAATTGGGTAGTCCCTTTGGCTGGCCGCATCACTCACCCGGACCAATCCACCTTTATTCAGGGTCGGTATATCTTAGATAGGGTCATGGTCTTTCATGAAGTCTTGCACGAGGTCTGGACCAAAAACCTCTAAGCAGTATTCCTGAAGATTGACTTCCATAAGGCGTACGACATGGTTAGCTGGCCCTTCCTTCGGGAAGTGTTGCTCAGAAAATGATTTGATGGTCGATGGGTCTCCCGGGTCATGCAGATGATGTCATCTGGGCGCACTGCAGTGAACATTAATGGGGAAATCGGACCCTATTTCCCCACCTTATGTGGGGTTAGATAGGGGGACCCCTTCTCCCCTTTCCTGTTCAACATGGTAGTCGATGCCCTGGCCGCTATCCTGGATAAGGCCAAGGCCGCCGGCCACATCCTAGGCATCGTCCCGCATTTGGTGGAGGGAGGAGATGTTTCCCTCCTCCAATACGCCGATGACACCATCATCATGGTGCAAGGCTCGATGGCTGAGATCTCGAACCTAAAATTCCTCCTGCTCTATTTCGAACACCTATCGGGCCTCAAAATAAACCTCAATAAAAGCACGGTGATGGTTTTTGGGATATTCTCCCTCTGATAGCCAGAATATTGCTAACCGACTTAACTGTCGGCTAGGGTCATTCCCAACTACTTATCTGGGGATCCCCATTAGTGACTCCCGCCTGTCGGTGGCCGACCTGAGACCCTCGGTTGAAAGTGCAACTATCCCTGGGTGGTTTTGGTAATTCCTAACAACATATATCTCATTGAGCTAATACTATTTCAAGATAAATATTTCAGGAAAGCTCAATGTTTGGCACGGCATTGATGAGAAACGTGGACCCCTCAAAATGCTAAGGACAAACGGATTGGCTCAAGCTCAAAGCACAAGACTCTACATTTTACTTTTAGTGATCCAAGATCACATTGAGTCTATAGGAAAGCCAATACTATTAAGAGGGGGTGAGGTGTTGCTTAATGAGTTGCTTGCTCAAAGTGCTTAGTGATATGCTACATAGCCCTCAACTACTTTCTCACATATCCATATGTCCCAAACCAAAAGTCAAACTCGGCCCTACCGAAACTTTCTATCCGGCGCCACCGAGTTCACTTGACATAGCCACCGCCAGAAACCCTAGTCTTTTCGGTCTCACCGATAGGGATCTCGGTCTCACCGAGATGGGATTGTAATCTCTCGGTTTCCCTTCGTAACATTTTGGTGAAACCGAGATGAGCGATCGGTCCCACAGAGATTGCAATGCAAACTCTCTGTTTCCCTTTCATAACATTTCGGTCCAACCGAGATGAGCGAGTCAGTCCCACCGAGTTTGCCTGACCAACCCTCTGGTTAGCTTATTACCAAAATCGGTCTCACCGAGTTTGTGTAATCGGTCTCACCGAGATTACGTTATTCCCTAACCCTAATGATATCGGTCCCACCGAGTTGACATGTCGGTCCCACCGAAATGCCTAACGGTCACATTATGAACTAAATCGGTCTGACCGAGTTTAACGATTCGGTCCCACCGAGTTTGGTAAGTTGTGTGTAACGGTTAGATTTTGTGTGGATTCTATATATACCCCTCCACCCACTCTTCATTCGTGGAGTGAGCCATCAGAACATGCCTACACTTCCACTATCCATTTTCTGAGAAGAGAACCACCTACACTTGTGTTGAGATCAAGATATTCCATTCCTACCACTTAAATCTTGATCTCTAGCCTTCCCCAAGTTGCTTTCCACTCAAATCTTCTTGCAACCAAATCCATATCCTGTGAGAGAGAGTTGAGTGTTGGGGAGACTATCATTTGAAGCACAAGAGCAAGGAGTTCATCATCAACACACCATCTATTACCTTTTGGAGAGTGGTGTCTCCTAGATTGGTTAGCTGTCACTTGGGAGCCTCCGTCAAGATTGTGGAGTTGAACCAAGGAGTTTGTAAGGGCAAGGAGATCGCCTACTTTGTGAAGATCTACCCAAGTGAGGCAAGTCCTTCGTGGGCAACGGCCATGGTGGGATAGACAAGGTTGCTTCTTTGTGGACCCTTTGTGGGTGGAGCCCTCTGTGGACTCGCGCAACCGTTACCCTTCGTGGGTTGAAGTCTCCATCTCCGTGGACAAGGTTGCTTCCTCAAACTCCTCCCTTTACCTTCATATGCAATTTTTCTACATTCCGCTGCTATACTCTTAGAATTGCATGTGTAGGTTGATTGCTTGACTTGTGCTAGGTTGCTAAAATCTGCCAAGAACTAAAATTGGGAAAAGGCTAGATTTTTATTTGGTCAAGTAGTCTAATCACCCCCTCTAGACATACCTTCGATCCTACAATTGGTATCAGAGCTTTGGTCTCCATTTGCTTTGATTTCCCTAGCTTTTGGTGGTCATAGCCTTGGTCTCACAACCTAGGAGAGTATGATGTCTAGCAAGGGAAATTACCACCGTAGAGGTCCTTACTTTGATGGTACTAATTTTGCTAGTTGGAAGCATAAGGTGAAAATGCATATTCTTGGACATAACCCCGCCGTTTGATCTATTGTGTGTATTGGCTTGCAAGGTGAATTCTTTGATGGGAGAGAACCAAACCGTGAAGCTACCGCGGAAGAGTTGAAGATGATGCAATACAATGCTCAAGCTTGTGATATTCTCTTCAATGGATTGTGCCCCGAAGAATTCAACAAAATCAGCCATCTTGAGAATGCAAAGGAAATTTGGGATACTTTTATTGACATGCACGAAGGTACCAACTTCATCAAGGAATCCAAATTGGATGTGCTTCAAAGTCAACTTGACAAGTTCAAAATGAAGGATGGTGAAGGCGTCGCTGAAATGTACTCTAGGCTTGCTCTCATCACAAATGAGATTGCCGGCTTAGGAAGTGAAGAGATGACCGACAAATTCATCATCAAGAAGATCCTAAGAGCCTTGGATGGAAAATATGATACCATGTGCACATTGATCCAAATGATGCCCAATTACAAGAATCTCAAGACAACGGAAGTCATTGGAAGGATTGTTGCTCATGAGATGTCACTCAAGGATAAGGAAGAGCTCCACAACAAGTCAAGTGGTGCTTACAAAGCCTCATGTGAAGCTCCCACATCATCAAGTGAGAAACAAACCTTCAATGAATAATTTAGCCTAATGGTGAAGAACTTCAACAAGTTCTACAAGAGTAGAAGCAAGGAAAGAAGTTCCAAGTCAAGGTCCTCTGATGACAAAAGATCTTCGAGTCGTGAGCGTAATTGCTACAATTGTGGAAGACCTGAACACTATTCCAATGAGTGTACGGCTCCCTACAAAAGAAGAGAAGATTCTCCAAAAATAAGATGTAGAAGAGAAGAATCACCACCAAGAGAAAGGAAGAGTAGATATGATCGTTATGAACGAAGAACATCCCGGAGAAGCAAGGATTCGGAAAGGAAGGACAAATCATCAAAGAGCTACACAAAACAAAGACATCAAGCTCATGTTGGTGAATGGGTATCCGGCTATGACTTTGACCATCACTCCGAGAGAAGCTATCACTCTGACTCCGAATATACTCAAGATGAAGGTGTTTCCGGTCTAGCACTTATGTCAACCAACTCCTACGACGTATTTGACTCACAAAATGAAGGAATTGGAAGATGCTTCATGGCTAAAGGCCCAAAGGTATCACATCCCGGGTATGTTGATTTCAATAGTGATGAAGATGACTTGTTAGGTGATGATGATTTACTTGTTGACAACTCTAGTGATGAATACTATGATGAAACGTCAATTAATCATGCTAATCAAGATAAAACGAATGACAATGATAAGGAGAAGATTGAGCACCTAACTAAAGAACTAAACACTCTTAAGTTAGCTCATGAAACTATCTTGGAAGATCATAGAGAACTTTTAAAGACTCATGAGAAGTTACGCTTGGAAAAGCTCAACCTTGAGCAAGAGCATGAGTTTTTAAAGGCAATCAATGATGATCTTCGTAAGAAAAGTTCTTCTTACATTACCAAGTGTTTACTCTTATCTACTTACATGCCTCAAGTCAAGTATAGTAACAAGAACAAGAAAGATTCTCCTTCTAGTAGTAACAATAATCATGCTAAATCCAATATTGTTGCTTCTAGTAGTTCTCTTGATTCCACTAATGATTCTCTTAGAAAAGTTACACTTGAGCAAGAAAATAGCTTATTGAAGGGAATTATAGAGAAAGTGTTTACAAGAGCCTTGCCGGAAGTAAGCAATTCGAGGAGATTGTACGCAAGCAAGGAAGGCGCCGGAAGAATCAAGGTGATGGTTTTGAATGAAAGTTCAATGCCAATGGAGTTGAGTGGGAAGAAGATCAATACCCCAAGATGAAGTTTGTTCCTCAACAAGATAAGTACGATCCTACTTCTTTCAAGGGAACACAAGCTCAAGATGATCTTCCACCACAAAACCACAAGCAAAAAGGCAAGGACATGCTTCAAGAGGAGATTGATGCATTTTAAGAAGCTCCTAAGGACTTGGTCAAGTGGATTCCCAAGACTACATCAAGTTCTACTTCATCAAGTATGACTACAACTCCAAGGATTCCCATCAAGATGATGTGGATCCCAAAGAATAAGAACTAGAGAGTTCTTGAGGGTGACTCCGCCAACATACTTCACTCTTATCATTTTGGTGAGGATAAGTGCAAACAACTTCCATATCTTGCACTAATCCAAGGAGTCACAAACCCTCTTGTTGGTAAGATAAGGGACAAGGTAATCTATTGCTTTCATGGACATCATCTTGTGTGTGCATCACTCTATGTCTATGGATATCCTTGTTTGTTCCTTGTGGGACTAACCCGTGTAGGTATTGAAAGTGCAATTCACTCCAATGGATTGCTCCGAATGATATACAACAACATTGATCATCCACATCTTCAACACGTACATGAAGTCATCATCGACAAAACCCAAGGTTACTTCATCCCTCTTAGGGTGGATATCACATATAGGGGGAGCTTTACTCTAAAGAATTGAGCTAAAGCAACTCTAATGGTGTGAACACAACAATGCTTTATGTAAAATTGGTAACCCCACTTGTGCTTAAACGATGAGTATGACCTATGATCAAATGTTCTCATTTGACTCCTAAGTCAATATACTCATATATAGATGACCTAGTCATCACCAATTGTTCGATAGGTGCTAGAATTGGTTGTGCATGCTTTGCCACATACTTCATTTGCCATTTTATTGTGTGAACATGTCGTTTGCATATTTTACTCATTCGAGGACATCCACTTGTTGTTTTGAATGTTTGGTCTCTTTTTCTTTGACCAAGTGGATGGACAAGAATGCCTAAGTACCCTCTCTAGCTATCTATGCTTTTATCATCTTAAAATCTATTCATGCTACGTCACAAAGTTTGATCAAGTCAGATTCAACCCACTCTGTTTGAGGAGCACTCGGAGTTCCTGATTTGTCATAGACTTAAACTTCCAAAACCTCTTTGTGCATCTCAGTCTGACCGAGAAATCCATTTCGGTCACACCGAGTTCACTAAGATGATCTAGGTTTTCATCTCGGTGTAACTGATTAGAACTTTTTGGTCACATCGAGTTGCAGTAACTGTTCGCAGTTTTGCATCTCGGTGCCACAGAGTTGTTCCACTCGGTCACACCGACAGGGCCAAGTTATAAATACCGACGGGTCAAATTTGTTGGAAATATGCCCTAGAGGCAATAATAAAAGGATTATTATTATATTTCCTTGTTCATGATAATTGTCTTTTATTCATGCTACAATTGTATTATCCGGAAATCGTAATACACGTGTGAATACATAGACCACAATACGTCCCTAGTAAGCCTCTAGTTGACTAGCTCGTTGGTCAACAGATAGTCATGGTTTCCTGACTATGGACATTAGATGTCATTGACAACGGGATCACGTCATTAGGAGAATGACGTGATGGACAAGACCCAATCCTAAGCATAGCACAAGATCGTGTAGTTTGTTTTGCGAGAGCTTTTCCAATGTCAAGTATCTCTTCCTTGGACCATGAGATCGTGTAACTCCCGGATACTGTAGGAGTGCTTTGGGTGTACCAAAGTCACAACGTAACTGGGTGACTATAAAGGTGCACTACAGGTATCTCCGAAAGTGTCTGTTGGGTTGACACGGATCGAGACTGGGATTTGTCATTTCGTATGACGGAGAGGTATATCTGGGCCCACTCGGTAATGCATCATCATAATGAGCTCAAAGTGACCAAGTGTCTGGTCATGGGATCATGCATTACGGTACGAGTAAAGTGACTTGCCGGTAACGAGACTGAACGAGGTATTGGGATACGGACGATCGAGTCTTGGGCAAGTAACATACTATTTGACAAAGGGAATAGTATATGGGGTTGCATGAACCCTCGACATCGTGGTTCATCCGATGAGATCATCGAGGAGTATGTGGGAACCAACATGGGTATCCAGATCCCGCTGTTGGTTATTGACCGGAGAGTCGTCTCGGTCATGTCTGCATGTCTCCCGAACCCGTAGGGTCTACACACTTAAGGTTCGGTGACGCTAGGGTTGTATGAATATGAGTATGCAGCAAACCGAATGTTGTTTGGAGTCCAGGATGAGATCCCGGACGTCACGAGGAGTTCTAGAATGGTCCGGAGGTAAAGAAAACTATATAGGAAGTGATGTTTCGGCCATCGGGAAAGTTTCGGGGTCACCCGGTATTGTACCGGGACCACCGGAAGGGTCCTGGGGGTCCACCCATCCCGGAGGGCCCCAAGGGCCGAAGTGGGGAGGGGAACCAGCGCATGGTGGGCTGGTGCGCCCCCCTTGGCCCACCCCCTGTGCCTAGGGTTGAAACCCTAGGGTGGGGGGGCGCCCCACTTGGCTTGGGGGGTACTCCACCCTCTTGGCCGCCGCCCCCTTGGGAGATTGGATCTCCCAGGGCCGGTGCCCCCCCTGGGGGGCTATATAAAGGGAGGGGGAGGGGGCAGCCGCACCCTGAAGTTCTGGCGCCTCCCTCCCCCTTCTACACCTCTTCCTCCTCTGTCACGTGCTTGGTGAGGCCCTGCCGGAGTGCTGCTGTTCCACCATCACCACGCCGTTGTGCTGCTGCTGGAGCTATCATCATCAACCTCTCCTTCCCCCTTGCTGGATCAAGACGGAGGAGACGTCACGCTGACCGTACGTGTGTTGAACGCGGAGGTGCCGCCTGTTCGGCGCTAGGATCTCCGGTGATAGGATCACGACAAGAACGACTACTTCAACCCCGTTCTTTTGAACGCTTCCGCGCGATCTACAAAGTGGTATGTAGGTGCAATCTCTCTCCCATGACTCGTTGCGTAGATGAACTCATAGATGGATCTTGGTGAAACCGTAGGAAATATTTTAATTTTCTGCAACGTTCCCCAACAGTGGCATCATGAGCTAGGTCTATGCGTAGTTCTCTATTGCACGAGTAGAACACAATTTTGTTGTGGGCGTAGATCTTGTCAACTTGCTTGCCGCTACTAGTCTTATCTTGCTTCAGCGGTATTGTGGGATGAAGCGGCCCGGACCAACCTTACACGTACGCTTACGTGAGACCGGTTCCACCGACTGACATGCACTAGTTGCATAAGGTGGCTGGCGGGTGTCTGTCTCTCCCACTTTAGTTGGAGCGGATTCGACAAAAAGGGTCCTTATGAAGGGTAAATAGAAGTTGACACTTAAGGTTCGGTGACACTAGAGTTGTTATGGGAAATAGTATGTGGGTACCGAAGGTTGTTTGGAGTCCCGGATGAGATTCCGGACATGACGAGGAGCTCCGGAATGGTCCGGAGGTGAAGATCGGTATATTGGACGAAGGGTATTGGAGTCCGGAATTGTTCCGGGGGTACCAGGTGATGACTAGCGTGTCCGAAAGGGGTTTCGGAGGCCCCGGCCAGCGTTGGGGAGCCTTATGGGCCAAGGGGAGAGGGCACATCAGCCCACTAAGGGGCTGAGCGCCCCTCCCACCACATCTCACGTAACCAGGAGTGGTGGGGGCACCACCCCTCGGGCAGCCGCCCCTCCCGGCTTGGGGGCAAGTTTCCTAGGGGGTGGGGGCGCCCAAACCCATCTAGGGTTTCCCCTGTGGCCGCCGCCCCTCCCCTAGGGAACCCTAGGGAGCATCCCCTCCTCCCTTCCCCTATATATAGTGAGGAAGAGAGAGGGCAGCCGCACCCTTCCCCTGGCGCAGCCCTCTCCCTCCTCCAACACCTCCTCCTCCTCCTAGTGCTTGGCGAAGCCCTGCCGGAGAACCACGAGCTCTATCACCACCATGCCGTCATGCTGTCGGATTTTTCCCTCAACTTCTCCTCTCCCCTTGTTGGATCAAGAAGGAGGAGACATCCCCGGGCTATACGTGTGTTGAACACGGAGGCACCGTTGTTCGGTGCTTAGATCGGATTCGGCCGCGATCTGAATCGCTTCGTGAACGACTCCACCGACCGCGTTCTTGTAACGCTTCCGCATCGCGATCTTCAATGGTATGAAGATGCACTCCCCTCTCTCTCGTTGCTAGTCTCTCCATAGATTGATCTTGGTGATGCATAGAAAATTTTGAATTTCTCCTACGTTCCCCAACAAACTCCACGTTTAAAGCAGAAGAGCAACTGTTCTCAGGTCAGATTCCGTAGCTATGGTTCATACTCCTTTGTTGTTGCATCATTGTATTTACTCATACCAACTATTTTCGAATTTGAAGGATCCAATTGAAACTTCAATGGCGCAACAGGTATGTCTTAAACCTATTTCTTTAACTGGATTGCTGTTCTAACTTCTTGCTCTATGTTGATTTCAGTTTAAGTTGTATAAACAATTATGTTCTCATGTGATGCACATTACAAGTGTTGCCAATGCTGTGTAGTTTCTCACACTTATATTCTGTCTATGCTGCTATGTCTTAAAAATATATGTGTTGAACTGTGTCTCTATCTTGATTAGGGAACATAAACTAGAATGATATGGACAATACAGTGACCATAGTACATAGATATATGTTTGTTTCATGCTGTTATCCTGTCCACCTTACTACTGAACCGGTTTACCAAAATGAGTTTGGTATACTACAAGCTAAACCTGTGATGTGTCTGCTTGTTTCTCTTGTAGTATGCAAATAGAATATTGGAGAAGAGCACCCCACTATGCAATGGTAGAGAAAGTAATGCAGATAAGGTTCAAGATAGTGAGACAACCCTGTTGGTCTCCAAAAAGGTGAGAAAAACGATCTTGTAGACAGTGAGAAAACCCCATAGTCCTGCGTTGATGTAGTGTTCGAGTTACTGGCCAGTACCGCTGGCACAAGCTCTTCGAACTCGCTGCCCGAATCACTTCGGCTTCTTCAGTCTCAGCTACAAGCTGAAAGGCATCGGTCAGCTGTGCTGCGGCAAGAAGCCGAAGGACTGAGGAAGTCCCTGCAGAATTCAGATGCGTACTTTCTTGTGCAACAGCAAGCGCTGGAGGATTTAAGCGCCAAACAAGAGAAAGTTAATAAGCTTGCTAAGCATCTTGCCAGCATTATGGGTACCCACGATATTGTTTCTTGAACTCTTCTGAAGTGGTTTTAGTTCTGGACTTGTTTTGCTGCGGCGTTTATATGCTGATGTGTTCCCTATATTTGCACTGGTGGTGAACTTTGATGCCCAGTGGATGTAATATGTGTAATAGCCGTGATACCCTAGCATAAGTTGCTTGCTTATTTATTTCCTTGTTGTCTTGTTTATTTGTTTGCTTGTAGTCAGTGCAGTTATTTTTCCGCGGTTTGCTAGTGGCTGCAATAACATATTTTTTAAAACTAGGCCACAATAACCATGGGCTAATATTTACTGTAGTGACACTGGGCCTCCTACGGGCCATAGAAACAGTGGGCCTTCTACGGGCCATAGAAATAGTAGGCCTTCTACGGGCCGTAGAAACATTTGGCCTTCTATGGGCCATAGAAACAATGGGCCTTCTACGGGCCGTATCATCAATGGGCCTTATACGGGCAGTATGATCGATTGGCCAAACATGGGCCAATAACAGGCCGCATTATGGCCGTAAACGGGCTAGAGTTGGAATCGTCCATTCATGGGCTGACCATAACGGGCCATCGTTAATAGGCTGTATTTGATGACGCTATGAAAACGGCCCAATGTATTAATGGACCACAAACGGGCCGACTATAACCACGGGCTGAATTTGGCCCACAAGCAGAAAATGACAGTAACGGGCCGTAAGTAAACGAATGCTCGAAATGAGCCCAAGAATAAATGGGCTCTGAGAAGGCTGAAAGATAACATGGGCTCGAAACGGCCCAACTGAATAATGGGCCCTTAATGGGTATAAAGTGATACACTGTTCATTAAGGGACAGTTTCACCATGGTCCGTTAATGGGTCTAAAGTGATACACTGTTCATTGCGGGCCAGTTTCACCACGGGCCGTTAATAGGCCAAGAGTTACGTACGGCCTCATATGGGCCGAAAGACGTCATGGGCCATACATGGGCCAGAAGTGAAAACGGGCTGGAATCATATTGGATGGCCCAGATGATGCTACTGGGCCTAATTCGGATAGGGCGTAACGGGCCTTGGGTTAGCGGGCTGTAAATGGGCTATATGCGAACAGGTCGTTAATAGGCATTCCATGGGCCGGCCCATCACCGTTTGACCAAGTCAAACGGGCCGGCCTTTTCACAAGGATGGGCCTCTGTTGGGCTGTGCCACGTGTCGACGTATCATAGGGGCCTTCTGTCCAATGAGTGGATGACATATGTCCCAACAACGAGCCGACACGTGTTTCCTCCAGCCAATGATGATTTTACACATGGAAAATCCCCATTGGTCGGGGCTGTTAACGGGTTATCGGATCCAAAACCCGACCCGATAACTTAACGGTGTTCCGTTATGGTGGATGCCATGTGTCGGTCACCCTTGACGAAAGCACTTCTGTGACGCGCGATTTATCGTCATGGAAGTGGACACTTCCGTGATGATAATTTTGGTAATATCATGGAACACTTCTACGACAGCACAGGTATGACTATCTTGATTCTGTCATAAATTTGTCATGGATGTACATGCATGAAAAAAAACGCGACCTACTATGACAAACACGTATCATCACAGATGTGTATTTTTTTTGTAGTGCTCCTCCCATACTGCGGAGGTCTCCGGACTCAAGCGGAGTCTGGAGCGGGCCGAAGAAGAACTCGGTCAGGTGAAGAAACAGCTGGAGGACAAACAAGGTATATTGAAAGTTTTTAGCACAAGTAAGTAGTTGTGTCTAACTTATAGCATTTATATCGCGCACTCTAGGGGCAAATGCCGAAATTGAGGCGCTCAAGAAGGTTGTTGCCTTGGCTGAAAAGAAGGCAGCCGCGGAGCAGGCGCTCCGTGAGAAGCACGAGGCCAGGGTTGTGGAAGCTGAGCGAGAGGTTCAGGAGGCTGTGAAGAAAAGTGAAACTTTGGAGTAGAGTCTATTACTGAAAGAATCCGAACTCGCCCAAGCTCTCCAGACCGCAAATGATGCTCAGGAGGAAGCCCAGGCTGCCCTGAAGGATATTCAGGAGGCGTGGAAGATTGCGGTTGGTGAGGGTTTACCTTATTCAAAGCGTTTTATGCCATCGCAGGAAAGATTCATGGTAACCCACTGAATCCTGATTTTTCCAGGGGTGTTTGCGGATCTGCCACGCAGCATATCTGATGTTGCCCAATTCTGACGAGCTGAGGAGAAGGAAACAGCCGAGAAGCTCTTCTGGTCGCAGTATTTGGCGCCGAATTATCTGGTGCCGTTTGTCGACCAGCTGAAGCAGCTGATTGAACTGCATCAGGCGGCCGAACTAGCCATGAAGGATTTGATTATCTGGCTATGGCCCGCCGAGCCCATTCCGAGCAGTTTCTTTGGGCTCGCGAAGAGAATTGTGAGTGCCTGCCCTCGGCTGGATGTTATTAAGCGGTCAGTTTGCATAGAAGGTGTACGAATGGCATTTGCCCGTGCGAAAGTGCACTGGGGGAAGCTTGATGTTGAGAAGCTGATGACCGAGGGGCCGCCGGAGGGGAAGGAGCACCACAAGCCTGAAATGTATTATGATGGTGTCCTGAAGGGGGCCCGCCTTGTGGCAGAGCAATGTGCGAAAGACATTATTTTTCCCTAAAGGCAGTTGTGTTGTCCTATGTAAGGCGGAACAGAGTCACTTATATGTATGTGCCTGTTATGTGTAAATTTTATTCCTACGCAGCTGTTCTATATGTTAATCTTGAGAGTTGGCCAGTCGTCGGCTTCTGCCCCCACGTAGGAACTACGGGGGTGTTCGGGATAAACCTGAACACTCTTTATCCCATTCTTGGGTCCGTGAACGAGGTGTTCAGCACACCGAACTAGGCAATCGGACTATACGGCTTTATTACTCTCACTTAGCCATAGGAATTCGAGTATGGGAGGCGCAACCCCTGGTGTTCGGAAGACCGCACGACGAGCTCTAATAGCGCCTAATCGGTGGACCGAACCTTCGCACACTGCATTTTATTATGGCATTATGCGGAATAAATCCTTAAAGATTTTACAACCTCTCGAACAGCTGATCAGCTCTCGCCTTATCATGACAGTCAGTTTTTGGCTTTCTCTACTTAGGTGTTCGTCCGGAAGAACCGGGACACAATTGCATTAGTTCTCCTAGCGCTACCTTAGCCGATATTGCGGAACGTAAGGTACCAAAACATGGGGGCCGGGCAAACCCAACCAATGACCCAAGACATGATTCAGAGCTGATGCATATAATGCTATAAGTTTAGGGTGCCGAACGACCGAGAAGGTGGTCGGACTTTGTTGCCATAGTGCGGGTGCAATGAAGCCCCTGGCGTTATAAGGCATAACACGATGTTCGGATGCCCTTATGACAAAATGTCGTTGAGAAATGATAGCAAGCAAGCGTCAAATGACTCTATATGTTGTATTTAAGTAATACGTCTACGCGTATGAGTACAGTGCATGTTAGAAAAGAGAGGCATGATGGAAGAACCTGTTGGGACCGGTCGGTAGGGAGTTGTGCACGGTTCTGGAGTAATATCCGAATTGTATTCGGGTGGGGTGAAGGTTCCCCCTGTGTGCGTCCGAGCTGATTCCAAGTCGCCGGTCTAGTTATGCGCAGAGGCGAACCTGCAAATAATGCTAAAGCCATGCGTGAGCACCGGCTGAGCCGTGGGATGTAGCCTGTCCAGCTTATGCTGGTGGATCTGTATGAGCCATGGTCAGGCTGGGATATGATGAAGTAGTTCAGACTCTTTTTATCGGTGTCTGGGAGTTCGGCCGTCTAATCAAGGTTCGATTGAAAAACCGTGACTCGCTGCTTCTGTTAATAAAATGGTTGAATACTCTTCGGCGCCGAGGCGAAGCTCGGTTCTGCCCGCGGTTGTGGCTACATCACGTGGGTCTGGTTTTTTAAAACTAACGTGGGCATTGGGTGATAATGCGTCGAGTCGCAATGTATCCTAGCGGTGCTAAATAGCTACTTCCTAAAGGTGTAATGTCGAAAGTTAGTACTTTTGTATGGCAATTTTTGGGCGATCCGAAGACCATCTCTAGAGTGTCGGGGGCCTGAGTGGCCTTCCGCCTAGTTATGACACTCCAAAATGAGTTTTTTAGTGGGTCTGATCCTCGAGTGATCGATCCTTAGGCTTGATAATCTGGGCTTCTTGCCCTGGGACCTCTTCATGTTGTTTCCGGCATTGGCCTGCCGATCTGTTTAAAGACCCAGCAGTCTCTATTGGTATGATTGGCTGCCGCTCCTGGGTACCATGAATTTGACATGGGCGGTCAAGTATGCGGTTCAGGCTGGAGGGGCCCGAATTATGATTCTGAAGTGTCTTCTCCCGATGAACGGGTGGAGGACTACGGGCTCCTATGCTGACTGTCATTTCCTGGGCGTCGTTCTTTTCCTTGGGACGCTTATATTTGTGGCACCAAGGTTTGCGGACTCTGTTTTTAGCTGCTGGAGTGCCCAGGGTTCTTGCTATGTTGTTGTTCGGTATGTAATGCTGGTCTTACGCGTAGCCCCTTGCCGCAGTGTGCTGTCGGCGGGGTGTAGGCCTGAGTTTGGTTTCTAGTGCCGCCTCCTTGAATTGAGGTAGTAGCCTGCGCTTTGGGTAGTATTTCGTTCGGCGCTTGAGTCCGTATTCCTCGGCTGCCCGGGCCTTAGTCCGTCTGTCTGTGAGCAGATCTTCATCAGCTTGGAGCTGCTGCTGCTTCTTTCTCAGGCTTCTTGCAGTGGCTATAAGTCGGTGCTTGAGGCGCTCCTGCTCTACGGGATCCTCTGGTATGCTGAATTCATCATCACCGAGGCTCACCTCGTCTTCGGAAGGAGTCATATAGTTATTGTCCTCCAAGTATCCGTCTGTCGCCTGTTCATCTGGGCTGACCTGCCCTTGTTCTTGTTCGGCCTGCTTGAAGGTAGGCTGATCAGGATTGTATCCCTCTTCGGCACCATCTGGATTATTTTCTTCTTCAGTGCCGGTATTGCTGTGGCGGGGCTTGGAGCGGCGCCGATGATGCTCATGCTTTGATTTCTTCTCCGAGGGGTTATCTCCTGTTGCCTCATCGCCATTGTTTTCTTTGGGAGTATCCACCATACATATATCATATGAATAGGCGGCAGTCCAGCACCCTGTGGGCGGTGGTTCCCGTTCTTCTCCCGCATCGTCATCTACACCGTCGATGTCTTCGGAGTCGAAGTTAAGCACGTCGGTCAAATCATCGACCATGGATATTAAGTGGGTGGTGCGTGGGTAACGAATTTCTTCATTGCCAGCTTCCCACTCGAGCCGGACATAGTTCGGCCAGGAGTCTCCTGACAGAGAGAGAGAGACCTTAATGAAACTAGCATGTCTCCGAAGGGTGAGTGCTGAAAGATATCCGCGGCGGTGAACTCCATAACCGAAGCCCAATTAGATTCGATGGGCACGGATGCGTGCGGTCCGGGACACGCAGCCGGAGACAAGTTCGGGGGCCCGGAGATATAGATTCCTTTATGAGAGGAGTCTGTGTTTGGCTCCAACGCTGATGAGTGTGCGGCCTCCGGAGCGGGGTCCATCCACTCGTCCTTGTAAGGCACGACCTGCTCTGGAGCGAAGTCCGGAGCTGTAGCAGGCGTGATGTCCCGAATACTGTCCGACGGCCGATCTAGGTCATGCATGTCATGATCGTTCGGCGCTCCTGATATGGGCTCGAATCCGTCGAAGATCAAGTCTCCGTGGATGTTGGCAGTGTAGTTTAGGTTCCCAAACCTGACCTGATGGCCAGGGGCGTAGCTGTCGATCTGCTCCAGATGGCCAAGCGAGTTGGCCCGCAGTGCGAAGCCGCCGAACACAAAGATCTGTATGGGGAGAAGAGTCTCACCCAGGACGGTGTTGTTGAAGGTTGGAGAAGCCATCGAGCCTTACAACGACGACATAGAGGAACTCTCAATGAAAGCACCAATGTCGGTGTCAAAACCAGCGGATCTCGGGTAGGGGGTCTCGAACTGTGCGTCTAAGGCTAATGGTAGCAGGAGGCTGGGAACGCGATGTTTACCCAGGTTCGGGCCCTCTCGATGAAGGTAATACCCTACTTCCTGCTTGATTGATCTTGATGATATGAGTATTACAAGAGTTGATCTACCACGAGATCAGAGAGGCTAAACCCTAGAAGCTAGCCTATGGTATGATTGTTGTTTTTGTTGAGTCCTACGGACTAAACCCTCCGGCTTATATAGACACCGAGGGGGCTAGGGTTACACGGAGTCGGTTTAAAGAGAAGGAGATCTACATCTGAATCGCCAAGCTTGCCTTCCACCCCAAGGAGAGTCCCATTCGGACATGGGACGAAGTCTTCAATCTTGTATCTTCATAGTCCAACAGTCCGGCCAAAGCATATAGTCCGGCTGTCCGGATTCCCCCTTATCCAGGATTCCCTCACCCACCATTTACTAGAAAAGATCATATCTATATTTGATCTTACCAAAAAGTAGAATACACAGACAATGCCAGTAAAGAAGTGTAGCCCATTGCTCTTGTCAGTACATTTTGTCCTGTAACGCTTGTACTTCCAGGGATTGGTACATGATACGTCTCCAACGTATCTACTTTTCCAAACACTTTTGCCCTTGTTTTGGACTCTAACTTGCGTGATTTGAATGAAACTAACGCGGACTGACGCTGTTTTCAGCAGAATTACTATGATGTAGCAGTAGCGCGTTTTGGCTGAAAGGCAGTACTCATCAATGTATTTTTATGTATATTTTTACATGTTTACACAATTTATATAACTTATTACAACTTCAGACTTTCTTTGTGTTCAGATGCACAATTCAAATCCACGTCATCAACTTTCAACCCTTTCTCACACAATTTGCTATTTTCGATGCATTTACTGATTTGTTTTGAGAGCTAAATGACCGTGAAATTGAAAAGCAATACAAAATGAACTCTGAAAAGGTTTAAACTTGGCAAGGTATCAACATTTCACCCGCATAGCATGTGCAAAAAAGTAGAGAGGGTTACGGCAAAAATTGGATGCCCTTCGTGTACAAACTGGACAATCTCTTTCGAAGTATTAGGGTTTCGGACAAAAACTCATCTGGTACACCGGAGATTCAATATTTTAATAACTTATTACAACCCGGACTTTTTCTGCATTCAGATGCACAATTCAAATCCACGTCATCAACTTTCAACCTTTTCTGACATAATTTGCCATTTGTGATGCATTTAGTGATTTGTTTTGACAGCTAAATGACCGTGAAATTGAAAAGCACTACAAAATGAACTCTGAAAAGGTTAAAACTTGTCAAGGTATCATCATTTCACCTGCATAGCATGTGCAAAAAAGTAGAGAGGGTTACGGCAAAAACTGGATGCACTTCGGGTACAAACTGGACGATCACTTTCGAAGTATCAGGGTTTAGGACGAGAACTCATCTGTTACACCGGCTATTCAATATTTTAATAACTTATTACAACTCCGGACATGTTCAGATACACAATTCAAATCCGCATCATCAACTTTCAACCCTTTCTGACATAATTTGCTATTTTCGATGCATTTACTGATTTGTTTTGAGAGCTAAATGACCGTGAAATTGAAAAGCACTACAAAATGAACTCTGAAAAGGTTGAAACTTGGCAAGGTATCATCATTTCACCCGCATAGCATGTGCAAAAAAGTAGAGAGGGTTACGGCAAAAACTGGATGCACTTCGTGTGCAAACTGGACAATCTCTTCGAAGTATCAGGGTTTCAGACGAAAACTCATCTGTTACACCGGCTATTCAATATTTTAATAACTTATTACAACTCCGAACTTTTTCTGTGTTCAGATGCACAATTCAAATCCACGTCATCAACTTTCAACCCTTTCTGGCATAATTTGCTATTTTTGATGCATATACTGATTTGTTCTGAGAGCTAAATGACCGCGAAATTGAAAAGCACTACAAAATGAACTCTGAAAAGGTTGAAACTTGGCAAGGTATCATCATTTCACCCGCATAGCATGTGCAAAAAAGTAGGGAGGGTTACTGCAAAAACTGGACACACTTCGTGTACAAACTGGACAATCTCTTTCGGAGTATCAGGGTTTCGGACGAAAACTCATTCGTTACACCGGCTATTCAATATTTTAATAACTTATTACAACTCTGGACTTTTTTTGTGTTCAGATGCACAATTCAAATCCACGTCATCAACTTTCAACCCTTTCGAACATAATTTGCTATTTTCGATGCATTTACTGATTTGTTTTGGGAGCTAAATGACCGTGAAATTGAAAAGCAGTACAAAATGAACTCTGAAAAGATTTTAACTTGGCAAAGTATCATCATTTCACCCGCATAGCATGTGCAAAAAAGTAGAGAGGGTTACAACAAAAATTGGATGCACTTCGTGTACAAACTGGACAATCTCTTTCGAAGTATCAGGGTTTCGGACGAAAACTCATCTATTACACCGGCTATTCAATATTTTAATATCTTATTACAACTCCGGACATTCTTTGCGTTCAGATGCACAATTCGAATCCACGTCATCAACTTTCAACCCTTTCTGACATAATTTGCAATTTTCGATGCATTTACTGATTTGTTTTGAGAGCTAAATGACCGTGAACTTGAAAAGCACTACAAAATGAACTCTGAAAAGGTTGAAACTTGGCAAGGTATCATCATTTCACCCGCGTAGTATGTGCAAAAAAGTAGAGAGGGTTACGGCAAAAATTGGATGCCCTTCGTGTACAAAGTGGACAATCTCTTTCGAAGTATCAGGGTTTCGGACGAAAACTCATCTGTTACACCTGCTATTCAATATTTTAATAACTTATTACAACTCCGGACTTTTTGGCGTTCAGATGCACAATTCAAATCCACGTCATCAACTTTCAACCCTTTCTGACATAATTTGCTATTTTCGATGCATTTATTGATTTGTTTTGAGAGCTAAATGACCATGAAATTAAAAAGCACTACAAAATGAACTCTGAAAAGGTTGAACCTTGGCAAGGTATCATCATTTCACCTCCGTTCAGATGCACAATTCAAACTATTCAAATTTGAATACAGCAAAAAAACTACTTAGAAATAAATAGAAGAAAATATATAAACCACAAAAGAAAAAAACTATATATAAATATTATTTCCGCGCTTCCTGGTGGGCCTGCTCGGCCTTGGACGTGCTTATGCAGGCCCATAAGGCCCAGCAGGCTCACAGGGCAGCGCGGCAAAGTTAGGCCCAGAGGCCTGCATTAGAGAGGTGCTCGAAGAAGCAGCCGCGGCTGGGTTTATAAACCAGTGCGGTTGCCCTTCGCTCGGCGAGGTGGGACTAAACATTATGCACCGCGGAACTAGAGTGCACCCCATTTAGTACCGGTTCCTGACTCCAACCGGAACTAAAGGGCGGGTCTTTCGTACTGGTTGGTGCCACGAACCTGTACTAAAGGGGGTCGCTTCCCGCCGCTTCACCTGGCCAAATTTTACCTTTAGTACCGGTTGGTGGCTCCAACCGGTACTAAAGGCCCCTCCTCTATATATAGCACTTACAAAAATTTCAGTTAGTTTCTCATCTGCTTCGTCATTGTGCTCGTCCCCGCATCGCCCCCGTCGCCGTCGTCGCCGCCCCCGTTGGCGCCCCCCCGGCCCCGTCGCCGCCCCTGCGTCACCCCCATCACCTCCCCCGTTGGCATCATCGCCGCCCCCGTCACGCGCGTCCCATCGGCGCCCCGGCCTGTCCTTGTCGCCTCGCATCGCCGGTCGTTGCCCCGCTGCAAGATCGATCGACCACGCGCCCCGACCGGCCCCCTGCCGCTCGCCGGCAGCCTCTTTGCACATGCACACATGCATGCACACACACACACACACAAATGTTTTATGTTAAATGTTAGATTATATATGAATTAGATAATGTTATATGAGTTAGTTTTTTACACTTTTAGTTATAGATGAATTTATACTAATGTTAAATGAATTAGATATATATTAAATTTAGGTATATGAGATTTGATCATCTAATTAAAATTTTAGTATATAGAACTAGCTACTTTATTTTTAGTAAGAAAATTAATAGAACTAGTTTAGTTGAATTAGTTGAACTAGTTAGTTGAATTAGTTGAGCTACTTCATTTAGGTATATTTTTAGTAAGTGCTTAGTTGAATTAATTAGTTGAACTAGCTAGTTGAATTAATAGAACTAGTTTAATTAGTTAAATTAATATAACTAATAAGTGTTTAATGTTTCACCTATGAACATAGGAAATGTCGTCTAACGACGAAAACTATTTCATTATGTGCGAAAATTACGAAGACCAATGCGGCATGTGCGACAAAAATTTCCTAGTTGATGATAGGCGCTTCAGCATCAAGCTGGATGAGACCTTCGAAGTGGATACACTAAGTCACAATGACAAGTCTTTTTTCGTATTTAAGCATGACTTATGCTTCATTTGCTTCAACTTATTAGTTTAAATTTTCACTATTCTACTAGCGTATCCCCTTCCATGCAAGAATTTTTGTCCTGGATAAGATAGGTTTCAGTCCTAACAAAACTATGGACATAAAGAGAGTTTACTTGAAGACCGAGCATGGTTATACCTTCAACGTCAAATTATACAATCAAGACACATACACCCATTTTGAATGCAAAACTTGGCAAGCACTATGCAAGGCTTATGCATTTGAGCCTGATATGTTTATCACCTTTGATATTCGTCCCAAAGATGATATTGAAGGTAATAGAGACATTTGGGTCGATGTGAAGACGCCTCCAGTTCTACCATTATGTGAGTTTCTCAACCATCTTTATGTCTTCGATATTGTTTTTTCAAAAATAGTTGACAACTAATTTCTATTGGCAGCTTATTTCCATTCAAGCAAACATGTCCAGCGCTTGGTAGACAGGACCGTCCACTGTCTCGGGGCTGAACTAAACTGCGAGGAGATAAGTCATTATGTTTCATGGCTTGAGGATCTTAATGCTGTCAAGAGAAATTATTTTTCTGAATTTGAAAATCTTAGTACTCAAAACTTGCGACCAATAGTGATCGTATTGAACTACGGTCACATCTATTTAGGAAAGATGGTAAGATTTTTACTATTTTTCCTCTGTGCATCTTTTGCATACATTATTTTTAAGCTAAACTTCATTGCTAAGTATGTTACTGTACGATGTTCTTCAACAGGGACTCCCGATGAATGTTGTGCCTCAGTGGATCGAGACTAAAGGTCGCATGAGAATGGTTAGCTTACTGCCAAGACATCCTACAATACACTTTAGTGCATTCAGGATTTCTAATAGCGAGGAATGCTTAATAGTAAAAGACTGGAGCAAAATTGTCCATGATCGCAGAGAAGTACTAGGGGGCAGTAATCAGAAACGGAGCCCACGATTAGGAGACAGGTTCATCTGCATGCTCCAATATGATGAATCAGGAGAGCTATACATGTTCTATGCTATTTTACTTAAGAGAGAGCAGCAGGAGTGATTAGCATGCTCTTAGTACATGTCCTCTCATGTCCGTGTTCTTCGTCCTGAACTTAATCTCAAAGTGTGATTTGCTTTAGTGGTCTTATATATGAACGCTTATAATCATGATCATGTTGAACTCGATGATATCTTTCCTTCTGGTACAAGTGAATGTTTCTTCTTTAAGCTAGTATTGGTGGTGATATATTAGATAGCGGTAATGACTATGATGATTAAATGGTGGTAATGACGACTATAATTATTTTTAGCTAGCTTGTATATCGTTACCTTGTTGGTGATGATATATGATGCAATAGTTTTTATATTAATATCATGATGATGATGAGTTATTATATCATTTATGAAAGAAACAACAGATTAGTTTCAACTGGATGGATCCTAGCTAGATAAGTGATCAAGTATATGCCATATCCGTATTACTTGCTCACCTAATATAAGTGATCAAGTAATATGGATATAGCATATATGCTTTGATCACTTAGCTAGGAGCCATGCATGCATCCAGTTGAAACTAATCTGCTGTACTTTCACCTACTGATTTAACTACTCATTATAATGTAAAAACAATCTCCAAATTAAATTGAAAACACAAACTAAAGGAAAAATAAAAAAATA
>NC_041387.1:631482686-631492914 GCF_002162155.2 Triticum dicoccoides
CAAAAAAAAATTTAGTACCAGTTGGTGTTACCAATCGGTACTAGAGGTCTCCCCGCACCTGGCGTCGGCTCGTGCCACGTGGTGGCACTTTAGTGGCGGTTCATGCCGAACCTGTACTAAAGGGGGGGACCTTTAGTCCCCACCCTTTAGTGTTGGTTACAAAATCGGCACTAAAGGCCCTTACGAACCGGGGCTAAATCTCGGTTCTGCACTAGTGGTAGTTGATTATGTAGCATCAATCTGCATCTTATCTTCATTATCCTCTATCCCTTCCAGTATTATCATATCTATAGTTACTCTCTACAAAATGTAGAGTACAGGCAATGCTTATGAAGAAGATTTTGTACTGAAATTCTTGAGTTATCCTTCCCTTTACATGGAGAAGGGCATTATAAAGCCGGTGCTAACTGTTAATGTAAGTCATTCGTTCTAAAGCCTTTATCCTCAATTGTTGTTTAATTTGCTCATACTCCCTATCGTTACTGCTATTTAGTTTGCTGTTACTATCAAAATGCATGTTCGCAAGAACCGTAAGTTCTAAGTTTTACTTGTAAAACCAAATTCCTTATTCATACCATGCACATTACTCAATACTCCCTATATGTATGCTTGTTTTTGTGGATCTATAATCCAGTGTGGGTGAAGCAGCCCACGTTTGCACCTTGTCATCTCCTGTTTTATTTTACTGATGTGGCTGATGATATGAATAACATGCCATGCACATTAACCAAAATAGATGTAATGATTGTCTTTGCCCTTCATCTATGCTTGTTATGTTGACATGGTAATCCAATAGTGTGGTGAAGCTCCCCGCATTATGAACAATGTCAAATTATGCTATTGATATTTTGAACTTGCTCTTTATTTTCTAATTTGAAATTGGATGGAATTGACAACATAGTTATCATATTTGTTTATACACGTGCAAAATCTGTCATCTCTCTGCTTTGTTTCAGGGTGATATGCCTGATGGCATGCACAAGTCTGCTGAAGGCTGTCAGACAAACCCAACATATATTGCAGCAAAGAAGACAAAACATCTTGAAGATAGCGAGACAACCCCAAAGTCTTGTCTTGATGCAGCGTTCAAGTTACTTGAGACTAGCAGTCAAACAAGCTCACAGAATTCGTTGTCTGAATCAGTTCGACTTCTTCAGTCCCATGTTCTAGCAGAAAGGCATTCTGCATCTCAACTTCGACTTGAAGTCCTATCTCTAAGAAAGATTGCGGAGAACACCAATGAGAACCTCATCGCTAAACAGCTACACCTGGGAGCTATGACCGACATGCTAGGCCGGTCTCACAGCCTTCCTCAGCAGCTTGCGCAACAGTTCATGCGCAAGGCTAACCTTTCTTGAACTATCATGGAAGTGGTCTCGGTTCAGTATTATTTTGTTACGCTGCAATGGTGCCCAGTTTTTGTAAACTGCTTCTTCGTTGCGCTTTATGATCACTGATGGCGAACTTCGATGCCCAGTGGATGTAATATACCATAAATCCTTTATTGTATAGTGTAGGTTTATTCTTAGTTACTATGCCATAATTTCTTTATTGTATAGAGTAGGTTTGTTCTTAATTCCTACTAGTTACTGCCATCATTCGCTATCTGAAAAAAATTTGATGTAGTCAACCGGGCCGAAACATTCGCCTCTAACGGGCCTGGGTTTTAGTGGGCCATAATTGGACCGGCCTGCATCTTTCTTGGGCCCGAATGATTGAGGCCTTCAGACTTTGCGCCAGGCCCACAACTTACTCTGTCCTATATTTTAGTTGGGCCTATTGTGGACCCAATGCTTAGTTTGGCCCAAGTAGCATTGGGCCATTAACAAGCTGAATATTCTACTGGCCTGTTACGGCCCAGATGAAACCATGGACCTTTAGCAGGCCGAAATGCATGTTGGGCCTCAATTTTCACTAGTCGTCGACGGGCCTTCAGCAGGATGAAATGTAGACCGGGCCTTTTTGCGCCCAGTTATATCACGGGCCGTTACCAGGACGAAACATATCTCAGGCCTTAGTTGGCCCACTAATATCATGGGCCTTTAAGAGGCCGAAAGCTTAGTACAGGCATGAACGGGCCGAATTATACGACAGGCCTTTAACAGGCCAAAGTCACATTACGCTTAACAGTTGCCACCTTTATCACGGGTCGTTGGTGGGCCCGATGTCCCATCGGACCATATATGGCCCATGGGCAGCACGTGCCATTCCCAGGCCGAAAGTCACACCGGGCTGAAATGGGCCCATGTCTACATCGGGCCTCTAATAGGCAAAAAGTTACTGGGCTATAATTAGGCCCAAATATTCGGCGGACAATTAATGGGCCAGATATGGCTTTGGGTCGTAAATGGGCCTTTATTAAACAGGCCGTTATTGGGCTGGCCCACTAGTACCTGAGTAAGTACTACGGGTCTTTGACTGGGCCATCCTTTTTAACCTATATGGGCCTCTGTTGGGCCCCGCCATGTGTTGACGTATCATGGGCATGTCTCCTCCAATGGACGGGCGACATCTGGCCCACTAACGAGCTGACATGTGTTTCCTCCAGCCAATCAGAATTTTACAAGTGGAAGTTTCCCGTTGGTCCAGGCTGTTAACGGGTTATCGGATCCAAAACCGGACCCGATAGATTAACAGTGTTCCGTTACGGTGGATGCCACGTTTCGGTCACCCTTGACGAAAGCACTTCTGTGATGCGTGATTTATCGTCATGGAACTGTACACTGCTGTGATGATAATTTTGGTAATGTCATGGAACACTTCTACGACAAAACATGTATGACTATCTTGATTCTGTCATAAAATCGTCATGGATGTACATGCATGACAAAAAACGCGACCTACTGTGACAAACACGTATCATCACGGAAGTGTATTTTTTTTGTAGTGCTATGTGCAAAAGCACGTCGGTAGAACCAGTCTCATGAATGTGGTCATGTAATGTCGGCCCGAGCCGCTTCATCAAACAATACCGATGAATCAAAGTAAGATGTTGGTGTTAAGCAGTATGACTATTATCGCCCACAACTCTTTGTGTTCTACTCGTGCATATAACATCTACACATAGACCTGGCTCGGATGCCGCTGTTGGGGAACAAGGTAATTTCAAAAAAATCCTACAATCACGCAAGATCTATCTAGGTGATTCATAGCAACGAGAGGGGAGAGTGTGTCCACGTACCCTCGTAGACCGAAAGCGGAATCATTTCAATAACGCGGTTGATGTAGTCGAACTTCTTCGTGATCCAACCGATCAAGTACCGAACGTATGGCACCTCCATGTTTAGCACACGTTCAGCTCGATGACCTCCCTCATGCTCTTGATCCAGTTGAGGACGAGGGTAAGTTTTGTCAGCACGACGGTGTGCCGACGGTGATGATGATGTTACTGGCGCAGGGCTTTGCCTAAGCACTACGATGGTATGATCGAGGTGTGTAACGGTGGAGGGGGCACCGCACATGGTTGGGAGAGAAACTTGTGTGTTCTAGGGTGCCCTATTGGTGTCAAAACCGGCGGATCTCGGGTAGGGGGTCCCGAACTGTGCGTCTAATGCTAATGGTAACAGGAGACTGGGGACACGATGTTTACCCAGGTTCGGGCCCTCTCGATGGAGGTAATACCCTACTTCCTGCTTGATTGATCTTGATGATATGAGTATTACAAGAGTTGATCTACCACGAGATCGTAGAGGCTAAGCCCTAGAAGTTGGCCTATGATTATGATTGTTCTTGTCCTATGGACTAAACCCTCCGGTTTATATAGACACCGGAGGGGGCTAGGGTTACACAGAGTCGGTTACAGAGAAGGAGATCTAACATCTGAATCGCCAAGCCTGCCTTCCACGCAAAGGAGAGTCCCATCCGGACACGGGACGAAGTCTTCAATCTTGTATCTTCATAGTCCAACAGTCCGGCGAAAGTATATAGTCCGGTTGTCCAGATACCCCCTAATCCAGGACTCACTCAGTAGCCCCTGAACCAGGCTTCAATGACGATGAGTCCGGCGCGCAGATTGTCTTCGGCATTGCAAGGCGGGTTCCATCTCCGAATACTTCAAGGTAAATTTTGAACACGAAGACCGTGTCCGGCTCTGCAAAATAAATTCCACAAACCACCGTAGAGAGCATACTTTTTCATGAATCGAATCTGCTGAAATTTTTTCATAACTTGATATCACACTATGGTCCGGTCCTTATCCGAACCATTTCTCAACCAGCTACTGCGCATATTGCGAGGCAGTTTTCTGGGCACGTCTTGTCGAATCAGAGATCGTGTCCCTTTATTATGGGATTCTCATCAATATGGGTGTGGGCAACCCAACTATGCCATCAATCGCGGCGAGTGGGGAACGAGCAAGTTCTACTAGGCAAGCGGGGAGGCACAAAGTTTTCATTGCCCCTATAAAGAGATTTCATTTTAACCCACGCCTTCTCCTCTACTGCTCATTCATCCCCATCCGCTCGAGCCCTAACGCCCAAGCATTCGTCTTCTCCACCCAAAGAGGTTCTCCAAAAATGTCCGAATCCGGAGAAGGAGGAAAATGGATGGCCTCAACCGTCCAGGAGAAGGATATCAAAAAGCTTGGGAGGCTGGGTACCTGGCCAAGAAAATCGACCACCATCTTCCAACGGCGGGACAAATCGTCCCTACTCCGGAGCCCCACGAGAGGGTTGTGTTCCTCCCTCATTTTGTCCGCGAGCTCAGGTTTCCCCTCCACCCATTTTTTCGCGGCTTCATGTATTATTATGGGATTGATTTTCAAGATCTATCCCCCAATTCTTTTCTCAACATCTCAACGTTTATCGTCGCGTGTGAGGCCTTTCTTCATATTTCGCCACACTTCGGCTTATGGCTGAAGATCTTCAATGTGAAGCCCAAGGTGGTGAACGGCGAGCACGCCAAGTGCGAAGGCGCCATGGTGAGCAAGATGCCCAAGGTCACATGGCTGACAGGCACCTTTAATGACTCCGTCAAGGAGTGGCAGCAGTAGTGGTTCTACATCACTGAGTCACGCGGCAAAAAGTGGGCCGCTGCTCCCGAATTCCGATCCGGAGCCCCCCTGCGGCTTACGTCCTGGACCAAGAAGGGCCTGAACTGGTCATTGTCCGACGAACTGTCGGGCTCCAGGCGCGCGTCAAGGGTATGGTAGACAAGGACATCAAGCTTGTCAATGTAGTCCAGGTGATGTTAGTTCGCCTGGTTCTTCCTTGTCAGCACCGAGCCTGCAATTTGTGGGAGTACGGCCCGGCCGAGCACCAGACCCTACGGGAGCTCTATGGCTCCTCGTACGAGGATATCTAGAAGGTGCTCTTCAAGTCCGGCAAACCGTGGCCGGACTCCACCGAGGACCGTGGGTACCAACTGTCCCGCCCTGCAAGTCCGGTAAGTCATCACTATGTTTTGTCCGTCCATGTGTTTCGTTGGCATATCCCGAGGAAGATGCTTTAACATGCTTTCCACAATTATCCTAGGGATGGACGAAGAAGGCGGGGCAGATACACTGTCCGGCCCCGCTGCCGGAAGAACCGGACGGACCACTTCTGACGAAGATGTTGGTCCCAACGCCTTACAAGGCATCGAAAAAAGAGGCCTACAAAGAGGCCAACAAGACCAGGGGCGGCCTCCGTCACCGTGGTGCTCCAGACACAAAATCCGAAGACTCTAATGCCCATCCCTCCTCCGAAGAGGACAAGGAGGAGGAAGAAGACGAGTCCCCCATGGGGGGAGGAAAGAAAAGGACGGCCTCCTCATCCTTGGAGGCCGCATTGCCTAAGAGGGGGAAAACCCCCCTTCCAGAGGCGTCCACCACGGCTACCGATAGTAGCCCGGAGTGGGATCCTAGGGCCCAGCCCCTGGTAAACTCGTAAGTACATGACATCTGAACATGTCTATGCGTCCAGGATCACTAAGGTGTAATATTTTAATTTGCGCCGCACTTTTTGCAGCCCGGCGAGGTCTCGCGCCGAACAGTCCTCATCGGAGGATTCGTTGAGCTCAGATGCCCTAGAGTGCGAGACACCTCCGAAGGCCCCTTCCCCATAGCCTGGGCATTACACCGAGGTGTCGTCCCAGAAGGACTCAGACCAGGGAGGGCACTCCTCAGGGGCCGGATATACGGGAGCGACGACTCCCATGAACGTCGAAAGCGGGGGCGATCTTAGATTCGGCCCACAGCCGGACACAGTCCCGGAGACCTTTGAGGCTCCAAGATCAGGCAGGCAGCCCCCCTTAACAGGAGGGGGCGAGCCTGCTCCGCCGACGATCTTTGTCCAACCAGAGGTGCAAGGCGGCTTATCGACAGCGCTAAAGAGTGCTTCCATCGTCGATGAACATCGCGCCCTCATGGGCGCCGTGATTGAAAAGATTAAGTCCACTGAGAGTGGACTGAATGAATCCTCCATCAGCCTTATAAAAGGCTTTGATTTATGTTTTAGGAGCTTTTGAAGATTGTCATAGTATGGATAGTAGCCCCTGATACACTGTCCCGTGAAAGAGAGAACCATACAGAGGATCGAATTTCCGTTCGCAGGAGACTCAGTTGATGACATATATCTCTTCCTTTGTAAACACGCGTCTGTAGCGACTACCGCCTCTCATATTGCGGAAGTATCCGGACTGAAGCAGAGTCTGGAGCGGGCCGAACAAGAACTTGGCCGAGTGAAGAAGCAGTTGGAGGACAATCAAGGTATGTCGAAACCTTGTTAAGTTTAGCACAAATGAGTAGGTGTGCCTGATGAAAGTATTTGTATTGTGGGCTCTAGGGGAAAATGCTGAAATTGAGGCGCTTAAGAAGGCTGTGGCCGAAGCCAAAAAGAAGGTAACCGCAGAGCAGGCTCTTCGCGAGAAGCACGAGGCCAGGGTCATTGAAGCTGAACGAGCACTAGTGCAGAACCGGGCAATAGCACCGGTTCGTAAGGCCCTTTAGTGCCGTTCCATAACCGACACTAAAGTGTGGGCACTAAAGCCCCCCCTTTAGTACTGGTTCAGCATGAACCGGTGCTAAAGGGCAACCACGTGGCACGAGCCAGCTCTGAGGGCCTGGAGCCCTTTAGTACCGGTTGGTAAGACTAACCGGTACTATAAGGTTTGGGTTTTTTTTAGTTTTATGATTTCTTTTTCATTTAATTTTGTGTTTCCATTTAAATCTTTTTCGTTTGCTGGTATTTTACGATACTAAACATTGTACACGTTATGCATATATATATATATATATATATATATATATATATATAGAATTTCTAGTAGAACCAATCATGCATATATATATCATCAATGTCTCACAAACCACCATATTAATTAATTCACACATACACACATGTATAGCTATATACAATTTCTCCTACATATGCATGTTGCCTTCGGAGCCAGTGGCATTAGCCTAATTGGTTCCTTCGGAGCACGATGACAATTGGAAGTGGTTTTCATGGGGGCGGTAGCGGGTAATAGTATTCTCCCTTCGGATTTATGACCTGGTCGAGCAAAAATCCCGCTATTTCCTCTTGAAGTGCTTCTACGCGCTCCGTTTCTAGGAGCTTCTCCCGCACCACTCTGAACTGTTAAGAAGGAGATCAATATGCATGTGTATTAGTTGTGTGACTAGATATGGATAATGGTATAAAAATTGTGAATAGTGTTCTGACAAGCGTACCCATTCCTGTCTTTGAGATCTGCTCCTTTCGGACGCCATCATGCGAATGTTCTTCCCGGGTGTTCAGGATTTCCCAGGGCACGCATAAGCTCGTCGTTCTCTCTGTTGGGCTGGAACACCCCCGATCGTGCCTCTTCTATTGCAACAAGTATCGCATCGTCGGCTCCCTTCAGACTTGCCCTCGTCGAAACATTGCCTGTCTTCGGGTCCAACTCCCCCCCATGCGCATAGAACCAAGTCCTGCACCTGGGGGGCTAGCTCTTAGTAACCGGAGTGACACCTGCATCCTCCATCTCTTTCTCAGACTTATCCCACTTAGGCATTGCCACCGCATAGACACCTGGCCCCAGCTTATGGAACTTATCCTTTTTTCGGCATTCTTCTTGTTTATTCTTGACCGTTCCTTAGCTAATTCCGAATCCTTGAATTTCACGAAATCGTCCCAATGAGCACGTTGGTTCTCTAGTGTTCCCTCGAATACTGGAGTCTTCCTTCCTCCCTTGACGTACTTGTCCCATCCACGATTCTTGTGGTTCTTGAATGCAACCGCCATCTTCCTAAGAGCAGCGTCCTTAACTTTCTGCACATCTGCTTCTGTGAAATGATCTGGTAGGGTGAAATGTTCCATGAGAGTATCCCAAAGCAGCTCTTTTTGTCTTTTGTCGACAAAAGTAACATCTGGACGTGGAGCAACGTCCTTTTTGTCTTTTTGTCTTTTGTCTTTTGCTAGCTCTCTCCATTCTTGAAGGGAGATCGGGAGTTGGTCCTTCACAACAACTCTGCACTGACGAAGGAACTTGTCCGCAATCTTCTTAGGCGCTAATGGTTCGCCATTAGGTCTGATTGCCTCGATATTGTACTTTACGCCCTCCTTCAACTTTTTGTTCGGGCCTCGTTTTGTCCTTTTGCCTGAATATTTGCTCGATCCGGATGGCTGAAAGAACAAAGATCGATTCGTTAATATATCTTCAAGTCATTTAAAACATGTGATGATCACCAGATGCCTGCTTATATAAATATATATATCTCGCCGGTCTTTGTTGTTTCAAGATCAACATTTTCTGCGTCATCAGCATAATCATAGTTCATGACTTCATCAATTCGGTCGTCGCGATCGAATATCATATCACCCTCTCCGGTGTTGTTTAGAAATTCGGAGCCTTCATAATCTTCTTCATTCTGATGATCATCTGGCCCGTGAGGATGGCGTATCATATCAAACATGGCCTGTTCTCCCTCTCTGCCGGTATTGTCCGCCATAGCTTTTATTTAACTAATCCAAAAGAAATATAAAAAAATTAGTATTCAAATTACATCGTCTCGAATAATAGATATAATCTCAAATACATCGTCTCGAATAATAGATATAATCTCGAAAACATCATCTCAAATAATAGATATAATCTCGAATGCATCGTCTCGAATAATAGATATAATATCAAATACATCACTTGCTAGGTAGCTAATAAAGATCGAATACTACAGAAGAATCTAGGACACTCGCGGTTCCTGCGGCGCGGGCGGTGGACACCCAAAGAGAAGGAACCCTCACAGGATCATAGCTGAAGTGAGATCCCTGAAGAAACTGCCAGGTATTGGAGAACCTGCCGCCCTCTAACGCAACCATGTAGCGATGGACGTGCTCGTCCTCCTCCCTGACACGGCGACGTACCACCTCCGGCGGGGCCGGCTCCCTCCGCACCGAAACTGGCCCACGCGAACGCCACCAAACGAGATCAGGGTCAACGACGGGACCTGGGGCCAGGTTCCTCATCAAGCGGCGCGGCCCTCCAGGCAGCACCTCCCAGTGCCAGCTCGGCGGAGCCCAGTCCCGGACATGGGTCAGCCGGACGTCGTCGCGGACGTGTCGACGGCGAGGATGCGGGTCGGGCATCGTCGAGAACAAATACTAGCTATATGCCCGCAAAAAGTAACATTTTTTTAATGATTAGATTTTGATAACTAAAATTTCTAACATTTCTATATAACTAACATTTCTATAACATTTCTAACAATGCTATATATAACTAACATTTCTATAACATTTCTAATATTTCTATAACTAAAAAACAGAAGAAAAAAATTATAACATTTCTATATATATAACTAACATTTTTATAACTATTTCTATAACTAAAAAACAGAAAAATTTCTAACAATTCTAACTTTTTTATAACTATTTCTATAACTAAAAAACAGAAAAAATTTCTAACAATTCTAACATTTCTAACTATTCTAACAATTCTAACATTTCTAACTATTCTAACAATTCTAACATTTCTAACTATTTCTGAAAAACAGAAAAATTTCTCACAATTTCTAAAAAACAGAAAAATTTCTAACTATTTGTATAACTAAAAAACAAAAAATGTATGTATGTGTGTGTGTGCGCTCACCGGCGAGGCGAGGGACGACGGGGGGCGGCGATGGGGGCCGGGCGCGCGGCGATGGGGACGGCGATGGGCGCGGCGACAACGGGGATGACGACGACGGGGACAGGGACGGGGCGGCGACGACGGGGACGGGGACGGACGGGCCGGGGCGGCGACGACGACGGGGACGTACAGGGCGGCGACGATG
>NC_041387.1:631493496-631528504 GCF_002162155.2 Triticum dicoccoides
GGGGACGACGCGGGACGGGCCGGGACGGGGACGACGCGGGACGGGCCGGGACGGGGCGGCGGTGACGATGGGGACGACGGGGACGGGGACGACGGGGCGGCGACGACGGGGACAAGGCGGCGACGGGGGCGGCGACGAGGGATGGAGACGTACGGGGGCGGCGGGCGACGGTGCAGAGGAGAAGAAGCCAGATGAGAAACTGAAAATTTCGTAAGTGTTGTTTATATAGGAGGGGCCTTTAGTACCGGTTTGTGCCACCAACCGGTACTAAAGGCCAGTTTTGGCCAGCCCAAGCGGTGGGAACCGACCCCCTTTAGTACCGGGTGGTGGCACAAACCGGTACTAAAGGCCCCCCTTTAGTACCGGTTTGTGCCACGACCCGGTACTAAAGGGGGTGCGCTGGCGCAGGTGCGGTGCCGCAAGTTTAGTCCCACCTCGCTAGCCGAGGGGCGACCGCACTGGTTTATAAACCTCCGTGCGGTCGCTCTCTCGAGCTCCTCTCCAAAGCAGGCCTACTGGGCCTACGTGTTCTTTGCTGCCCTGTGGGCCCACTTGGCCTTTGCGGGCCTGCATCCTGGCCCAACAACAGGTTGGGTTTCTAGTTGTATGCAGGCCGCTCTAGCCTAGTAGGCGGGCTTTTTTTATTTATTTTTTGCTTTATTTATTTTTGTGTTTTTTTGTGTGTATTTAGAGTTTCTTTGTGAATATTTTGCTTTAGGTACAAAAAATTACAAACTTTCTGTTAGTGCCTGTAGTTTTCAAATTTGAATAGTTTAAATTTTGAATTATTTGAAATTAGTGTGAATCACTAGTTTGTGAATAACTTAACTTTAAAAATCAGTAAAGGAATGAAAGAATTTGTTTGCACATAAAATTTCTTCGCGTTTCAAATGCCAAAACACATAACTACCCTAACTATTACAGAGATTCACCTCTGGGTGTGAAACACAGAAGAAAGTGATGATAGTGAAGCCGATCACATCCCAGATCTTTGGGTGTGAAACTTTTTCTTCGCGTGTGTCCCTTCGCGCCGTAACCATGGAAAATCTTCATCATTTAACAGGATGCTCGGGTCAATATTCACTATGAATGGAGCAATTTCATCAAACTTTTCATAATCTTCTGACTTGTCTGTCTTGCCATCCACTCCCACGATGTTTCTCTTCCCAGAAAGAACTATGTGCCGCTTTGGCTCATCGTACGATGCATTCGCTTCCTTATCTTTTCTTTTTCTTGGCTTGGTAGACATGTCCTTCACATAGAAAACCTGTGCCACATCATTGGCTAGGACGAATGGTTCGTCTGCATACGCAAGATTGTTGAGATCCACTGTTGTCATTCCGTACTGCGGGTCTTCCGTTACCCCGCCTCGTGTCATATTGACCCATTTGCACTGAAACAAAAGGACCTTTAAACCACGTCGATAGTCAAGTTCCCATATGTCCTGTATATAACCATAATATGTTTCCTTTCCCGTCTTGGTTTCTGCATCAAAGCGGACACCACTGTTTTGGTTGGTGCTCTTCTTATCTTGGGCGATCGTGTAAAATGTATTACCATTTATCTCGTACCCTTTGAAAGTCATTATATTCGAAGATGGTAACTGGGATAGCAAGTACAGGTCATCTTCAATAGAGGTGTCATGCATGGTACGTGTCTGCAACCAGCTGGCGAAACTCCTGGTTTGTTCACGTGTAATCCAGTCATCAGACCGCTCTGGGTGTTTGGAGCATAGCAAATTCTTGTGTTCATCCATATACGGAGCCACCAAGGCGGAATTCTGTAGAACTGTGTAGTGTGCTTCAGTGAGAGAATGTCCGTCCATACATATTATTTGTTCCCCTCCTAGCGTGCCTTTTCCATCCAGTCTGCCCTTATGCCGCGATTCAGGAACACCAATTGGCTTAAGGTCAGGAATAAAGTCAATACAAAACTCAATGAACTCCTCATTTTGATGGACCTTGGAGATGCTTCCTTCTGGCCTAGCACGGTTATGAACATATTTCTTTAAGACTCCCATGAACCTCTCAAAGGGGAACATATTGTGTAGAAATACAGGACCCAAAATGTTAATCTCTTCGCATAGGTGAACTAGGACGTGCGTCATGATGTTGAAGAAGGATGGTGGGAACACCAACTCGAAACTGACAAGACATTGCACCAAATCATTCTGTAACCTTGGTATGATTTCTGGATCGATTACCTTCTGAGAGATTGCATTGAGAAATGCACATAGCTTCACAATGGCTAATCGAACGTTTTCCGGTAGAAGCCCCCTCAATGCAACCAGAAGTAGTTGCGTCATAATCACGTGGCAGTCATGCGACTTTAGGTTCTAGAACTTTTTCTCTGCCATGTTTATTATTCCCTTTATATTCGACGAGAAGCCAGACGGTACCTTAATACTGAGCAGGCATTCAAAGAAGATTTCCTTCTCTTCTTTGGTAAGAGCGTAGCTTGCATGACCCTGATGTATGCCGTCTTCTCCGTGCATACGTTCTGGTCCTCCCGTGCCTCGGGTGTATCTTTTGTCTTCCCATACACGCCCAAGAAGCCAAGCAGGGTCACGCAAAGATTCTTCGTCACGTGCATCACGTCGATTGCGGAGCGGACCTCTAGGTCTTTCCAATATGGCAGGTCCCAAAATATAGATTTCTTCTTCCACATGGGTGCGCGTCCGTCAGCGTCCTTCGGAACAGGTTGTCCGCCAGGACCCTTTCCAAATATCAACTTCAAATCCTTGACCATATCATGTACATCAGCACCGGTACGGTGGCGAGGCTTCGTCCGGTGATCCGCCTCACCTTTGAAATGCTTGCCTTTCTTTCTTATGGGATGCCTGCTCGGAAGAAATCGACGATGTCCCAGGTACACATTCTTCTTACAACTATTCAAATATATATTGTCGGTATCATCCAAACAGTGCATGCATCCGTGGTATCCCTTGTTTGTCTATCCTGAAAGGTTAATGAGAGCAGGCCAATCATTGATGGTCACGAACAGCAACGCCTTTAGGTCAAATTCTTCCCCCATGTGCTCATCCCACGCACGTACACCTGTTCCATTCCACAGTTGTAAGAGTTCTTCAACTAATGGCCTTAGGTACACATCAATGTCGTTGCCGGGTTGCTTAGGGCCTTGGATGAGCACTGGCATCATAATGAACTTCCGCTTCATGCACAACCAAGGAGGAAGGTTATTCAAACATAGAGTCACAGGCCAGGTGCTATGGTTGCTGCTCTGCTCCCCAAAAGGATTAATGCCATCTGCGCTTAGACCAAACCATACGCTCCTTGCGTCATCTGCAAACTCCTTCCCGTACTTTCTTTTGATTTTTCTCCACTGCGACCCGTCAGTGGGTACTCTCAACTTTCCGTCTTTCTTACGGTCTTCTCTGTGCCATCGCATCGCCTTGGCATGCTCTTTGTTTTGGAACAAACATTTCAACTGTGGTATTATAGGAGAATACCACATCACCTTGGCAGGAATCTTCTTCCTGGGGCGCTCGCCCTTGACATCACCAGGGTCATCGCGGCTGATCTTATAGCGCAATGCACCACATACCGGGCAAGCGTTCAAATCCTCGTACTCGCCGCGGTAGAGGATGCAATCATTAGGGCATGCATGTATCTTCTGCACCTCTGACCCTAGAGGGCAGACAACCTTCTTTGCTTCGTATGTACTCTCGGGCAATTCGTTGTCCTTTGGAAGCATATCCTTTATGACTACCAGGAACTTTCCAAATCCCTTGTCAGATACACCATTCTCTGCCTTCCATTGCAACAATTCCAGTGTGGTGCCCAGCTTTTTCTTGTCACCTACGCAATTCGGGTACAACAATTTTTTGTGATCCTCTAACATGCGCTGCAACTTCTTCTTCTCCTAATCACTTGCGCAGTTTCTGTTTGCATCGCCAATGGCCCGACCTAGATCATCAACGGGCTCATCTGATGCCTCTTCTTCAGCTTCTTCCCGCATTGCCGGCTCAGCTTCTTCCTGCACTACCGGCTCAGCTTATTCCCCCATTGTTGTATCATCGTATTTAGGGAACCCATGGCTAGGATAGCTGTCGTCGTCCTCTTCTTCTTCATTGTCTTCCATCATAACCCCTATTTCTCCATGCTTGGTCCAAACATTATAGTCGTCCAAACATTATAGTCGGGCATGAAACCGGACTCAAACAGGTGGGCGTGAATGGTTCTTAACGTAGAGTAATTGCGACCATTCTTACAGCCAGCACATGGACAAGGCATAAAACCATCCGCCCGCTTGTTTGCCTCAGCCGCAAGCAGAAAATTATGCACGCCCTCAACGAACTGGGGAGAGCATTAGTCATCGTACATCCATTGCTGGCTCATCTTCATTACACAACACCGAATAGACCAAATTAATACAAGTTCATACATAAAGTTCAAACAACACTTAAATGCAACAAACAAATAACTCTCTAGCTAAAGCATTTAAATGTAACAACAAATGCGATCAAGATCGCAACTAAGGTAAAAATTGATCCAACAGCATAATGATACCAAGCCTCACTATCGATGGCATATTTTCTAATCTTTCTAATCTTCAAGCACATTTTCTCCATCTTGATCTTGTGATCATCGACGACATCGGCAACATGCAACTCCAATTCCATCTTCTCCCCCTCAATTCTTTTCAAATTTTTTTTCAAGTACTCGTTTTCTCTTTCAACTAAATTTAACCTCTCGACAATAGGGTCGGTTGGAATTTCCGGTTCACATACCTCCTAGATAAAAATATCTATGTCAACTTGATGGGCATAATTTGTCATAAACACGAAATGCAACAAATAGTTTTAAAAGAGAATATACCACATCCGAATCATAACAAGGACGAGGGCCGACGGGGACGGATATCAAAACCATGGCACTATGTATAACAAACAATGTACGGGTAAGATAATTATACGAGTAACTATATATCCAAATCACACAAACATCAATTTTTTATATAAAATTTCATGAACAAGAGGCTCACCACAAGGTGGTGCCGGCGACGGGACGGTGCGGGCGATCGACGGTGGTTACGACGGAGATTTAGAAGGCACTAAGTAAAACACACCTACATATGCAAACTAAGTGTTATTTTGACCTCAAATTGCATATAAATCAAATACTACCACATATAATTCCTCCAAAATTACTAAAACCCACAATTAATCACTATATAAACCAATGCAAGAGCTAATCTAGCAATGAGAGATGAAAGGACAAAGTTGCTAACCTTGGTGATCATTTGAATGGATGGGGGCCTGCAAATCTTGACAAATTTGGGGCAAATTTTGTGATGAACTCGAGAGGAAGAATGAAAGAACAGAGGAGAGGGAGAGGGGAAAGGGGGAATAACAGAGTGCAGGTGGACGAAGGGTTTATATAGGACGACCTTTAGTACTGGTTCGTGCCACAAACTAGTACTAAAGGTGCTGGAAGGGCCCCACTCTGACAACATCCTGCCACCACTTTCTTTAGTACCGGTTCGTAAAGGTTCGCCACAAACCGGTGCTAAAGGTTCGCCATGAACCGGTACTAAAGAGCTCCTCCCGCCTAGCCGTTGGAACCGGCACTAATGGACACATTAGTGCCGGTTCTGTTACAAACCGGGACTAATGTGTCTCACATTTGACCCTTTTTCTACTAGTGGAGAGCTCCAGGAGGCCATGAATAAAAGCAGAACTTTGGAGTAGAGTCTATCAGGGAAAGAATCCGAACTTGCGCAAGCTCTCCAAGCCGCAAATGATGCTCGGGAGGAATCCCAAGGTGCTCTGAAGGACATTCAGGAGGCGAGGAGGATTGCGGGTGGTAAGGATTTTTCTTATTCAATGCGATTTTTATGTAGTAACAGAAGGAATTCAAGGTGACAAATGGAATTCTTATCTTTCCAGGGGCGTTTGCAGAACTGCCACGCAGCATATCTGATGCTGCTCAATTCTACTGAGCCGAGGAGAAGAAAACTGCAAAAAAGCTCTTCTGGTCACAGTATTTGGCGCCGAATTACCCGGTGCCATTTGCCGATCAGCTGAAGCAGCTGATCGAACTGCACAAGTCGGCCGAACTAGCCATGAAGTACTTAGTTGTCTGGCTATGGCCCACCGAGCCAATTCCAAGCAGTTACTTTGGGCTAGTGAAGCGGATTGTGAGTTCTTGGCCTCGGCTCGAAGTCATTAAGCGGTCGGTCTATATTGAAGGTGCACGAATGGCATTTGCCCGCGCGAAAGTGCACTGGGGGAAGCTTGATGCTGAAAAGCTGATAACCGAGGGACCACCAGAGGGGAAGGAGCACCGTAAGCCCAAATTATATTATGATAGTGTCCTGAAAGGAGCCCGCCTTGTGGCGGAGCAATGTACCAAAGACATTGTATTTCCATGAAGACAGTCATGTTGTCCTTTGTAAGGCAGAACAAAGTCACTTATTATTTATTGCCTATTATGTGAAAGTTTTTCCTCCTGTGCGGCCGTTTTATATATTAATCCTGAGAGTCGGCCAGTCGTCGGCTTCTACCCCCACGTAGGAATTACGGGGGTGTTCGAGATAAACCTGAACACTCTTTATCCCATTTTTGGGTCCTTGAAGGAGGTGTTCAGCACAACGAACCAGGCAATCAGACTATAGGGCTTTATCACTCTCACTTAGCCATGGGAGTTTGAGTAAGGTAGGCGCAGCCCCTGGTGTTCGGAAGACCATATGAGGGGCTCTATCAGCACCTGATCGGAAGGCCGATCCGTCGCACGTTGCATTTGTTATGGCATTATGCGGAATAAATCCTTAAAGATTTTACAACCTCTCGAACAGCTAACCAGCTCTCGCCGTATCATGACAGTCAGTTTTCAGCTTTCTCTACTGAGGTGCTCGTCCGGAAGAACCGAGACACAATCGCAGTAGTTCTCCCAGCGCTACCTTAGCCGATATAGTGAAACATAAGGTACCAAAACATGGGAGCCGGGCAAACCCAACTATTGACCCAAGACATGATTCGTAGCTGATGCATATAATGCTATAAGTTCGGGGTGCCGAGCGATCGAGAAGGTGGTCGGACTTTGTTTCCATAGTGTGGGCACAATGAAGCCCCTGGCGTATTACGGCATGGCACGATGTACGGATTCCGTTAAGACTAAAGGTGTCAATGTGAAATGATAGCAGATAAGCGTCATATAACTCTACATGTTGTATTCGAGTAATACGTCTATGCGTATGAGTATGATTGATGTAAAAAAAGAAAGAGGTATGACCGCGTAACCTACTTAGACCGGGCAGGAGGGAGCTGTGTGCGAATCCGAAGTATATCGTGATTGTCTTTGGGGGGAATGTCTAAAGATTCCCCCTTTGCGCGTCCTGTCTTGCGCAAAAGCGAACCTGCCAAGAAAATGCTAGAGACATTTGTGTGCCATGGAGCGGTTGAACCGCGGGGTGTGGCCCTTCCCAACTTATGACGGAGTGTTTGATTGAGCCTTGATCGAGCCGAGCTATCATGCCATGAAGTAGTTCGGACTCCTTTGTCAGTGTCTGGGAGTTTGGCTGTCGAGTCAAGGTTTGATGAAAAAGTGCAACTTGCTGCTTCTGTCGTTTAAAGTGGCGGTATACTCTTCGGCGCCGAGGTGGAGTTCGGCCTTTCCCATAATTGTGATCACGTCACGTGGGCCTAGTATTTTAAGCTTGCCATAGGCATAGTGTGATACCGCGTTGAATCGAGCCAACGCGGTTCGCCCCGGCAGTGCGTAATAGTTACTGCCTAGAGGGAAAATGTCGAAGACTAACTCTTCGGTATGGTGATTATTTGGTTATGTGAAGACTACCTCTAGAGTGATGCAGCCTATACAACTGACCTTCACACCTGGTATGACACCTTGAAAGGATGTTTTTAGTGGGTTTGATCCTCGAGCGATCAATACCTATCTGGCGCACTGTGTCCTGGTGCAGCAAGTTTGGACTGCTGCCTCCGCCCATAGGGGCTCATGTGAGGTGGAACCCACAAACTATTGGGTCGAGGATAAGTGTGACTTAATTGCCCTTGTTGATATTGGCCGGACAGTCTATACGATCGAAGATGATCGGCCGTATTTTTATACAGTGGGGCGACTCGCTTTGTTGAGTCGACATCCTGAAGAGTGCATGTCCGTTCCCATTTGGGGACGTGGATGGTGTTTATCATGTTCACCGTTTTGGTTTGCGGAAGGAATTTCTTTTGCCCTCTATTGTTTGATGATCTGGGCTCCTTGTCGCCTTCATTGCTTTGACACCCCTTCTCCTTGTTTTCGGCGCCTGACCTGTCGACTTGTTTGAAGACCCAACATTCTCTATTGGTATGATTGGCTGCCATTCCTGGGGTACCATGAATTTGACATGGGCTGTCAAGTATGCGGTCTGGGCCGGATGAGCCCGAATTGTTCTTTTGAAGTGGCTTTTTCCGCTGACCGGACTGGGAGCTACGGAATCCAGCATTGACTGACGTATCATGGGCGTCATCGTTGTTTTTGCGATGCTTATGTTTATTGCGTCGAGGTTTGCCGATGCTGTCTCTGGCCTCTGATGTGCCATGATTGCTTCCTGTGTTGTTACGAGCCAACAAAAGCGAGTCATGAGTGTCGTGAGGGCTGCCATGGACTTCGGCTTCTCTTGGCCGAGGTGTCGGGCGAGCCATTCGTCGCGGATATTGTCACGACCAGTTTTTCAATAAAATGCTTATTGAGAAAACCGATATTTTAACCCCAGTATAGGAAAAAGTCATCCTCACTGGTAGACAAATACTTGATAAACAGAGGACCAGTAGCATTAAATACATTACAGGGTTGAGCTGAGGCTGCTCAACAATTTATTACAAGATCGCCAATATCTTACATAAGGGCGGTTATGGCACAGGGGTGTGGTGACATGCTACTAGCTCGAGATAAAAGTGGTGGTGGATAACTTGACTCCTAACTGGCAGCTCATCGAGCGCCAAAGTGAGGCTCGATGAATTTATTCTGGGGTGGCGGAAGCGGATATGATACAATGACCAAAACAGGATCGCACGGGACTGACTGGGACTCCTCTAGGCGTCAGACTCGCTATTGAACTCTTCATCCATGAGATCGCCTTTGTCAACATCTGGCCAAATCAACAAGCCAGGTGAGTACTTTGAAAGTACTCGCAAGACAGTTCGGACAAAAGATATAACAAATGCATGCATGAATGCGTCATGAGCAAAGATAATGATGCTCATTCCCATAATGATATTTACTCACAACTTGATAAGTAAACAAATAACTGAAAACCGATCGGGTGTCTGGAGCGACGCCTCGAAAGGTAAACAAATAAAACTCATGCCGCAGTCGGGCGTCTAAGCGACACCACATAAAGGGCTTATAAAAGAAATGCCGCAGTCGGACGTCTGAGCGACATCACATAAAGGGCTTGTAAAAGATTTTGCCACAGTCGGACGTCTGAGCGACATCACATAAAGGGCTTGTAAAAGAAATGCCACAGTCGGACGTCTGAGCGACATCACATAAAGGGCTTTGAAAAGAAATGCCACATTCGGACGTCTGAGCAACATCACAGAAAGGGCTTGTAAAAGAAATGCCACAGTCGGACATCTGAGCGACATCACAGAAAGGGCTTATAAAAGAAATGCCACAATGTAAATAACAAGTATGCCACTGTCGGTCGTTTGAGCGACATCACAGACAGGGCTTATAACAAATATAAATAACAAGTATGCCACTGTCGGACGTCTGAGCAACATCACAGACATGGCTTATAATAAATGTAAATAACAAGATTAGTCCATCCACAAGAATAGACTTTTAACCGGATTTTTCACACATGTATTTCACCGGAGTTTTGTCACTGAGACTGATATCGGACAAGATAAGATGAACACAGTACTTGGACAAGCACAAGATGATTTAAAGGATTTGTGACTCTGCAGAGATTGTACTGACTGACCACAGCCAACGGATTTCCGTAGTCACGAAGGACTAGTTCCGTTTACGGTATTTCGGTAGAAACACATTTAACTAGTACACACCCATTCCACCTCACGATGCCAGGAATCACCCTAGGCAACGTCCAAGAAAAACTTTGAGACGGGGAGGTCACAACCTCGAATAGCATGGGATCAAATTTCTATACGCGCGCTCTAAGGGGTGCCCCCCTCTCGGTCCCAACCGGAAACACCCATGCCCCTGACCGGATGACGGGCTTTAATCCAGGGCCATGGAACCCTCATCCCGACCTCTCTACTTGGTGTGTACCAGGAAAACGGTTGCAACTTACTAAGCCATATTCCTTGAGGAAAACATGTGGCAGTACAGGAAAGGAAATGAATGGGAATATGATTTGATTCATGATGACACTGAAGTCAAATGGACTGGCATAAGACTGGCATGTCACAACACTGCCATCTTACCCATCCTCATGCCATCTCATGGCCATGCCAATATGTATCCAACAACATATGGCTTTCCGAAACTTACTTTCCACTTCTGTGCATGAAATATAACATTTTAAGAAATGCTCATAAACATGCCATGAAACTCCTAAGATGCAAACATGCAACAAACACTTCATCATATAAGAGTTCAAACATGCTTGCCTGATTCGGAGTAGTCGGAGTCTAACTGGGTGAAGTTTGCGGCTCCATCACTTCCTCCGGAATCTATGGTATAAGAAAAATATGCACGTAACATAAATACTGCGAGGTGCACAAAAAGTATACCAAATAATTTTCAAATAAATCAGATAAAAAACTAGACAAAATTCTAAAAGAGAACATAAAAAGAATCAACCAAAAATACTTTTCTGTTTAAAAGATATAAGGGTTTTGATCCAGGGACCTTTCTGTAATGAAACAGAAAACTCCCAGGGGGTTTTGCAGAAAAGCCAGAAAACGGTTCGTTTAAAGGAAAAGAATGAGAGGCTGACAGGCGGGCTCCACCCGTCAGGTTTGAAAATTCAAACGAGGGAAACAGGGCGCGACGGTGCCTGAGAGGTGCGGTGGTCGCCGACGGCGATCCACGGTGGGGTAGGGTGATCGGGTGGTACCTCTGTGTTCAGCACGACCTTCTGCGTCTGTGGGTGGTGGTGGTGGTCGCCGGCGAGCACTGTGTCGACGGCGGCCCTTTCTCCGGCAGACGGTGGTTCGGGTCGTCATGGATCTCGCTGGAGAGAGCTGCGGGGGTCAAATTGAAGAGGGGTTAGCCTCCTAGTGGTGCCATGGGACTACGGTCAAGTGCAGGGAGGTGGAGGAGTTCTCACCGAAGAGAACATTTCCGGAGCCCGAGGCGTACGGAGGTGGCCGGAGTTGAGGAAGAAGGGCCCCTCGAGGCTCTTCTAGTGGCTAGGCGGGGTCTGGTGAGGTGGTGGAGTTGTGCGGGGGCAAGAGCAAGCTCGGGGGTGCTATATATAGCCGGCCCGAGGCGGTTGCCGTGAACGGATAAGTCCGACGAGCGATTACGGCGGCGCTATGGCTGGACGGTTGGAATAGGGGCTTGAGCATCGACTAGACGAAGCACTGGTGCCATTCCAGTGTCCAACTCAGCAAGGAAGAGGTGGTTACGGCCTGTCCTCGACGGAACGGCCGCACGGCACGTCGGCGGCAGAGAACGCGCTCTGCGCGTGCCAGGCCACGGCGACGGTGCTGCATGCGTGCGCTGGCAAGGAGGTGGCCACGCGGAGCTCTTAGGAGGTTTGGGCGGTGACGAACGCTGTTATGCCGCAGTATGTCCCCTTGTCGGCCGTTACAGTGGTTCTGCCGCCGCGGGACACGCCGGCGCAGGCGGGCCAGGGCGCCACCGACGCCAGGAACGAGCCAAGCGCGCGTGTGGAGCTCCGGACAAGGAGGAGGGGCTGTGAGCAACGTGCCAAATGCACAGTTTACATGTGACTGAAACTCTGACGAACAAACGACACTGAATTCTGAATTTCACTGAATATGAACAGTAACAGTGCATGCCAGGTGTTCGACAGAATGATTTTGGCATGTAGGGATTTTTTCTTGAGCTGGTTTTTGGTGGAGTGGTCTCTCATTGCAACTAGAGGTTGCCTGAATTATGGTGGAATTTTTGGAGGAGTGGAGATATGAATTTCACCAAATTTGACAAATCTGGTTCAAACTTGCAGAGGGTGAATTTTGAAAAAATTTAAAGGAAGAAGAGTGGATCATGATGGTTCTAGGTTGTTGGTGCAAAGGACTATCCAGGGGAGTTGAGTTGAGGTCAAAAATCAAATGCATTAAGGTACTTGCTTTGCAAATGACTTAGGCTCAAACTAAAGGACAGAATTGTTTTTGGAAAAGAAACAAATGCGATAAAATCCAAAAATGGATTTTATTGGTTGGGACAGAATGTTTGGGTTGATCCAAAGTGGAAGGAGGGGTTTCGGGAAAAAACTTACCATAGGAGGCATGGTAAAATCAAGAGGGATCAAAACCAAATAAAGCCCAAAACCAAAAAGGTTTTCTTTTTGAAAACAAAAACCACAAAAAAAATTGGAGTGTGACAGCACCTACCCCCTTAGGAAAAATCTCGTCCCCGAGATTTCAGCTGATCCTTAAACAGGTGCGGGTGCTCTGTCCGAAGGAAATCCTCTCTCTCTCAAGTAGCTTTATTCTCGGAGTGATTGCTCCACTGAAATCTGAAAAACTTGATGGTTTTCTGTCGGGTCCTCCTCTCAGACTCTTCTAATATTCTTATTGGGTGCTCCTGTAGGTGAGGTCTGGTTGCACGTCAATATTTTCATGGGATACTTGCTTCTCTGGGTTGCTCACGTATTTTCTCAACTGCGAGATGTGGAATACGTTGTGGATATCGGATAAATCTCCGGGTAGGTCTAGCTGGTAGGCTACCGTGCCTCTTCAGGCCACGATACTGAATGGTCCGATGAATCTTGGTGCTAGCTTTCCCTTAATCCTGAATCACTGCAGACCCCTCATAGGAGAAACTCTTAGGTATACAAATTCTTCGGGTTCAAAACTGATTTCCCGATGCTTTCGATCGTAATAACTCTTTTGCCGACTTTGAGCTGTCTTGAGTCGATCTCTAATCGTCTTAACTTTCTCCTCGGCCTCCTTGAGCATATCTGGACCAAAGATGTGGATGTCCCCGGTTTCCGACCAGTTTAGTGGGGTACGACATCTTCTCCCATATAGAGCTTCAAAGGGCGCCATTTGCAAGCTGGCTTGATAATTCTTGTTGTATGCGAACTCTGCATATGGAAAACTTTCTTCCCAACTGGTTCTGTAGGTGAGGACACAGGCCCTCAGCATGTCTTCAAGAATTTGGTTTACGCATTCAGTTTTCCCATCAGTCTGGGGATGGCATGCGGTACTGAAAGATAGTTGGGTTCCCAGTGCCTGTTGTAGGTGATCCCAAAATCTAGAGACGAACTGTGTGCCTCTATCAGATATGATAGTCTTTGGGACTCCATGCAGGCAGACGATACGGGCAAGATAAAGTCTGGCCAGTCTCTGAGTGGTGTAAGTTGTCTTCACTGGGATAAAATGGGCTACCTTAGTCAATCTATCGGTGATGACCCAAATGGCATTATTTCCGTGTCGTGACCGTGGTAGTCCAACAATGAAATCCATTCCAATCTCGTCCCACTTCCACTCGGGTATCTTGTTTGGCTGTAACAGCCCAGCTGGCTTCTGGTGTTCGGCCTTGATGCGTTGACAAGAGTCACAGCATGCAACGTGGTATGTCTCTCTTCATTCCGTGCCACCAAAAATTTTCCTGAAGGTCTTTGTACATTTTTGTTCCTCCAGGATGGATTGAATACAGAGCGTTGTGGCTTTCAGCCAGAATCTGCTGTTTGAGGTCCTTGATATTTGGTATGCAGATTCTTTCTCTGTACCACAATATTCCTTGCTCGTCTATGTTGAATTATGAGGCCTTGCCCAAACTCACTTTCCTTATTATGCCATCAATGCTGGGGTGCCCATGCTGAGCCTCCTTAATCTTTTCCATCAGGGTAGGTTGTATTTCCAAATTTGACACGCTGCCTTCGGTGACCATTATTAAATTGAGTTTGGCAAATTCCTGTTGAAATTCTGGCCTCAAATTTGGCATGCTGTCGTTGTCCGTGCTGGGATTCCAACTAAGGGCATCTGCCACAAAATTTGCTTTTCCGGGATGATAGTGGATTCCAACATCATAATCCTTCACCAACTCCAACCAGCGTCGTTGCCGTAAATTAAGTTCCGGTTGTGTGAAAATATACTTAAGACTCTTATGGTCTGTGTATATTTCACAACGGTTCCCAAGTAGGAAGTGTCTCCATTCCTTGAGTGCATGGATGACCGCTGCCAATTCTAAGTCATGGGTGGGATAATTCTCCTCATGTTTGCGAAGTTGTTTGGAGACATACGCAACTACCTTGCCTTCTTGCATCAATACGCATCCGAGGCCTTTCCGGGATGCGTCACAATATACCTCCAAATTCTTGTGTATGTCTGGCACAATTAATACTGGTGCCGTTGTTAATTTGCTTTTTAGCTCTTGGAAGCTTTTCTCACATGCTTCCGTCCATTCAAACTTCTTGCCTTTCTTGAGCAATTGCGTCATGGGCTTTGCTATGGTGGAGAATCCTTCAATAAATCTCCGATAATAGCCTGCCATTCCCAAGAAACTCCGTACGTCCGTTACGTTAGCTGGTGGTTTCCAGCCAAGTACGGCCTTGACCTTTTCCGGGTCTACTGCAATACCTTCTTGGGTTAGCACGTGGCCCAGAAAACCCACCTGTCTTAGCCAAAATTCACATTTGCTGAATTTGGCGTACAGTTGATGTTTCCTGAGTTCTCCGAGTACAATCCTGAGATGCTCGGCGTGCTCTTCTAGTGTTTTGGAGTATATCAGAATATCATCGATGAATACCACAACAAACTTGTCCATATACTTCATAAATACTTTGTTCATGAGGTGAACAAAATATGCGGGGGCGTTGGTTAGCCCAAATGGCATTACTGTGAACTCATACAGTCCATATCTGGAAGTGAAGGCTGTCTTGGGAATATCTTCTGTTCGCACTTTTAATTGGTGGTATCCTGATCTCAAGTCAATTTTTGAGAATACTTTGGCCTGTGCGAGCTGATCAAATAAATCATTTATTCGGGGCATTGGGTATTTGTTCTTGATCGTGACCATGTTAAGAGCTCGATAGTCAATACACAACCTCAGTGTTCCATCCTTCTTCTTGGCAAATAAAATTCGAGAACCCCAAGGTGAGGAACTGGCTCGTATGTATCCTTTCTCCAATAATTCTTTTATTTGCTTCTTCAATTCTACCAATTCGGATGGTGCCATTCTGTATGGTTTCTTGTAAATGGGAGCGGTTCCGGGTGCTAGCTCAATGCTGAATTCTATCTCTCGGTCCGGTGGCATGCCTGGTAGTTCTTCTGGAAATACGTCTGGAAATTCGCACACTACTGGAACCTTGTTCAGCTCAGAAACGTCCACCTTGTTTAATCTCGGTTGCCGAGGTATTTGTCTTTCTTTGGCTGAAACTTTTATTGTCTTCGCGTGATGGTGTGTGAGAATCACGGTCCGGTTGAAGCAGTCAATAGAACCTTTGTTGGTGGTTAACCAATCCATCCCTAGGATGACGTCCAATCCTTTGCTTTCCAATACAATAAGGTTGGCGCAAAACTTCAATCCTTCAAATTCAATAACCACACCTTGACAATAACTTTGGGTCACTTGCTTAATCCCAGGGGACTTGATGATCATTGATTTTTCTAAGGGAAGCATCGAAAAATTATTTTGCAAAGCAAAACTTTTCGAAATGAATGAGTGAGAAGCTCCAGAATCAAACAAAACCATGGCAGGTATTATATTGACAGGGTACATACCGAGTACGATATCTGGGGCGTTCTGTGCTTCCTCTTTGGTCACGTGGTTCAGGTGACCCTTCCGGTGGTTGTTATTGGGGTTGAAATTGTTTCGCTTGGGCGCTGAATTATTGCCACCATTGTTAGGCTTCGGGGTTGAGTTCCGTGGCTTGGGGCACTGCTTAGCATAGTGCCCTTCTTCTCCACAAGCCTAACAAGTGACGCCTGGGCGATATGTGAACTCCTTGTCTCTTGCATGGAAATTCTTGATTGGGCGTGAATTATTCGTCGGGGTTTTGTGTGCACTACCCTTCTGAATTTCAGTCTTGCTTCTGTGGTTGCGAGCAAAAGTAGACTGGTCCCTTTTGCGTTTGCGGAAATCTTCTAAGTTGCGTCGCTCATTTTCCAGAGTAATGGCCTTATCCACCAGTGTTTTAAAATCTGGGAAGGTATGCACAACCAGCTGACATTTAAGCGCAGGTGCCAGGCCTTCCAAGAATTTTTCCATCTTCTTGCTCTCGGTCATGCGCTCTTCATTTGCGTAGCGAGACAACTGAGTGAATTGGCTGTTGTATTCTGACACTGTCATGGTCCTTTGCTTGAGATCATCAAATTCTCACTTCTTGATTTTCATAACACTCTTAGGAATGTGTGCCCCACGAAAACCTTCTTTGAAATCCTCCCAGGTTATTCCATTTTCGTTGGGGTGCATGTGCAGGAAGTTTTCCCACCACGATGCAGCTGCTCCTGTGAGATAATGTGGTGCATACAATACTTTTTCACGGTCTAAACACTGTGCAATAATGAATTTTCTCTCCATGTCTCGAAGCCAGTCTTCGGCCTCAAGCGGCTTGTCAGTATGAGAAAATGTTTGGGGACGCGTTTTCTGTAACTCGGATAACTTGGATTGCTGCTGATACTGACCACGGTTATTTCCCATATTGATGAATTGGTTCATCATTTCCTGGTGTTGTTGCTGACTCTGTTCATACAGACAACACACTTGGGTAAATGCTGTTTCACTGTCCTGTTGACTTGTCTGTCCCTGAGTGAAATTGTGGTTTGGTGGTGTGCCATAATTCTCTTCGGGCTGATTTGGCATAGAGCGCGTCCACGGACGAGACATCTTTCACTCTGGGGATACATTTTGTGAAACTCGTAAGACAAGAAAAAGAGACGCAAAAGTCAATAAAATCACACATAAAGCTCCAGGATTTTTATTTTTTTGGAAAAAAAACATGATTGCGCGCCGAGAAGGACTATTACATATCTTACACGCAGGCATAATTATACATTACATCACTCAGGATATGCGTACATAATACTGACATGTTATTAAAACTAGTGCACTTCTCCATATCCTACATGATGTGCAAACAGGCTACTTCTCACAACCTATGTACATATACACATATTACACAAGTCGGTACATCGCATGGCGTCTACACGTACTCAGTCGGAGATGGTGAGGATCTCCCTTGGCCTGCCGAGGGTGAGACGCAGTGACGCTGGGGAATCGACCTCCTCCTCGCTAATAGGTTCCAGACGAGGAACGCTGTGCTGAGCTGATGGGGCAGGTGCCATAGGCGGAGTAACCTGAATACGAATGGGCGAAATAGGTGGAGTAGCACGTATGGGAGTGGGTGCAATGGGTGGTACAGCGTGAACGGGAGTGGGTGCAATAGCCTGGTTGAATTCCTCAGTGGTAGGCAGACGACGAGCAGTGGCGAGAATGGTAGGTGAATGAGAAGCTGAGGACGAGATAAAAGTCAGCGGTGGAGCGGTGTGCGGGAGTTCCCTCCTGTTGGCAGCACAGCCATGGACTGAGTCCATGCGTGCAGCTACGAGGTCGTCCACCATGTTGTCGAAGGCTGCCTCCAGGGCTCGGAGGTACTCGACAAGCATCTCAAAAGCCTCGTCTCGCTCTCCTCTGGGGCAAGAGAATGAGTAGTGACAGGTGTAAGGCACGTGGCATGGAAGGTAGCGGTAGCGACGGGTCTTCATTGCAGGGAGGACATCCCGAAGATGAGCTATCGCCTCGCGGGCAGCCATCGGCATAGCATACCTCTCTGTAGGCATGGCTCTCCCCAAGAATCGGAAGCGGCGTAACTCAGCACGCCATCCCCTGAATTGCACCACGGCCTGGTGCATGGTCAGACTGTCGTTGATCTTGTGTGGATAAAGTGTGAAGACTGGGCGCACGGATGGCCCCATCGCGACCTGAACGATGAAGGAGAGGAGCTTAACAAACCCCTCAGGCACGTTGGCGAACATTTGAGACTCGCAGTCGTTGCCGGCCATCTACAAAAGTAGGCAAAAATTCTGAGCGATCAGATCATAAATTTTATGCTGACTGTCAGAAAAATGACTACATTTGTAAAAACATGAATAAACTCTATCATGCTAATAACCAATTAGCGATCGCACCTAGTGGCTTCCTACAGTCAGCCTGGCTCTGATACCAAGTCTGTCACGACCAGTTTTTCAATAAAATGCTTATTGAGAAAACCGATCTTTTAACCCCAGTATAGGAAAAAGTCATCCTCACTGGTAGACAAATACTTGATAAACAGAGGACCAATAGCATTAAATACATTACAGGGTTGAGCTGAGGCTGCTCAACAATTTATTACAAGCTCGCCAATATCTTACATAAGGGCGGTTATGGCTCAGGGGTGTGGTGACATGCTACTAGCTCGAGATAAAAGTGGTGGTGGATAACTTGACTCCTAACTCGCAGCTCATCGAGCGTCGAAGTGAGGCTCGATGAATTTATTCTGGGGTGGCGGAAGCGGATATGATACAATGACCAAAACAGGAATGCACGGGACTGACTGGGACTCCTCTAGGCGTTGGACTCGCTATTGAACTCTTCATCCATGAGATCGCCTTCATCAACATCTGGCCAAATCAACAAGCCAGTTGAGTACTTTGAAAGTACACGCAAGACAGTTCGGACAAAAGATATAACAAATGCATGCATGAATGCGTCATGAGCAAAGATAATGATGCTCATTCCCATAATGATATTTACGCACAACTTGATAAGTAAACAAATAACTGAAAACCGATCGGGTGTCTGGAGCGACGCCTCGAAAGGTAAACAAATAAAACTCATGCCGCAGTCGGGCATCTAAGAGACACCATATAAAGGGCTTATAAAAGAAATGCCACAGTCAGACGTCTGAGCGACATCACATAAAGGGCTTGTAAAAGAATTCGCCACAGTCGGACGTCTGAGCGACATCACATAAAGGGCTTGTAAAAGAAATGCCACAGTCGGACATCTGAGCGACATCACAGAAAGGGCTTATAAAAGAAATGCCACAGTCAGACATCTGAGCGACATCACAGAAAGGGCTTATAAAAGAAATGCCACAATGTAAATAACAGGTATGCCACCGTCGGACGTTTGAGCGACATCACAGACAGGGCTTATAACAAATATAAATAACAAGTATGCCACCGTCGGACGTCTGAGCGACATCACAGACATGGCTTATAATAAATGTAAATAACAAGATTAGTCCATCCACAAGAATAGACTTTTAACCGGATTTTTCACACATGTATTTCACCGGAGTTTTGTCACTGAGACTGATATCGGACAAGATAAGATGAACACACTACTTGGACAAGCACAAGATGATTTAAAGGATTTGTGACTCTGCAGAGATTGTACTCACTGACCACAGCCAACGGATTTCCGTAGTCACGAAGGACTAGTTCCGTTTACGGTATTTCGGTAGAAACACATTTAACTAGTACACACCCATTCCACCTCACGATGCCAGGAATCACCCTAGGCAACGTCCAAGAAAATTTTTGAGACGGGGAGGTCACAACCTTGAATGGCATGGGATCAAATTTCTATACGCGCGCTCTAAGGGGTGCCCCCCTCTCGGTCCCAACCGGAAACACCCATGCCCCCTGACCAGATGACGGGCTTTAATCCAGGGCCATGGAACCCTCATCCCGGCCTCTCTACTTGGTGTGTACCAGGAAAACGGTTGCAACTTACTAAGCCATATTCCTTGCGGAAAACATGTGGCAGTACAGGAAAGGAAATGAATGGGAATATGATTTGATTCACGATGACACTGAAGTCAAATGGACTGGCATAAGACTGGCATGTCACAACACTGCCATCTTACCCATCCTCATGCCATCTCATGGCCATGCCAATATGTATCCAACAACATATGGCTTTCCGAAACTTACTTTCCACTTCTGTGCATGAAATATAACATTTTAAGAAATGCTCATAAACATGCCATGAAACTCCTAAGATGCAAACATGCAACAAACACTTCATCATATCAAGAGTTCAAACATGCTTGCCTGGTTTGGAGTAGTCGGAGTCTAACTGGGTGAAGTTTGCGGCTCCGTCACTTCCTCCGGATTCTACGGTATAAGAAAAATACGCACGTAACGTAAATACCGCAAGGTGCACAAAAAGTATACCAAATAATTTTCAAATAAATCTGATAAAACACTAGACAAAATTATAAAGAGAACAGAAAAAGAATCAACCAAAAATACTTTCCTGTTTAAAAGATATAAGGGTTTTGATCCAGGGACCTTTCTATAATGAAACACAAAACTCCCAGGGGGTTTTGCAGAAAAGCCAGAAAATGGTTCGTTTAAAGGAAAAGACTGAGAGGCTGACAGGCGGGCTCCACCCATCAGGTTTGAAAATTCAAATGAGGGAAACAGGGCGCGACGGTGCCCGAGAGGTGCGGTGGTCGCCGACGGCGATCCACGGCGGGGCAGGGTGATCGGGTGGTACCTCTGTGTTCAGCACGACCTTCCGCGTCTGTGGGTGGTCGTGGTGGTCGCTGGCGAGCACTGTGTCGACGGAGGCCCTTTCTCCTGCGGACGGTGGTTTGGGTCGTCGTGGATCTCGCCGGAGAGAGCTGCGGGGGTCAAATTGAAGAGGGGGGTAGCCTCCTAGTGGTGCCATGGGACTACGGTCAAGTGCAGGGAGGTGGAGGAGTTCTCACCGAAGAGAACGTTGCCGGAGCCCGAGGCGGACGGAGGTGGCCGGAGTTGAGGAAGAAGGGCCCCTCGAGGCTCTTCCAGTGGCTAGGTGGGGTCTGGTGAGGTGGTGGAGTTGTGCGGGGGCGAGAGCAAGCTCGGGGGTGCTATATATAGCCGGCCCGAGGCGGTTGCCGTGAACGGGTAAGTCCGACGAGCGATTACGGCGGCGCTGTGGCTGGACGGTTGGATTAGGGGCTTGAGCATCGACTAGACGAAGAACTGGTGCCATTCCAGTGTCCAACTCATCAAGGAAGAGGTGGTTACGGCCTGTCCTCGATGGAACGGCCGCATGGCACGTCGACGGCAGAGAACGCGCTCTGCGCGTGCCAGGCCACGGCGACGGTGCTGCATGTGTGCGCTGGCAAGGAGGTGGCCACGCGGAGCTCTCAGGAGGTTTGGGCAGTGCCGAACGGCATTATGCCGCAGTGTGTCCCCTTGTCGGCCGTTACGGTGGTTCTGCCGCCGCGGGACACGTCGGCGCAGGCGGGCCAGGGCGCCACCGACGCCAGGAACGAGCCAAACGCGCGTGTGGAGCTCCAGATAAGGAGGATGGGCTGTGAGAAACGTGCCAAATGCACAGTTTACATGTGACTGAAACTCTGACGAAGAAACGACACTGAATTCTGAATTTCACTGAATATGAAAAGTAACAGTGCATGCCAGGTGTTCGACAGAATGATTTTGGCATGTAGGGATTTTTCCTTGAGCTGTTTTTTGGTGGAGTGGTCTCTCATTGCAACTAGAGGTTGCCTGAATTTTCGTGGAATTTTTGGAGGAGTGGAGATATGAATTTCACCAAATTTGAAAAATCTGGTTCAAACTTGCAGAGGGTGAATTTTGAAAATTTTGAAAGGAAGAAGAGTGGGTCATGATGGTTCTAGGTTGTGGGTGCAAAGGATTATCCAGGGGAGTTGAGTTGAGGTCAAAAATCAAATGCATTAAGGTACTTGCTTTGCAAATGACTTAGGCTCAAACTAAAGGACAGAATTGTTTTTGGAAAAGAAACAAATGAGATAAAATCCAAAAATGGATTTTATTGGTTGGGACAGAATGTTGGGTTGATCCAAAGTGGAAGGAGGGGTTTTGGGAAAAAATTTACCATAGGAGGCATGGTAAAATCAAGAGGGATCAAAACCAAATAAAGCCCAAAACCAAAAAGGTTTTCTTTTTGAAAACAAAAACCACAAAAAAAATTGGAGTGTCACAGATATTATGCTTAAAGGCCGCTAGGGCTTCGGCATCCGAACAGTCGACGATTTGGTTCTTTTTAATTAGGAACTAAATCCAGAATTTCCTGGCTGACTCTCCGGGTTGTTGGGTTATGTGACTTAAGTCATCAGCGTCCGATGGTCGCACGTAAGTGCCTTGGAAGTTGTCAAGGAACGCGTCCTCCAGGTTCTCCCAACTGCGAATGGAGTTTGTCGGCACGCTGTTCAGCCAATGTCGAGCCGGTCCTTTGAGCTTAAGGGGGGGATACTTGATGGCATGTAGGTCATCGCCGCGGGCCATGTGAATATGGAGAAGGAAATCTTCCATTCATACCGCAGGGTCTGTTGTGCCATTGTATGATTCGATGTTCACGGGTTTAAACCCTTCTGGGAATTCATGATCCATTACTTCATCAGTGAAGCATAGGGGGTGTGCGGCGCCTCTTTGCCGGGATGTATCACGACGTGGTTTGGATGAATCTGGTCGGTTGTGCTCGGTCCGACCGGACTTGTTTTTGGTATATCCGGCGTGATGATTATCTTTACACGTGGTGGCGCGCCCCCGCAATCCGTAGATCGATCTTGACTGTGCTGCTTTGTTTTCTGGTATGTTTCACAGGTCTTACGTGTAGCCCCTGGCCGTAGTGTATTGGCGGCAGGGTGCAGGCTGGTGTTCAGGCTTTAGTGCCTCCTCCTCGAGTTGAGGTAGCAACCTGTGCTTTGGGTAATATTTGGTTGGGTGCTCGAGTCCGTATTCCTAGGCTGCCAGGACCTCAGTCCATCTGTCTGTTAGCAGATCTTGATCAGCTTGGAGCTGCTGCTGCTTCTTCTTCAGGCTTCTTGCAGTGGATATATGTCGGCGCTTGAAGCGCTCCTGCTCGACGGGATCCTCAGGCACGACAAGTTCATCGTCACCGAGGCTCACCTCGTCTTCGGAGAGAGGCATATAGTTGTCGTCCTCCAAGTCTCCGTCTGTTGCCTGTTCATATGGGCTAGCTTGCCCGTCCCCCTGCTCGGCCTGCCCAAAGTTAGGCTGGTCAGGATTGTATTTGTCTTCAGGACCATCCGGATTGCTATTGTCTCCTCTGCCGGTATTCCTGTGGCGAGGCTTAGAGCGGCGCTGATGACGCCCATGCTTTGATTGCTTCCCTAAGGGGTTATCTTCTGTTGCCTCATCGCCATTGTTTTCTTTGGGAGTGTCCACCATATATATATCATATGAAGAGGTGGCTGTCCAGCGCCTTGTGGGTGGTGGTTCCTGTTCTTCTCCCGCATCATCGTCCATAACGTCGATGTCTTTGGAGTCGAAGTCGAGCACGTCGGTTAAATCATCGACATTAGCAATTAAGTGGGTGGTGGGTGGGTAACGAATTTCTTCGTCTTCCGCTTCCCACTTGAGCTGGACATAGTTCGGCCAAGAGTCTCCTAACAAAGAGAGAGACCTTAATGAATTTAGCACGTCACCGAAGGGTGAGTGCCGAAAGATGTCCGCGGCGGTGAACTCCATGATCGGTGCCCAATCAGATTCGATGGTCACGGATGCACGCGGTCTGGAACCTAAGATCGGAGACAAGTTCGGGGGTTCGGTGACACAGATTTCCTTAGAGGCAGAGTCTATGTTCGGATCCAACGCCGCTGAGTGTGCGGCCTCCATGGCAGGGTCCATCCACCCGTCGTCGGATGGCGCGATCTGCTCCAGATTGAAGTCCGAAGCTGTAGCAGGTGCAATATCCCGAATACTGTCCGACGGCAGATCTAAGTCGTGCTCGTCATGATCGTTCGGCGCTCCTGACGCAGGCCCAAATCCGTCAAAGATCAAGTCTCCGCGGATGTCGGTCGCGTAGTTCAAGTTTCCGAACCTGACCTGATGGCCAGGGGCGTAGTTGTTGATCTGCTCCAGATGGCCAAGCGAGTTGGCCCGCAGTGCGAAGCCGCCGAACACGAAGATCTGTCCGGGGAGAAAAGTCTCACCCTGGACAGTATTGTTGTTGATGATTGAAGGAGCCATCAAACCTTGCAGCGACGACACAGAGGAACTCTCAATGAAAGCACCAATGTCGGTGTCAAAACCGATGGATCTTGGGTAGGGGGTCCCGAACTGTGCATCTAAGGCTAATGGTAACATGAGGCTGGGGACACGATGTTTACCCAGGTTCGGGCCCTCTCGATGGAGGTAATACCCTACTTCCTGCTTGATTGATCTTGATGATATGAGTATTACAAGAGTTGATCTACCACGAGATCGTAGAGGCTTAGCCCTAGAAGCTGGCCTATGATTATGATTGTTCTTGTCCTATGGACTAAACCCTCTAGTTTATATAGACACCGGAGGGGGCTAGGGTTACACAGAGGAGGAGATCTAACATCTGAATTGCCAAGCCTGCTTTCCACGCAAAGGAGAGTCCCATCCGGACATGGGACGAAGTCTTCAATCTTGTATCTTCATAGTCCAACAGTCCGGCCAAAGTATATAGTAGGGCTGTCCGGATACCCCCTAATCCAGGACTCCCTCATGCCCCCCTGCCCCTGTATATAAAGGAGAGGAGGGGGAGGCCAGCCGTCCCCTAGGGCGCGCCCCAAGAGGGGAGTCCTACTAGGACTACTAGTCCTAGTACGATTCCACCAAGAGGGGAAGAGGGGGAAGGAAGGAGAGGGAGAGGGAGTAGGAAAGGGGCCACCGCTCCCCCTTCCCTAGTCCAATTCGGACCCAAAGGGGAGGGGGAGCGCGGCCTGCCCTGGCTGCCCCTCTCTCTCTCCACTAAGGCCCAATGTGGCCCATTAGTTCCCCGGGGGGTTCTGGTAACCCCTCCGGCACTCCAGTTTACCCGAAACTATCCGGAACACTTACGGTGTCCAAATATAGTCATCCAATATATCAATCTTTATGTCTCGACCATTTCGAGACTCCTCGTCATGTCGGTGATCTCATCCGGGACTCCTAACAAACTTCGGTCATCAAAAACACATAACTCATAATACATATCGTCATCGAACGTTAAGTGTGCGGACCCTATGGGTTCGAGAACTATGTAGACATGACCCAGACACATCTCCGCTCAATAACCAATAGCAGAACCTGGATGCTCATATTGGCTTCTACATATTCTATGAAGATCTTTATCGGTCAAACCGCATAACAACATACGTTGTTCCCTTTGTCATCGGTATGTTACTTGCCCGAGATTCGATCATCGGTATCATCATACCTAGTTTAATCTCGTTACCGGCAAGTCTCTTTACTCATTCTGTAATACTTCATCCTGCAACTAACTCATTAGTTACGATGCGTGCAAGCCTTATAGTGATGAGCATTACCGAGAGGGCCCAGAGATACCTCTCCAAAACACGGAGTGACAAATCCTAATCTCGATCTATGCCAACCCAAAAAACACCTTAGGAGACACCTGTAGAGCATATTTATAATCAACCTTTCATGTTGTGACGTTTGATAGCACATAAGGTGTTCCTCCGGTATTCGGGAGTTGCATAATCTCATAGTCTAACGAACATGTATAAGTCATGAAGAAAGCAGTAGCAATGAAACTGTAACGATCATAATGCTAAGCTAACGGATGAGTCATGTCCATCACATCATTCTCCTAATGACGTGATCCCGTTCATCAAATGACAACACATGTCTATGGTTAGGAAACATAACCATCTTTGATTAACGAGCTAGTCTAGTAGAGGCATACTAGGGACACTATGTTTTGTCTATGTATTCACACATGTACTAAGTTTCCGGTTAATACAATTCTAGCATGAATAATAAAGATTTATCATGATATAAGGAAATATAAATAATAACTTTATTACTGCCTCTAGGGCATATTTCCTTCATGTTCATACAGAACTACGGTCAAATCTATTTAGGAAAGATGGTAAGATTTTTACATTTGTCCTCGGTGCATCTTTTGCATACATTATTTTTTAAGCTAAACTTCATTGCTAAGTATGTTACTACGATGTTCATTAACAGGGACTCCGTATGATAGTTGTGCCTCAGTGGATCGAGGCTAAAGGTCGCATGTCCATGGTTAGCATACGGCCAAGACATGCTACATTGCACATGAGTGCATTCAGGATTTCTAAAAGCGAGCAAGTCTTAATAGTCAAAGACTGGAACAAAATTGTGAAGCATCGTAGAGAAGTACTAGGGGGCAGCAATCAGAAGCGCAGCCCACAATTAGGAGAAAGGTTCATCTGCATGCTCCAATATGATGAATGAGGAGTGCTACACATGTTCTATACTATTTTACCTCAGAGAGAGTAGCATGAGTGATTAGTGATACGTCTCCAGCGTATCTATAATTTTTGATTGTTCCATGCTATTATATTACCTGTTTTGGATGTTTATGGGCTTTATTTTATACATTATTATCATTTTTGGGACTAAACTACTGACCGGAGGCCCAACCCGTATTGTTGTTTTTTGTCTATTTCAATATTTCGAAGGAAAGGAATATCAAACGGAGTCCAAACGGAAAAACCTTCGGAAGCATGATTTTTGGAACGAACGTGATCCAGACGACTTGGAGTGCAAGTCAAGAAGCAGCCGAGGCGGCCACGAGAGGGTAGGGTGCCCCCCTGTCTCGTGGGCCCCTCGGGCGGCCACCGACGTACTTCTTCCTCCTATATAACCCTACATACCCCAAAAACATCCAGGGAGCAACCAAAACACAATTTCCACCGCAGTAACCTTCTGTATCCGCGAGATTCCATCTTGGAGCCGTCGCCGGCGTTCTGCCGGAGGGGGAATCCACCATGGAGGGCTTCTACATCAACACCATAGCCTCTCCGATGAGTTGTGAGTAATTTACCACAGACCTTCGGGTCCATAGTTATTAGCTAGTTGGCTTCTTCTCTCTTTTTGGATCTCAATACAATGTTCTCCCCCTCTCTTGTGGAGATCTATTCGATGTAATCTCTTTTTGCGCTGTGTTTGTTGAGATCCGATGAATTGTGGGTTTATGATCAAGTTTATCTATGGATAATAATTGAATCTTCTCTAAATTCATTTATATGATTGAGTTATCTTTGCAAGTCTCTTCGAATTATCGGTTTGGTTTGGCCTACTAGATTGATCTTTCTTGCCATAGGAGAAGTGCTTAGCTTTGGGTTCAATCTTGCGGTGTTCTTACCCAGTGATAGAAAGGGTTGCAAGACACGTATTGTATTGTTGCCATCGAGGATAAAAAGATGGGGTTTATATCATATTGCTTGAGATTATCCCTCTACATCATGTCATCTTGCTTAATGCGTTACTCTATTCTTATGAACTTAATACTCTAGATGCATGCTGGACAGCGGTCGATGTGTGGAGTAATAGTAGTAGATGCAGGCAGGAGTCGGTCTACTTGTTGCGGACGTGATGCCTATAAACGTGATCATGCCTAGATAACGTCATAACTATTCGCTTTTCTATCAATTGCTCGACAGTAATTTGTTCACCCAGCGTAATACTTATGCTCTCGAGAGAAGCCACTAGTGAAACCTATGGCCCCCGGGTCTATCTCTTATCATATTTGCTTCCAATCTACTTTTATTTGTATCTTTATTTTCTGCATCTATATTATAAAATACCAAAAATATATTTATCTTATCATATTATCTCTATCAGATCTCACTTTCGCAAGTGGCCGTGAAGGGATTGACAACCCCTTTATCGCGTTGGTTGCGAGTTCTTTGTTTGTTTGTGTAGGTTCGTGGGACTTGTTGAGGAGCCTCCTACTAGATTGATACCTTGGTTCTCAAAAACTGAGGGAAATACTTACGCTACTGTGCTGCATCACCGTTTCCTCTTCAAGGAAAACCAACGCAAGCTCAAGACGTAGCAAGAAGGATTTCTGGCGCCGTTGCCGGGGAGGTCTTCTCTCAAGTCAAGACATACCAAGTACCCATCACAAACTCATCTCCCTCGCATTTACATTATTTGCCATTTGCCTCTCGTTTTCCTCTCCCCCACTTCACCCTTGCCGTTTTATTTGCCCTCTCTTTCCCAATCTCTTCTCTCTTTTGCTTGCCCTTTCGTTTGCTCATTTGGTTGGAATAGATGCTTATTTATTGCTAAACAGAGAACCTAAGATCTATGGATCCTCATCCGCTTGGTAATCTTTTTAAGAGATCCAATTATGATGAACCAATTGCTAGTGACTTTTGTGCACTAGATTATCTTTATGAAGCTTTGCTAAAAAATTGTGAATCTGATAATTATGATGATGAAATTTATGACGAGATTCACGATAACTCCTTGAATAAAAAGCATGATTGCAATGATTTTCCTATAAATTCTCTTGATGTCAATTGTGCTAATAATATGCAAAACCCTAAGCTTGGGGATGCTAGTTTTTCTATGTCTACTACTTGTTTCAATGATCATGATTGGGGTGATTCTTCTTATAACCTTGAAAAATTATTTAAGACCCATGATGAATATGAGATTGATAATAGTGTTTGCAATAATATTGAAAGTGGGTTTGGAAGAGTGTCAACTGTAGATCCCACATATTTGGAGTATGTTCAATCTTATGATATTGTTGATAAAAGTGGGTTCAGAAAGGCCATGACTTTAGTTAATGTTAATCCCACTATCTTGGAAGAGTGTCAACTTTGCATGCATGTGGATCATGTTGAGAATATGTTTTGTGATAGCTATTTTTTTAATTTTCCTATGATCCTACATGTAATTATTATGAGAGAGGTAAATATGGTCGTAGAAATTTTTATCTTATTAAATTACCTCTCGTCATGTTGAGATTGCTATCGTCTCTTTCTTCTTCCTTGCATATGCTAGTTCTTGCTTGCCTTGCAAATTTGTTTGCTTATAATATGCCTATGCATAGGAAGTATGTTATACCTATAGGTGTTTGTCACGTGTTTCATGATGCTCTCATTATGCTTCAATTATTGTCTTTCATGTGAGCATCATTGAAATCTCAATGCCTAGCTAAAAAGGCTTTAAAGAAAAGCGCTTGTTGGGAGACAACCCAATATTTTTCCTTGATCTTATTCAATAAAATTTTGTTTCTACTTTATGTTTAGATGTGTTTTCATGTTTTATTTAGTGTTTGTGCCAAGTAGAACCTATAGGATAACCTATGATATGAGTTGATTTGATTCTGCTGAAAAACAGAAACTTTGCGCTCACGAGAAAAAATTCAATAAATCACAGGAACGATATTTTGCATTGATTCGTTTTTATGCTGTTCAATAAACAGATTTTTTAGGACGTCCTATTTTGGTAGGATTTTTGAGGTTCCATAAGTTTGCGTTAGTTACAGATTGCTACAGACTGTTCTGTTTTTGACAGATTCTGTTTTTCGTGTGTTGTTTGCTTATTTTGATGCATCTATGGCTAGTATGTAAGGGTATGAACCATAGAGAACTTGGAATAAAGTAGGTTTAACACAAATTTAAATAAAGAATGAGTTCATTAAAGTACCTTATGTGGTGGTTTTGTTTTCTTTCACTAACGGAGCTTATGAGATTTCCTGTTGAGTTTTGTGTTGTGAAGTTTTCAAGTTTTGGGTAAAGATTTGATGGACTATGGAATAAAGGGTGGAAAAAGCCTAAGCTTGGGGATGCCCAAGCCACCCCAATATATTGAAGAGTCACCAAAAGCCTAAGCTTGGGGATGCCCCCGGAAGGCATCCCCTTTTTCGTCTTTGTTCATTGGTAACTTTACTTGGAGCTATATTTTTATTTGCTACATGATATGTGTTTTGCTTGGAGCGTCGTGTATTATATTAGTCTTTGCTTATTAGTTTACCACAATCATCCTTGCTGTAACACACCTTTTGGGAGAAGCCTCTTTGATTGAAATTTATTAGAATACTCTATGTGCTTCATTTATATCTTTTGAGCTAGATAGTTTTTGCTCTAGTACTTCACTTATATCTTTTAGAGCACGGTGGTGGATTAATTTTGAAGAAATTGTTGATCTCTCATGCTTCACTTATATTATTTTGAGAGTCTTTTAGAACATCATGGTATTTTCTATGGTTATAAATTGGTCCTAGAATGATGAGCATCCAAGTTGGGTATAAGAAAAACTATCATAGGAAGTGAATTGGATGCTATGATCAACTTGATACTTGATGATTGTTTTGAGATAGGGAGGCAGTGATATTAAAGTCATTCTAGTTGGGTGATTATGAATTTAAAGAATGCTTGTGTTGAAGTTAGCAAGTCCCGTATCATGCACGTATGGTTAAAGTTGTGTAACAAATTTGAAGCATGAAGTGTACCTGGCTTGTGCATCCTTATGAGTGGCGGTCGGGGACGAGCGATGGACTTTTCCTACCAATCTATCCCCCTAGGAGCATGCGTGTAGTGCTTGGTTTTTGATGACTTCTAATTTTTTGCAATAAGTATATGAGTTCTTATGACTAATGTTGAGTCCATGGATTATACGCACTTTTACCTTTCCATCATTGCTAGCCTCTTCGGTATCGTGCATTGCCTTTTCTCACCTTGAGAGTTGGTGCAAACTTCGCCGGTGGATCCAAACCCCGTGATATGATACGCTCTATCACACATAAACCTCCTTATATCTACCTCAAAACAGCCACCATACATACCTATTTATGGCATTTCCATAGCCATTCCGAGATATATTGCCATGAAACTTTCCACCATTCTGTTTATCATCATCATAACATACATTACTTTTGTCATATTGCCATAGCATGGTCATGTAGTTGACATCGTATTTGTGGCAAATCCACCATGCATAATGTTTATACATGTCACTCTTGATTCATTGCACCATCCCGGTACACCGCCGGAGGCATTCATATAGAGTCATATCTCATTATTAGAGCATTGCCCAAAAAGAAAAAAAGGAAGGCCAAAAATAAAAAGAAAAAGGCCAAAAGAAAAAAAAGAAAAAGAAAAAAAAAGGAGACAGAAAAAAAAGGAAAGAAAATAAATAAATAAAAGGGCAATGCTGCTATCTCTTTTTCCACACTTGTGCTTCAAAGTAGCACCTTGTTCTTTATTGAGTCTCATATATTGTGCTTCAAAGTAGCACCATGTTCTTCATGTAGAGAGTCTCATAGGTTGTCACTTTCATATACTAGTGGAAATTTTCATTATAGAACTTGGCTTGTATATTCCTACGATGAGCTTCCTCAAATACCCTAGGTCTTCGTGAGCAAGCAAGTTGGATGCACACCCACTAGTTTTCTTTTGTTGAGCTTTCATTCATTTATAGGTCTAGTGCATCCGTTGCATGGTAATCCCTACTCCTCATGTTGACATCAATTGATGGGCATTCCCATAGCACATTGATTATCCTCGTCAATGTGAGACTTTCTCCTTTTTTGTCTTCTCCACACAATCCCCAATCATTATTCTATTCCACCCATAGTGCTATATCCATGGCTCACGCTCATGTATTGCATGAAGGTTGAAAAAGTTTGAAATTATTTAAGTACGAAACAATTGCTTGGCTTGTCATCGGGGGTATAGAAGTTGGGAACATCTTTGTGTGACGAAAATGAAGCATAGCCTAACTATATGATTTTATAGGGATGAACTTTCTTTAGCCATGTTATTTTGAGAAGACATGATTGCTTTTATTAGTATGCTTGAAGTATTACTATTTCTTTTGTCAATATGAACTTTTATCTTGAATCATTTGGATCTGAACATTCATGCCACAATAAAGAAAATTACATTGAGAATTATGCTAGGTAGCATTCCACATCAAAAATTCTGTTTTTATCATTTACCTACTCGGGGACGAGCAGGAATTAAGCTTGGGGATGCTTGATATGTCTCCAACGTATCTATAAATTTTGATTGTTCCATGCTATTATATTAACTGTTTTGGATGTTTATGGGCTTTATTTTATACATTATTATCATTTTTGGGACTAATCTACTAAACGGAGGCCCAGCCTGTATTGCTGTTTTTTTGTCTATTTCAGTATTTCGAAGGAAAGGAATATCAAACGGAGTCCAAACGGAACGAAACCTTCGGAAGCGTGATCTTTGGAACGAACATGATCCAGAGGATTTGGATTGCATGTCAAGAAGCAGCCGAGGCGGCCACGAGAGGGTAGGGCGCCCCCCTGTCTCGTGGGCCCCTCGGGCGGCCACCGACGTACTTCTTCCTCCTATATAAGCCTACATACCCCGAAAACATCCAGGGAGCAACCAAAACACAATTTCCACTGCCGTAACCTTCTGTATACGTGATATCCCATCTTGGAGCCGTCGCCGGCGTTCTGCCGGAGGAGGAATCCACCACGGAGGGCTTCTACATCAACACCATAGCCCCTCCGATGAGTTGTGAGTAGTTTACCACAGACCTTCGGGTCCATGGTTATTAGCTAGTTGGCTTCTTCTCTCTTTTTGGATCTCAATACAATGTGCTCCCCCTCACTTGTGGAGATCTATTCGATGTAATCTCTTTTTGCGGTGTGTTTGTCGAGATCCGATTAATTGTGGGTTTATGATCAAGTTTATCTATGGATAATAATTGAATCTTCTCTAAATTCTTTTATATGATCGAGTTATCTTTGCAAGTCTCTTCGAATTATCGGTTTGGTTTGGCCTACTAGATTGATCTTTCTTGCCATGGGAGAAGTGCTTAGCTTTGGGTTCAATCTTGCGGTGTTCTTACCCAGTGACAGAAAGGGTTGCAAGACAAGTATTGTATTGTTGCCATCGAGGATAAAAAGATGGGGTTTATATCATATTGCTTGAGTTTATCCCTCTACATCATGTCATCTTGCTTAATGCGTTACTCTATTCTTATGAACTTAATACTCTAGATGCATGCTGGACAGCGGTCGATGTCTGGAGTAATAGTAGTAGATGCAGGCAGGAGTCGGTCTACTTGTTGCTGGCGTGATGCCTATACACATGATCATTCCTAGATAATGTCATAATTATTCGCTTTTCTATCAATTGCTCGACAGTAATTTGTTCACCCACCATAATACTTATGCTCTCGAGAGAAGCCACTAGTGAAACCTATGGCCCCCGGGTCTATCTCTTACCATATTTGCTTCCAATCTAGTTTTATTTGCATCTTTATTTTCTGCATCTATATTATAAAATACCAAAAATATATTTATCTTATCATATTATCTCTATCAGATCTCACTTTCGCAAGTGGCCGTGAAGGGATTGACAACCCCTTTATCGCGTTGGTTGCGAGTTCTTTGTTTGTTTGTGTAGGTTCGTGGGACTTGTTGAGGAGCCTCCTCTGGATTGATACCTTGTTTCTCAAAAACAGAGGGAAATACTTACGCTACTATGCTGCATCACCCTTTCCTCTTCAAGGAAAACCAACGCAAGCTCAAGACGTAGCAATTAGCTAGCTAGAATGAGTGTTGGTGGTGATGACTATGATGATTATTATTAGCTAGTGTTGGTGGTGATTAGCTATGACTATGATGATTAAATAGTGTTGGTGGTAATAACTATGATGATTATTAGCTAGTGTTGTTGGTGATGATATGATGCAAGAGTTTTTATATTAATATGATGATAACGATGATGATGATGAGTTAATATATCATTGGGTGAAAGATCCGCGGATTAGTTTCAAGTGAATGGATCCTAAGTGATCAAGTCATGGATTATCGTGATAATCCATGACTTGGTGACTTAGGATCCATCCATTTGAAACTAATCCACAGTTCTTTCACCTAGTGATTTAATAACTCATTATAATGTAATAACAATCCCTAAATATCTATTGTATGAAAACTTTTATAAAGGTGTATGAATACGACCTAAAATTAAAAAGAAATAGAATATGGAATAATAGTAGTATACTACTAAGTAGATATACTAAGTAATTACCAGTAATTACCAGTAGCGGTTGTTGCACCGCGCGCTACTACTAAGTAGATATAGTAGTAGCGCGTGTCAAAAAACGCTACTGCTAACCTTTAGCTGTAGCACCGTATCATTAGCACGGTTACCCACACTACTGATAGGCCAATAACCCGCGCTACTACTAGGCTTTTCCCTAGTAGTGGTTATTTTCTCACACCTCCTCTAATTCACATCCATATAAATGGTATGATCCCAGTATCCCAAATTTCTCTCGGAGGCTTCACTATCTCCATCTACAACATCCATATGTGCAATTTTTGATCTATACAATCTTCTTTACTAAGCAGGCAAGCAGCCATCAATCCATACCACTGCAAAAATCATAATAAGCAAGCAATCATACAAAATTCTCACTACATACCATCAACATCAATCACTACATGTTTGCACCATCCAAATCAGCATACAGTTTAGCAAACAATTGAGCATACCATTTTTGACAGTGCTAAACGGAGAAGAAAGGTGAAGCAAAGATATAAGAGGGAGACACGATGAGACAGAGAGGGACATAGAGGCATGGGACGAGAGGACCTCACCAGCAACGGTGAGGCTGGCTTGGGCGAAGATGCCACCTCCTACAGGGCAGAAGGGACGGGACGTGGGCACGAAGGTGACGAGGATGGCGGCAGATAGGACGGTGTGGCGGCATAGGGAACCTGCCATCGGGATGCCTTTGGGTCATGGCAGCCGCCTGGCGGCACGAACCCTAACTCAGGTAGAGTGCTTGTGGGTGGGGACGAACGAGTGTGGGGAATGAACGTGAGCCTTCTCGCTAGATTCATTCGTTTTGGGCCTCGCTCGCTTGGCCCAAGTAGCATTTCGGTCGTAAATAGGATGTCCAATAGAGGTAGTCATTAAAAATGAATCATTTTCTTTTGAGGGGCCGGTGAGAATCGTCAGAAACACCAACTTTAGATGATACTAAAATGACCAAGGAAACTAACTCCCTTCTACCTGCCCCCGCGTCGCCTAACCTAGGCGACACGGGGGGCGATCTGCCACCGTCGGCCCAAAGGCCTCCTCCCTCGTCCTCTTTCCCCTACCGCCGCCAGAGGCCACACCCGTAGCCTGGCCAGTG
>NC_041387.1:631528778-631546210 GCF_002162155.2 Triticum dicoccoides
GGCACCGGCGGCTTGGAGCAGCGGGTTCCCGGTGGCGAGTGTGACAGCAGCGTCAATGCAAGCGTGATACCGCGGTAGAGGATCCCCTGTGGCCGTGGCCTAGATCGCGGATCTCGATGTACCCAGATGGGCTTTGGCGGGCCAGCGGATCTGGTGAGCATCTACAGGCAGGCATGGTGGACCTAACGACGCCGGCCTATGCACCATGGTGGTGCCATGGCCGGTCAGGCGGCGGCGGCCTGGATTCTCCATCTAGTCCCTGGCAGCGATTGCGGCGGTTCATGTACAAGTTGCTTGATGGAGGTCCTCTGTTCAGATCTGGGTGAAAACCTGGCCAAGGCCGGCGGTGACGGCGTTATTATGCGATGTTTCCTTCTTAAAGGCATCGCCAAGGAGAAGTTCAAGACAGCTATCTACTATCTCCAGGGGACCCCTAGTTCAGTAGATCGGATGATGGCGACGCTCTTGTGTCGTTTCCCCCTTGGGGTGTCATTCTTGGAGGTGTACATGGACTCGAGGGAACGATGGTTGGTTTCTTTGGTGAGCGGTGCTTCACCTTAAACATTGATGGCGGCTGATCTCGGCAGCATGGTGCAGTGGAGACTTGGCGTCTAATGCTTGGAGATAGACTTGTGCATGAGGAGGACACTGTCTGGTGTCATGGTGGCGTCGATGGCAGAGTGGCCTGACAAGGTAGAAGCCTCAATATCTGCTCTAAAGACGGGCATGTGGAATGATGGCGGCGACGACACATGTAAGTGCGTCAGACCAGTTTGCGCCAGACACGGTATGTGGCTCGGCTGGGGCTTCCGGCTTTTGATGATAGGCTTAGGTGAGCGGTCTAGGTATTTAGCCCAGCTCGCACCCCTTCTTCATATGGATAGGAGTGGTGGCATATGTTGCCAAGATGGCGGATTCAGGCATATTGTTGTAATACTTTGTAAGGTCCTCGATAATAATCAATAAAGTGGCCGCATGTATCTCCCAGATGCAGAGGCCGGGGGTCATCCTTATTTTCTAAAAAAATGAAAAAAGATGATACTAAAATGCACTGTGATTCTTTTCACGAATACGCAAAAGCTTGCATGTCATTCCATTGATAGAAGGAAAAGAATGAGTACAGCGGGGGATACAACACATGACACGAACACAGACAGGCGTGCACATGGTGCCCAGAGCAGAGAGACAAGGGATGCTCAGCCCAAACACAGGATACATCACAGCTAAACCTACCAAGCCAAACCCAAGGGCGGAAATGCCAATCCAACAAGAAGTTAAACATCTCACGAGCCAAAACCGAGGACACCGCGAGCAAGCAAGATAGCGCCTTCAAGAATGAATATGGCGCCGAGACGCCATCGCCATCCGGTCCGGAGGAACTGGGCCTAGGGTTTCCACTGAGCTCGAAGAGGGGCGCAGCTGAAGGCCTTGGCAATGCCTCCAAGAAGGAAACGACACCCGCGCATGCCGTCGTTGCCAGCACCGGCAAGCGGAGCAGGGATCTCTCCCTGGCCTGAAGCTGAGCAATCCCATAGCCGCAGAATTAGGAATCGAAGATGAGGAACCCGAAGTTGGTCGGAACCACCATGCCGAAAGGGGGGTTGGCAGGGGCTGCGCCTGCCGTCGAAGGGTGGCACCGCCTCCAGAACGGCGAACATTGGATTTGGAAAAAGGGGAGGCTTTGATGTACATGGTAGGGCAGGCGCCGAAGCGAACCACACAGGGGGTCGGGGCGACGGCGTCTAGCGACGCCGGCAAGCTAGGACTATAGAGACGCAGATCCGAGTTGTCTTGGCCGTAGCCGTCGCGACGTCGGTGAGCCTGGTGAGCTGGAAGGGACGCAGCCACCCGGTCATCGTGGCTGGAGCTGCCCAGCAGAGGACGCCTGCAGCGAGGGACAACGGAGAGACGCGTGACCAAGACCGCCGGGGCCGGAACAGCTCCATCAAGGACCCATCGCGAGGTGCCCAGCGCCTATCACAACCACACAAACATCGCCGTCTCCGCGCGAGAACCGTCACCGTTGCTCGGGAGGAGAAAGTGCCGCCGGAGACGAGGGAGGTGCCTGCACATGGAAGGCAGGCGAAGACCACCCCCGCAACGAGCCGCAGGCCCCACACCGCTCCCACGGCCAACAACAGCACTAGAAGGGTCGCGTCGCCGCGAGGGGTGGGGGGTTGCAGCTCCGCCACCGGATTGGCAGGCACAGGCGGCAGCAGCTGGAAGAGGGCGTCGGGGACGCGTCGGGGAAGGAACCCGGGCGTGCTGGCGGAGGCGCGTGGGTGGGGGGGTGGCGCCCGCGACGGCCAGGGAGGCACGCTACCGGGGGAGGCACGGCGAGCCTGCAGCGGGGAGGGGGGAAATCCGGCCGCTCCGCACGCCCTGGGCGCACCGCCGCCGCACCGAACCAGCAGGGAAGCCGCCGCGGGTGGAGGAGGGTCGGGCGTGGAGTGGGGCGAGGGTTGGGGGTGTGAGTGGGCAGATCCGCCCCGCCGCCGCCTTCCTGGGGTCCGGCACGGCTTCGCCTGCCGGCCCTCTGGAGGCAGCGATGCGGGGGAGGGCGGCGGAGGGGGCTGTTACTGCCGGCGGCTAGGGTTCCCCACGTGTCGCCAAAGAAGGGCGACGCGGGAAGGGGGGGGGTCTTTCACCGGCGACAAGGAAGAAGTTGATCCTGTGAGCCCGTGCTTCATCAACTGTGATTCTTGAATGATTCTAACCAACTCAAGATACTGTGATTCTTCGGTTTTGATTCGGCGATGATACTAAAATGCACCGTGACTCTCTAGAGTAGAGTCAAAAGAACTCGACCCTAGTATCTTGAGTCAAAAGAACACACAGACGCATGCTCGCCGATTTCCTCCCACTGTATTTATAATTTTTTGTCTCTCACATGCAAGCATGTATATTCATGAAAATTTGCATAGTTATAGTACACTAGTATGCCCGCTTGTACACAATTTTTTCTAATTTTTCACGCCATAAAATCCTTTTTTAAGTTCTTCAACTGAAACTACATGTTTTTAGGCCACTGCCAGGCGCCGGCGCGCCGGCCCATATTTGGGCCGGTCGGCTGCCCAGCGTTAGATAAGATCGCCTCGAACCATTAGATTCCATACAGACTGGTCAACACGGGCTCCCCTCCTTCCGCTTTTCATGCGCTCAGACCTCCGCCCCGTCCAGATCGCATCGTCGACGGGCCGCGTCCCCAGCAACCTCCTTCCCACATGCAAAGGGGCCGCTTCTGTCACCGTCCCCTCATCTTGCTTCCTCCTATTGCCGGAAGGGCTAGCTGTCTCATGCCGGTGACCGGTTGTAGCAAAACCAAACACGAGAGCATGGCGTCTCAAGTTTGAAAGCAAAAACACATGCTTCCAGCAAAAAATTGATACGGCTCCAGCAAAACAATAACATGGTTCCAACAAAAAATGATACGTTTCCAGCTAAACATTGACATTTTTCTAGCAAAAATAACACATGGTTCCAGCAAAAAATTGATATAGTTCCAGCAAAATTTAAAGTGGTTTTCCAGCAAAAATACAATGCAGCAAAAAATCATGGCATCGTCGCCGTAGCCGCCCTAGCACCATCCTCGCTGTAGCCGCCCCAGCAGCATCTTCGCCGGTTGTAGCAAGTCAAAAAGCTGGTTCCAGCAAAAAACTTATGTAGCAAAAAATCATGGAGCCCGCCGCCGTGGCTGCCCCCTTCCTATTGAAGCAAATCAAAACACCGGTTCCAGCAAAATCAGAAAAGGGGTTCCAGCAAAAATCAAGAAAATACAGCAACTTACCGCGCCGCCGTTGTCGCCGCCCACCATCGTCCTTGCTGGTTGAAGCAAATCCCCGCGCCGGTTGAAGCAAATCCTCCCGTGGCCGTCCCTTTCCTATTGGAGCAAATCCTCCACTGGTTGAAAGCAAATCCCCCCGTGCGTGGCTGCCGCTCCGAGGACGCAACAGCCTTCACCGAGGGCCGACCTCTCCACTGCCTCGCATGGGCGCAGCTCGCCGCGGTGGCAGAGGATCTCGTCGGCAACGCATGGGACGAGGTGGAAGCGGAGCTGTGGAGCTGAAGAAATGGCAGGGTCGCGAGGTGAGTGAATGACGGGATGAGTGGATCTGGTCATTTGAGAGAATAAGGTAAAGGGAGGGCGGTGGGCTGGACCCACTTAAGATGCGTGCGTGTAACGCCCGTGCAAGACCGGCCAAAGACTCGGCCGGCGCGCCGACTGGAAGCGTTTTCCATGTTTTTACCGATTACTTGCGGCATAGCAAATTCGGGATGGTAGCAATATACAGTCTTGCTACAACTCATCTAGATGAGATATAATTTGGTCTCATTCACCTTTTATAACTATTGGATGTGATGCTATAAGATACGTGTGTGCTGACGTGGATTGTATTTGTTCTTGTTTTTAAAGTGAATGAGACCAAATTATAACTCATCTAGATGAGTTCTAGATACTCCCAGCAATATAACAGTAACACAGAAGTTACAAGACAATGCTTTTTTGGAACTCATAGAAAATGCAAGTGTATATATGCTACAGTTTGCTTGTGCTCAGCTTAGGCAGGCTTCCCATGGCCCTGGCCTTGTCACGGAGCAGGTACTTCTGCGTCTTGCCCGTCGAAGTCTTGGGCAGCTCGGCGAAGATCACCGTCTTGGGCGCCATGTAGCGGGGCAGCCGTGTCCGGCAGAATTCGATTATGTCAGCCTCCGTAGCGCTCGCTCCGTCCTTGAGGGTGACGAACGCGCACGGCGTCTCGCCCCAGTGCTCGTCCGGCCTGGCAACCACCGCCGCGTCGAGCACGGCAGGGTGGCCGAACAGCGCCGACTCCACCTCGATGGAGCTGATGTTCTCGCCACCCGATATGATGATGTCTTTGGACCGGTCCTTGAGCTGGATGTATCCGTCGGGATGCCGCACGCCCAGGTCCCCTGAACGCAGCCACCCGCCGCTCATGGCCTCCGCCGTGGCCGCCGGGTCCTTGTAGTACCCGCTCATCACCGTGTTCCCCCGGAGCATGACCTCGCCCACGGTGCGCCCGTCGGAGGGCACACTCTCCATGGTCGCAGGGTCCTTGATTTCCAGGCCCTCCAGCATCACGTGCGGCACGCCCTGCCGCGCCCTGATCCGCGCGCGCTCGGCGGCCGGCAGCGCGTCCCACTCTGGCTTCCACACGCACAGCGTCGCCGGTCCGTACGTCTCGGTGAGTCCATACCCGTGGACGACGTTGAACCCGAGCTCGTCCATCTTGGCCAGGATGTGCGGCGGCGGAGGCGCGCCGCCTGTGGAGACGCGCACCTTGACCGGCAGCGGCCTCTGCTCCGATGCCGGCGCGTTCACGAGCATGCTCAGCACCGTGGGCGCGCCGCCCATGTTGGTCACCCTGTGCCGCACGATGTGCTCGAAGACGGTCTTGGGAGCCAAGCTTCCGGCCATGCAGACGCTGGTGCCTCCCTGCGCCGCCGTGGCCCACACCATGCACCACCCGTTGCAGTGGAACATGGGCACGGTCCAGAGGTAAACCGGCATCGTCGGCATCTCGTTGCCCAGCGCTGCGGCCAGCGTGTTGAGGTAGGCGCCGCGGTGGCTGTAGATGACGCCCTTGGGCCGCGACGTCGTCCCCGACGTGTAGTTGAGGGATATCGGGTCGCACTCGTCGGCGGGCCACCTGATCCCGAAGCCGCGCGGCGCGCTCCTCAGCAGGGCCTCGTACTCCGGCACGCCATCGCTACCGATGCCGTCGCCGTCGGCGATCGTGACGAGGAGAGGCAGGCTGGCTCCGGCGTCAGCGAGGACCGCCAGGGCGTCGCGTGCGACAGCGAAGAACTGCGATTCCACGAGGAAGACTCTGGCCTCCGAGTGGCTCAGGAGGACGGACACCATGGCCGCGTCGTGCCGGGTGTTGAGCGTGCACAGCACACCGCCGGTCATCGGCACGCTGAAGTGCAGTTCGTACATGGCCGGCGTGTTCGCGGCCAGCACAGCCACCACGTCCCGGCGGCCGACGCCGAGGCACGCGAGCGCGGACGCCCCGGCGAGGCACCGCTCCCTCGTGTCGCGCCACGAGTACTCCTTGTCGCCGAACACGACGGCCGTGCGCGCCCCGTACACGAGCGCGGCGCGCTCCAGGAAGCTCAGCGGCGTGAGGGGCGTGTAGTTGGCGTCGCACTTCACCGACCCCTCCATGGCGATGCCTTCGAGAAATGAGATCTCCGGACTCTGGAGCAATCCAGGCTAGGTACGGTTGATGCAATGCGGATAGAGATAACATGCGGATTAATTTAGTCAAGTCCATGTGTGTTCACTTGGTATTAGTGATAGCGTTGGATGATTAAAACAAGGAACTTCAACAAACGCACGCGGCATCAGACAAGTGGAATCTCCTTTCGAGATGAAAAATGTACTACTTGCAGCTGGCTCTGGCTTTATGCGAAGCGGCAAAAACCACCGATTAAGACTGAATCATCAAAAATGCTAGACATATAGGATCTTACAGGCAATTACAGGCTCCTTCTAAACTAATTAAAAACTACCTAGTCACCCTGTAAAACTTCCCACCCCGTAATTGCCTGTAGATGTAGCAAAGCCCCTGAATCATATACTACAATTATTTGCTTAAGAAAACCACTGATTAAGACTGAATCATATACTATTATTTGCTTAAGAAAACCACTCTATCGGAAGTTTATTGGAAAATGACATTTTATCTTCAAAACTAGGAAAAAACCGGCCCTTGATTGTTAGAACCAGGCAACCAGGTAACTTTCAGTGAGACTTTGAGATGGCCTGGAAGTAGGAAGAGCTGGGGTGGTGCAGGGCGGGAACGTTTGGTTCCTGGGTGTATATACACCCTAAATGGAAAAAGAAGTTAGCAATTCAACAAAAAGTAAAAAAATCTGAAAATATTTTATTTTTGAAATAAACTTGACCTTCTATTGTACTTGTGAGAAAAAAATCACGAAAATAAAATCACCCTTTGACTTCTTTTCAAAAAAGACAATTTTTCGGTCAAAATAATGTGAACCCTAAATTCTCTGTTGTTGACTCGCCTCCACGAGGTCGTCAACTCGTCGCCGGTGACCCTCTCTCTCTCTCTAGATTTGGGTGAGAGGGTGGATAACGAAATGGGCAAATAATTAAATATACCTAGGCCGGAAGCAATAATAAGAGGCACCGGACGCGTGAAATAAAGTCAAGCACACATCTCGGCACAAATCCGACGGAGAAGAAGGCTGACTAAAATTCACATTGTATTCAGTTGCATGCGGTATAGCAAACTAGGGATATTAATTGAAAAACTGAAAAAACAACTGTAAGATGCATTGGAACTCATACGCATTGCAAGTGTATGCTATTGCTTGCTTTGCCAGGTGCAGATACTTCTGGGTCTTGCCCTTTGAATTATTGCGAAGCTCGGCGAAGAGTACTGTCTTGGGCGCGATGTACAGCGACAGCCGCCGACGACAGAATTAGATGATTTCAACACACCTGGGCGCTCGCACCATCCTTGAGAGTGACAAACACGCCCACGCCTAGCCCTAGTGGTCGTCTGGCTTAGTGATCACCGCCACGTCGAGCATGCCGGGGTGGCCGAACATTGCTGACTCTACCACGGTGGAGTTCTCACCGCCTGAGATGATGATATCCTTGGACCGTGCCACACCAATGCCTAGAATGAAACAAGGTATTTTCCCCTTGGATCTCTATTTCAGAAACCATGTAGCTACAAAGTTTTTAGAAAGGGAAGCAAAGCTCTTTACAGTTTTCACATACACACAGAAGCGTCTTTGCCAGTCAATTGTGGCAATCCTCAAAGCCAGCGGGTTGTTAGTGTTTGACAACAAGTAATGCAGAAGGTAAACATAGATACATGTTGAACATTTTTATCCGAATACATGTTGACCATTTGTGGAATGCACGTTGAACATTTTCGACATACATGTTAAACAATTTCAGATACACGTTTGCATATTTTTTTTCCGAATACATGTTGAACATTTTGTTAATTGCACAATGAACATTTGAAAATTACAAGTTGAATATTTTTATTAACACACGTTGAATATTTTTCATAAATGTCATTAACATATTTAAAGCATTTAAACATTTGCTTAGTGTTAGAACATTTTTTGATAAAATCACAAACCTTTTTTTGGATGGTACAAAACGTTGTTGTAATTTAAACGGACATGTTGAGCATTGTATAAATATTTTATGAAAATTTCACAAACATATTTTTGAAACACATGAATATTGCTGAAATGTAATGAACATTTTTACAAACTACGTCAACACCTCTTTTTTTTACTTTTTATAACTATATCAAAAACATCATGACCAGTTTTTTTTTAACCTGTGAACTTTAAAAAATATTCATGAACAACTTTTGGAATGGTAACAACATTTTTTAGAAGTTGTGCGATTTGTTTAATACTACATGAACATTATTCAAAATTCCTTTTATGCGTGATGAATGGTTTTGAAAATTTACCCCAGGATCTGCTATTGTTCCACACTTGTTTCTGGGAGCCGTCTTCTTTGTCGGTGAAGCTTTTGAGGGAGATGGAGTGCAATGGTCTTCTCAGCTCCCAGGTTGAGAGGGATGACACCCATGCTGGTCACACCGTCGTTGAACCCTAAGTCGGGGAAGTTTGTAGCCTTCGTGGGGTTCCTCGCGGGGGTTTTACTGAGCCACCGTAGGAATTCTTCAAACATGTCCTTTCCTTTTATGGAGTCAAATTGGTCAACCTAGATCTAGTGGCCATATCATTCATGTCTTTCTTCGCACATCTGTGATATAGCTGGTTGGGAATCGCCAAAGATTTGTACCCCTAGTGGTACTTCTTCGTGCTAGACAGATATAGGCAACAATCCAACACCTTGAGTACACATTAATAGATCTGGATGCTTCTACCCAAAAACTTGAACAAAGACAGAATTCAAATCTGGCGTAATAAATAAGGAAAAAAGGCTTTGAAAGCACCGCCTAAGATCCTAACTACACGTAGAAACAATAGGCCCAAACCAATAAAAAATGTGTAACCAAAATCACAGAGTAGGACAATCAGACCTGGACGCCTCCGCTGCACAAGCCTTCACAATGTTGACACCAAGAGGGCCAGTACTAGCAGAGAAAACAATGTTGAACCCTAAATTCCCCTCTACTGACTCGCCTCTACAAGATCGTCACCGACGATCCTCGCTCTCTCCTGATATGGATCTTGGTGAGTGGGTCAAAACCGGAATGAGGCAATAACTGAAAAAAAAATCAAGGATGCGTCAAAGATTGACGCATCAGCAGCATAGATAGAAGGGCCTAGTCCTGGCCATCTTAGGCCCGGCCCTGTCGGCCCACCCAGGCCCGGCCCTAAAATCCAGGGCCTAGGCCCGATGGGCTTGCCCATGGGCCGGGCTTGGGCCTAAGTTTTGAGCCCATCAATAGGGCCTGGACGGGCTTGGGCTTGTCATATTGTCATTTTAAGGAAGAGGCCCGACTCACGGCCCTAAGCCCTAAGGGCTTTTTAGGGCTTTTTACCAGATGGGCCGGGCTTGGGCTTGAAAAGTAGGCCCAGTGATAGGGCTTGGGAGGGTCTGGGCCTCAGTTTTCTGTCGTGGGCTTTTTCAGGCCCGGCCCAAGCCCGGCCCGGCCTGGCCCATGGCCAGATATGGAAGGGCCCAAGAAGGGCAAAGGAGTAGTTACAAGCCACGGTTACACAACCCCAGAGGTCCACATGCGGATCACTCGCCACTATCCAACCTATCTACCGAACATGGGAGAGAGTCCGATTCCTTAAGCAATCCAGCAGCCCTCCAGTCTCTACCTTCTAACTCGATCCTCCTGAGCACGGCGTCTGCCGAAGGCGAGGCACCATTGAACACGATGTCATTCCTGTGCTTCCATAGCATCCAGGCCACTAGTGTTACTACCGTCCATGTTTCCTTCCTTAGGTGTTTTTGTGGGTTGAGGGACGTCCACCATTTCACTAAGGTCGCATCTATCGTCGGCATCCAGGAGGGTCTGCCCCAAGCATTGGTGACGCCGGACCATACTTGACGAGCCAACACGCAGCCAAGCAGCAAGTGGTCGATTGTTTCCTGCGCCTGATCACAGAAGGGGCAAGCCGAGGGGTGAGGGAGCAGCCTTCTTTCCAATCTATCCGCCGTCCAGCACCTATTTCTTGCCGCTAGCCAGACGAAAAACTTGCAGGAATTAGGAGCTCTCGATTTCCAAATATGGGTGGCACCATCCGCCTCTATCCTGCCGGCGAAGAAAGCCCTGTAGGCCGACTTAACCGAAAACTGCCCCGAGCTCTCCCAGGCCCAGTAGATCCTGTCCTCCGAGCCATGCGTGAGAACCACATCTTGCGTCTTGTCCACAAGCACCATGAACTCCCGCAGCGCGTCCGCACACATGTCCGGCGAGATGTCGAGCCACCAGCCCTCGGTCAGAGCCTGCCGAACAGTTTTCAGCCGGCCAGAACGCCTCACTAAGGCGTAGAGGTTGGGCGTCAGGTCCTCAAGTCTACCATCCCACAGCCACCAATCCGTCCAGAAGCGCACCGACTCGCCATCCCCAATAGTGCATCTCGTCGCAGCCTTGTATAAGCCCAAAGACTCATGCGAAACCTGCATGTTAAACTCGGCCCAGGGTCTAAGGGGATCGGTTCGTTGGAGCCACGACCATCTGGCGCGCAAAGCAGTATTCATCAACCTCAAGTTGGGCACCCCGAGGCCTCCGAGATCCTTAGGAGCGCATACTCTGTCCCAGGCCACCAAACAATGTCCACCATGCACATCCCGACGCCCCTTCCATAGGAATCAACGACAGATCTTGTTGGCCGCGGTGATCGTCTTTACCGGCAAGTCAATCGCCATCATAGCATGCATTGGCATGGAGGCCAACGTAGAGCACAACAGCTCCAATCTGCCCGCGCGGAAGAGAAGCCTGGCCTGTCAAGCGGGCAAACGGTCGGCCATCCTGTCTACCATGTACTGCAGCTGCGCCGCCGAGACCTTACGCAAGGAAAGCGGGAGCCCGAGATATCTGCAGGGCCAGTCCATGACCTAACACTCCAGCTCGGCGGCAATTACCTGAACTTGCTCCTCTGAGCATCTAATGGGGTGGGCCGAGCTTTTGATCAGATTCGTGCGCAAGCCAGACGCCGACCCGAAATCATGAAGCAGCATTGAGCAAGCCCTAAGGCTTAGCAGGTCCGGTTTGATGAATGTGACCACGTCATCGGCGTATATAGAGGTGCGTTGCCGGAAACCTGCGGCCGCCTGGGGCTGCAGCACACCTTCCCTCGTGGCTGAGCCTAGCAGATGGTGAAGAACCTCCATGACAAGGACAAATAAGAGCGGCGAAACTGGGTCACCTTGCCGCAGGCCCTGTCGATTGAAGATGACCTTCCCGGGTACACCGTTCAGCAAAACCCTAGTAGATGAGGAGGCGAGCAGGCCAGCTATCCACGAGATCCACTTGGCCCCGAAGCCCATGTGTCGCAGCACATCCAACAAGAAAGCCCAGTCCACCATGTCGAAGGCCTTGGTAATGTCGAGCTTGAGCATCACCGCTTCCTTCTTAGACACATGCAATTTCCTGGCCACCCCTTGCACCAACATAAAGTTGTCGTGCAACCAACGTCCTCTGATGAAAGCGCTCTGGTGAGGTCCTACTAGACCCGACATCTCATTGGAGAGCCGCGTCGCCAACACCTTGGCCGCCAGCTTAGGGAAACTATGAATCAAGCTGATCGGCCGAAACTCACGAACCTCCAAGGCGGCGGGGTGCTTGGGAAGCAATGTGATGAACGCCTGATTGATGGATGTAAGCCCACGGAAGTCCAATCTTTGAAGCGAAGGAAACGCCTCCATCACATCCTCTCTGATGATCGACCAGCAAGTCACGTAAAATCTGGCTGGGAACCCGTCGGGCCCCGACGCCTTGTCCAGCCCTTGCGCGCGTACTGCTGCCAGCACCTCCTCCTCAGTAAAATCACAGTCAAGGCTAGCGAGATCCTTGCGAGGAACACCTATTGCCTCGAGATCCAGCGTGTACTCACGGTCGGTGGATTCCCCAAGCAGCTAGGCGAAGAAGGAGTCTATAGCACCCGCCATGGTCTCGTGGTCAGTCGAGATCGCGCCGTCCACCTTGAGCTTGGAGATATAGTTTTTTCAGCGCCTGTGACTGGCGTGAGCATGAAAGAACTTGGTGCATGCGTCACCCTCTCTGAGCCGAAGAAGCCTGGCACGCTGCCTGGCAATCGTACGCTCCAGTGAGGCTAGCCCAAGCAGCTTGCGCTTGAGTAGTCTCCTGAGATCCATCTCTGCCGGAGACAGGGCCCTCCCGTCCATGGCAATATCCAAGCGCAAAACGACCTCGTTTGCGATGCTAATCTGTTGCTTGACGTTACCCACATATTTATTGCTCCACCTGGCAAGATGCTTTGCCGTGGCCCTGAGTTTAGCAGCCAGCCTTTTGAACGGGTTCCGGATCCCCGACTGACTACTCCAAGCTGCCTGAACCACCTCATGGAACCCATCCACCTTAGTCCAGAAAGACTCGAAGTGAAACCTTCTGCCCCGCATCAGTTTAGCTTCCAGAATGAGGTGCAAAGGGCAATGATCTGATACGTTCGTGCTGAGTGCGGATAGGAACGAGGTAGGATACATCGCCTCCCAATCCACAGAAACGAGGACTCGATCTAGCTTCGTGAGCGTTGCCTCCTCCCTCTCGTTCGACCAAGTATACCTCCTGCCATTGAGGTAGAGCTCGTGCAAGTCGAGGTCTGATATGCACCTTCTAAACCGTCCCATCATCCGTCTGTTGGACCGATCGTTGCTTTTATCAGACAAGTCCGCGATCAAGTTGAAATCACTGATGACCAACCAGGGACCTGCATGTAAATCTCAAATGTCGCGGAGCTCCTGCATGAAAGCCACCTTATCACCATCCTCCTGTGGGCCATAAACCCCTGTGAACCACCATCCCATCGAGCCGTGGAATTGCACCCACGCTGTCACCGTGTTCGCCGTGATGTGAGGATTGGACAGCTGCGCGTATATAGACTTGCATGCTAGAATAATACCGCCGCGGGTGCCAAGGGCTGGCACACAAAAGAACTGGTCGAATTCCGTCCCTAGGCAGTGCCGCACAAGCTGCGGGTCCATGTTTTGTATCTTCATCTCCTAGAGACAGACCACACTCGCGCCCGAGCCAAAAATAGCATTGTTGATAGAATTATGTCTGGCGGGATTGTTTAAACCGCGCACGTTCCACACAACCACTGTATGGTTCGCGTCTACCATAAAAAAGACCTACGGGCATCCACACTACAAGAAATATGTCAACTTATGACCTTCTGTCAGTGACCCTCGAAGAATTGGTCATAAATTTATGACCATTTCAGACCAATTGGTCAAAAGCTGTTCGGGGGGCTCCAAACCCTAAACCATTGCGACCATTTTGGTCAGAAAGGTCGTAATTTCCTCACACGAAAAGGTCATAAAGCAAACAGCGCTAGTCCGCTGCCTTATTTCTAGTTGTTAACGACCAATATAGATGGTCATAGCCTTGTAAATTGTGGTGGGTTGCTATGACTAGGCGCCACCTCATCAGTTTTGCCTATGTGTCATGTCCATGTGGTAGTGTTTGCCCTAGGTTGTGAAGCAACCTATATTTCTGTCATTCCGAAAATTCCCAAAAAAATCTCATAAATTCTTTGGGTCATATCTTCATCAAATATGTAAAAACCTTCCTTGCCTAGTTCAAAAATAATTCAAAAATATTCATTTTCCTATTCTATTCAGAGTAACAGTTTGTGAAGGAAGTACCACTTTGGCATATCCAAATAGTATCCATTTTCTACAGTGCTTTCCTATGCCCAAATAACCATCCTCCACCAAATGCTAGCTCAATCCATTCATTATTTTGAGCCGAGCTTCAACATTTGTATTTATGTCCAGTGTGGTGGTTTGCAAAGCAAGTACCACCTAGGCTCCTCCTTTTGAGCTGAAAATTTGTGAAGACAGTCTTCTTAGTAACTAATCATCCTCAGCCAAGACTCACGCCCATTAGCCATGTACATTTCCCGTACCGCTAATCAAACACTTGGCTGCTTATTCATGTTTGAGCATCGATCGGTCTCCTCGTGAGAATCTTATGTTGTGATTTTCTTCCTAGCACCTACCTGGGGAGTTCCCAACCCACTAGACATGCCTAGGCCGCCAGAACACATGGCAATGCCACGGTCACGCGGTGACCACGCGGCGGGCATGCGAGCTTACGCGCTCTAGAGTTGGGGCCCTCGGCCACCGTCCAAACGTCGATGTCTCGCCATAAAACCATGTATTTCTAATTAAATAGATACTTATTTAACTAGAAATGATTTTTTTAAAAATAAAGAGTAAACTATGAGGCAGTTGCAGTTCAAAATTGACCCACTTCCAACTGAATCGGCGACAATTTGTCTTTTTCACGAGAGGTGGATCAAAACTTTTTACACCCAACCATTTTGTCAATTGTGCATTAAACATGGCCTAGTATTTTATAAAATTGGTTTGGTCCATTTTTGCAACAATTATTTGGTAGTTCCTTCACAAAAAAACCTCATTTCGGGCACTCGAAAAATGGAAAATGAATTTTCCGTGCAAAGAAAATGAAAACTCCCTTAGGCAACATTGTTTGGAATTCCAAGATGCACCCTTGTGCACAATATGATATCATTTGAACAAACTATGCCATGAATGTGGCCATAAGATTGATCATTTGGCTTGAAAGCCATGAATCTTCACGCATGATAGCTCATTTCTGAGAACACTTTTTAAAATAATTACCGTATTACAAGTTTATTATTTTTCCTGGAAACTTGGTCACATATAATGACACAATGTGAAGGTTTTCCAATTTTTTGATTTTTTTGAATTGTTTATGCCCGTTTCAAAATGCGGTCAAAACGGCGGGCTTGACCGTTTCTACCTAGTGGTTGAATCTTGGAATTTTTTTGGTGTTTCTATGATTAAATAGATACTTATGTACCTAGAAATGATTTTTGTAAAAAATAAAGAGCAAACTATGAGGCAGCTACAGTTCAAATTTCACCCGCTTCCAACTGAATCGACGACAATTTGTCTTTTTCACCAGAGGTGGATCAAAACTTTTTTCACCCAACCATTTGGTCAATTGTGCATTAAATATGGCCTAGTATTTTAGAAAATTGATTTGGTACAATTTTGCAACAAATATATGGTAGGTCCTTCACACAAAAACCTCATTTCGGGCACTCGAAAAATGGAAAATGAATTTTCTGTGCAAAGAAAATGAAAACTCCCTTTGGCAACATTGTTTGTAATTCCAAGATGCACCCTTGTGCACAATATGAGATCATTTGAACAAACTATGCCATGAATGTGGCCATAAGATTGATCATTTGGCTTGAAAGCCATTGATTTCCACACGTGATAGCTCGTTTCTGAGAACACTTTTTTAAAATAATTGCCGTATTACAAGTTTGTTATTTTTCCTAGGAACTTGGCCACATATAATGACACAATGCGAAGGTTTCCCAATTTTTTGATTTTTTTTGAATTTTTTATGCCCGTTTCAAAATGCGCTCAAAACGGCGGGCTTGACCGTTCCTAGCTAGTGGTTGAATCTTGGAATTTTTTTGGTGTTTCTATGATTAAATAGATACTTATGTACCTAGAAATGTTTTTTGTAAAAAATAAAGAGTAAACTATGAGGCAGCTGCAGTTCAAAATTGACCCACTTCCAACTGAATCGGCGACAATTTGTCTTTTTCACGAGAGGTGGATCAAAACTTTTGACACTAAACCATTTGGTCAATTGTGCATTATACATGGCCTAGTATTTTATAAAATCGATTTGGTCCATTTTTGCAACAATTATTTGGTAGTTCCTTCACAAAAAAACCTCATTTCGGGCACTCGAAAAATGGAAAATGAATTTTCCGTGCAAAGAAAATGAAAACTCCCTTAGGCAACATTGTTTGGAATTCCAAGATGCACCCTTGTGCAAAATATGAGATCATTTGAACAAACTATGCCATGAATGTGGCCATAAGATTGATCATTTGGCTTGAAAGCCATGAATCTTCACGCATGATAGCTCATTTCTGAGAACACTTTTTTAAAATAATTACCGTATTATAAGTTTATTATTTTTCCTGGAAACTTGGTCACATATAATGACACAATGTGAAGGTTTTCCAATTTTTTGATTTTTTTTGAATTTTTTATGCCTGTTTCAAAATGCAGTCAAAACGGCGGGCTTGACCGTTCCTACCTAGTGGTTGAATCTTGGAATTTTTTTGGTGTTTCGATGATTAAATAGATACTTATGTACCTAGAAATGATTTTTGTAAAAAATAAAGAGCAAACTATGAGGCAGCTACAGTTCAAATTTCACCCGCTTCCAACTGAATCGACGACAATTTGTCTTTTTCACCAGAGGTGGATCAAAACTTTTTCCACCCAACCATTTGATCAATTGTGCATTAAATATGGCCTAGTATTTTAAAAAAATTGATTTGGTACAATTTTGCAACAAATACATGGTAGGTCCTTCACAAAAATACCTCATTTCGGGCACTCGAAAAATGGAAAATGAATTTTCCGTGCAAAGAAAATGAAAACTCCCTTTGGCAACATTGTTTGTAATTCCAAGATGCACCCTTGTGCACAATATGAGATCATTTGAACAAACTATGCCATGAATGTGGCCATAAGATTGATCGTTTGGGTTGAAATACATGAATCTCCTCGGGAAGGTGCTAGAACCGGGGAATGCTACAATTAGAGCACGTTGGGGTGATGCCAACGTTTAGGCGACAGACTACGGTTGTGCGCGATGGTGCAACGGCGGGAGGGTCAACTATGTGTTCTATCTGATAGAGAACGAGCAAGATGGGGAAGAAAGTATAACTTGGGGGTGAATCAAATGGTTACACACGAAAACATCGTAGGGTCATGAGGCAACCGACCCAAATTTAGGCCGATTGACCGACCCCTAACAGCCGCCTTTTGGAAAATGGTATGGTCCAATATTGCAACACACATTTGTAGGCATTTGTAAAAAAAATCAGAGATTTGGGTCCAAAATTTGGATTTTCGAGTGTGAGCCAGCCAGCCAATGAGAAGCGAGGAACCACCTCCACGCGGATCACCAAGTTGGACACAATCCAAGCCATCCATCACGCGCCCATCCAATGGTTGATCATCTCCTGAAAAAACCAAAACCCTAACCCACCTACCCACCCACCGTTTCTCCAGATCCGATCCATCCCCACCCTCCTCTCCCTCATCTCCTCTCCGCCTTCGTCTCCCTCATCTCCCACTGCCGCCATCCCCACCCACCACCGCCGCCATCCCCACCCACCGCTGACCCCCTCCCCTCGCCTTCAACTCCCATATC
>NC_041387.1:631546568-631564996 GCF_002162155.2 Triticum dicoccoides
CTCCCCCCCGGGCGGTACCACACCCTCTTCCCCTCTCCCACCTTCTCTCTCACACCTTGCCGCCGCCATCGGGATGGGGATCTTCGACCTGCTCGACCTGGCCGATGGCGCCTCGGGCAACAAGGCCGTCGCCCGCGTCGTTAAGAAGTTCGTCCCGCCCGACAACCCCGACAAGCCCACCAGGGCCAGCAAGAAGGCCGCCAAGTACAAGGCCAACGCCGCCGCCGCCCCCGACGCCCACGACGACCAGCCGCCGCAGCACCACCACCAGCAGCACTACCCCGACCCCAGGAGGTAACGTCCCCCGATCTGACCTCCCCCTTCTTCTCCGACCTCTCTTCTCCTCAATCCCCCTCACCACCCTCGTCGTTTTTTTCAGGGGAGGCCATGTTGATGACGGAGACCAGCCGGACCAGGGAGAGCAGGCGGACCCCCATGGCTACCAGGAGGAGACCTACGCGGATCGTGAGGATTGGGACAGGTGACCATCTCATTTCCCCACCTATCTTATTAATTGATGACATCTAGGGCTCTGACATTATTATCTTCCCAATCTGAAATACATGCTCAGATGTGTGTCTAATGTTCATGTTCAAATGTGTGGCCTGCTTGTTTCTGTCAAATGGGTTGGGTTGATTCCTCTAGAAATAGTCAGATGAATCATTGTTGTAATTTGTAAAGCTGTCAAGGAAAGTAGTTTAGCCAAAATATTTATTGTGGGCATTCTGTTAGCTAGTGTGCATTGCCAAGTACAACTGTTCTACTTTGTATGGAATCATCTCACTATTCTGAACATCTGAAACTTGCTATGTGCAGGGTGAGGAGGTGGAGGAGTAGGGGTGCACCCAGCCGGCAACCCTGTCCTGCTTGAGGGGGTGGGGGGCAAGAGGGGTCTGCTCCTCTGCTTCCATTGCGACCGCGACAAGTAGCTCCTCCATCTCCCTCCCACTCTTCTCGTGCTCACTACTTCTGATGCTAAGTTGATGAATATGTGATGCACTTGTGCCAAGGTATTTTAGAGGGATCTGTACTCAATATTGAACTGGATGTCCTGATCAACTTAGTTCCAGTTCAATATTGAGTACAGATCAACTTAGTTCCATTAACAAGTAGATGTTGCTGCTGTACTCAATATTTGAAGTTGCTTTTTTATTTTTTGAGAGAAGTGTATTAGGTTGATGAGATTAATTAGCTCAGTTGGCTAAAGTAGCAACAACAGCAGCCACACTTTTCCATCCACTTTATAGCTGGACTGTACTTACATGCTTAGTATAACCTTGGACGTGTAGCTGGACTGTACTTACATGCTTAGTATAACCTTGTACGTGGTCCGTTTAATTTATAAATGATTATTTGTTGCTGCTGCAGGAGCAATGTTGTTGATGGCGACGGGTACGTGATGGTGGCTAGTGTGGTGGACGACCCGACCAAACCAATGATGCAAGGCTTCTCCTGCTGCTACTGCATGTCCTGATCAACTTAGTTCTTCCACAGGGAGAGATAAATTTTTCACTTGTTCACTGTATAATCTGCAGATTACTTCCATTAATCACCTAGTGCTCCTGTTAGTGAGATTCATCTAGTATTTCTTTTTGCAAAGCATGCGATGGTCTGGAGTACTTGATCATGGCCTGATGGAACATGTCGTTACAGCAGCTAGAAGCAATCCATTTTATTAAATGCATTCTGGTTAGGATTTGGTCATGGAAGCACCTTGCTATTTTCTTTTCTTTAAATCTGGTTGCAAGTTTACTATCTTTCTAGAACCATCATCTTACATTTTGGGCATCGGGCATTGAAATTTAGGCATTTATGTATAATTTTAGTTCTGGATATGTCCTATGCAAACATTACTATCAATTGTCAAGTTGATTCTAAAATGTCTCATTAACTAAATTTTAGATGGTGATTTCTAGATTTAGTACCAATTTATTGTTGGCCTGGTCTATGCTCAGTACCTTGCTCTATACCAATTTATTGCATTATTCTGTTATTTACGGTTAAATATGCTATCATTAACTCTGAGAAAATGTTATGTTTTTGCTGATTAGTGGCAGTACATCTTTGCTTTACTATTCCTAGCAGCTGCAGTTCATCTACCATAAACATGTTGTGTACATTTTGAACCCCCAAACATGACACAAGTGATATGTATATGCAGCAGGGAATCGTCAACTTGTACAGTTTGTTTACTGGAATGTAACTTGTACAATTTTTACTTGAATATGTTCAGTTATGAAGTCGTGTAGTTGTTTTTTCTCATCAGTTCTAAACTGCAGTACTTTACTGAATTGTTGATGATGCTGAAGTCTCTAGTTTAGATGTAATAGCACCCCATCACCTGTTGTTGTTGTTGTTATTCACCTTATCCTTGTTGTTCTGTTTTCTTGTTGGCAGATATTTTGAGTAAATTCAAGACGAAAGATGTTCAAAGAAGCTCCAAGACATTCTTATATAGCAAGTTATGTAATAATAGCTGGGTTATCTGGGGATTTAATGTATCTTCTCTCTGTTTGTGAATGAAATAGTAATTATGTATGTGAATTAATGTATCTTCTCTGTTTGTGAATTTCATGTATGTTTCAGAATTACAATTTCTGTTTCATATAAAATAGTAATTATGTATGTGATTTGAAAATGTGTGCAATGAAAACATGACTCATGCGACCCACTTATCAAAATAATTTGAGCGCATTTGAAATTTCTGACGTGTGGGACCAGTGTATGATATTATGATATTTGGGATAAATGTAAAACAGTGGAAAATAAAATAGCAAAAAGTAAAAGATCATACGCTGTAAAAGGCCGCATCTAGAAATAAAAAGGCCAAATTGTTGGGCCACGCCCGTGTAGCTAGAGAAAATTAATAGGAAAAAATACAGTAAAAATGCCGAATTAATGGGCTCGGCCCATGTAGAAAACCGAATTGGACCGGGCTGAATCTTGTGCCACATCAGCTTGCCACGCTGGATGCCTACGTGGCTTGGGGAGGTTGCTAGTGACCAAAACGCCACAGTAGGAATATTTTGGTCGTAAACGTCTTTGACCATTCCAGAAGAAAGGTTGCTATAGTCAGTTTACGACGGCCAGCTTTTGACCTTCTGTTTTTGGTCACAAAAAGGTCGTAAATGGAAATTTGTGACCTTTCAATGACCAATAGTGGTGGTCACAAGTTGACATATTTCTTGTAGTGCCACCAGCCGAGCAGCATCTAAAGTGCTACCCCGTCCGCGTCTCTACCAAGCGGCAGCACGTCAGCCTGCCAACCGAAAAGCCCGACGATGGCCGCAATGTGAGCCTGTTGGAGCGGCTTTGAGCAAAGTTCCATGTATGCTTGCATGGCCTCGTCACCGATAACCTCGCCTTCGCGCGCGATCCCAAGCTGCACCATGAGCGTGCGCTGTTGAGCCTTCACCGATGCACCACCAGTCAGCCTCCCGTTGATCCTCAGGCTACGGCGAACCGTAGATGGCGGGGTCCTGCGCTTCCTCTTCTGCCTTGTGGACCGAGGCCTAGGCAGGACCGGCGTCACCTTCTTCACGTACTTCTTCCTGAACCTTGACAGAGGGCAGTTGATCGAACGTGTCGAGGAGTGCGCACTGCTTCCTACCGATCCCGAGAGGCTGACGACAAAGGTGTCCGTCGCCCCCACCTGCCCGCCAGGCTCGCGGGCCAATCCAGGGCCGTCCCAGCTGGCGCTGGAGACTGAGAGAGCGTGATTTGAAAGTCGAAACCCGCCACTCTCCGCCGACTCCCCCCAGGCGAAAGAAGCCACCGCTCCTGGCCACTCACGAACAGCCGTGGCGATTCTTCCAGTTCCTCCCTGTCCCTGCCGGGGATAGGTGTCGAGAAGCCACCGGCCGAGTCGCAAACCGTTGTCCCGCAGTTCAGCTGCTCCTCATCCATCCTGGTCAAAAGTGGTTGGCCTATCCTGACCTGGTCCGCGGGCCCCTCCAAGCCAATGCGCCCGCCATCGTCATCGCACCTCGGGGCCAGCGCCGGCCCCAACGACCCAGCATCCAAGGCCGCAGCCGTGTCCTGTAGAGCAGACACCACCTCCATCCTCGTGGCCCCCATGGACCTACCGTCATCCGCCGTTAGCGGGGCCAGCTGGTCAGGGGGATCCACCTCCACCTCGGCGCCGTTATCCTCCGACGGCGCCGCTACACCCGAGCCAGGCCCCGCCGGCGAAGCAACCTCATGTTCAGCCGACCTTGCCGCGGCGCCCGCTGCAGGCCGCGGTGACCAAGGCGCGACCACCGTGGGTTGGTCCATAGCCACCCGGCGGTGGCCAGACGCATCTCCGCGGCGGCCGGCGTGCCGCCTCCGCCTCTCCTTGCCGTCCTGCGAACCCCTAGAGTACGTGAAGCGGTGGCGAGCATGACGCGTGCCTCCAGGTCCCTCCGGGTCGGCCGATGGCAGATCGAAGCCACCATCGCTGCCGTCGTCGACATCGTCGTCGGAAGAGGGGCCGGACCCCTCCAGCGTGTTCTCTGCGGTGATCAAGTGCAGCTTAACCTGATATTCCAGCATGCACTTCTCCAGCGGCACCAGCGCATCCGCCGGCAGGACAAGCCCATCCGCCAGCTCCACCTCCATTGCCTCGTCGGGCTCTTCCACCAAGACCAGCTTCTCCAAGGGCAGCCGAGACAGATCGTCAGTCCAAACATACGCTTTGAACCTGCCAAGGTTCACGCGGCTAGCCGTCAGCGTACCAAGACGCTCCACCCACGCCGCCGAGCCAAGCACAATCTGAGCCGAATCGCGACTCCATACGTGCGGCGGCAGCCCTTCCAACTCCAAATGAACGCGATAATGGAACCTCCGTCTAGTTGCCTGAAGCTGCCTGTTCCAGGGAGAGAATCCGAGCGAGAAACCCCGCCCGCGCACCTTGCCGGCGTCGGCCACCGCGTCGCGCGCCACCCGGGAGTCGAAGACGAGCAAGAAATCAGCCGGCCAGAAATGGTGCACCGTGAACGCATCCGCCACCGCAGGAACGGCCTCCTCCACCGCCGCAATCACCGCGCTCGATGCAACCCGCGGCCTGCAACCGGTGACCACCACCACCAGACTCCACCGCAGCGCCTCCTCAGCCGACGCAACCGCTGCCGTGCGTGGAATCACGCAACGCTCTAGAGCCGACCTAAGAGAAGGGGAACCAGGCCGCCCCCGCCTGCTAGACTCGCCCACCTCCGGCGTCAACTCCGAGGGCACTCTGCTGGCCAGCGGCGCAGCAGAGCCCAGGCGAGCTGGCCCCAGAGGGGCGTGCTGGTGCGGCCGCACAACTCAGCCTGCAGGGCCGCCGTGCTCCGAGGGATCCCTGCCGGCCGCGTGGGCCACATTTCCCAAGTGAGCGTGCACCGGCGTGGCCCGCTGCAGGGGAGGTGGGGACACGCGAGGGGGAGAGGGTTCGGGCGGGGGGAGGATGGGGGGACCCTACGCGAATGCCGAGCCACTCGCGGACCGGACGGGCTGGAGCCGCCGGCGGGGAACGGGAGCGGGGAAGAGGACACTCCCTGGCCAGGTGGCCCGGCCGGCGGCAACGGAGGCAGACCCGCTCGTTGGTGCACATGCCGGCAACGTGCTCCTCACTGAGACAGTTGAAGCAGAGCCCCGCCAGATCCGGCGGCAGGTTGGGGCGGATGTTCATGGAGGGAAGGGGCGGGGGGATTGGGCGACGCCGTGGCCTGCGACGCTTGCGACCCGCGACCTGCCAACCACCGCGAGGGGGCGGGGGAGGGTCCGCCTCCCTGACGACGATGGAGGACAAGCGCGGAGCTTGGGGCGGCGGAGAGCGCGACGGAGGACGCGGGGAGCCCGCGGGGATGGGGGAGGGTTGAGGAGCCAGACGCCGGCACGGGGGACCGGCGGGGGGACGAAGGTGCGGACGGCTGCGAGCAGCTCCACAGGACCTCGCAGTAGGAGCGCGGGCGGCCGATCCCTTCGTCCTCCAACGAGGACACATCCCCCCAGCAGGCCATGCCACGAGACGGGGAAGGGTCCCGGGCGGGGGTGGATGCCGGGGCCGGAGCGGCCATCGGTGGGAGGGTGGGCGCCGGGGTCGGAGTGGCCGATGGCGTGGGCTGGGGGGTCGCAATAACTGAATAAACCTAGGTGAGACCCCATGTGATAATAAGAGGCACCTCAAAGGTGACACAAAGTCAAGCACAAGTCTCAGCACAAATCCAACGACGCGTTTTTTTCTAGTTGCCTGCCGTGTAGAAAATTGGGGATAGTGATAAAAATAAAAATTGAAAAATCTAGCGTAAGATGCTTTGGGACTCATCCGTATTGCAAGTGTATCCTACTACTTGCTTCTTCCTTGCTTAGGCAGGCTTCCCATGGTCTTGGCATTCTCTCGGACTGCACAGCCAAAATATGGTTTTTTTAATGGAATCTTTGGCGTCTGCCTATAGGCTTTCTAGTTTTTAGAATTTCTTTTTTGGCCGAATGTGAAAGCTTACCCAGAGGGAGAATTAGTTGCGGGTTATCAAACCGAATATTCCGGTATCAAATGTGGTTTCTTTTATCTTGTTTCTTACTTATCCTTATTAGTTTCCTACATACTTTCAAGGGCAATGATAGGCGCCGATCGACCGGCCTAAATTTGGGCCGGTCACCGCGCAACAGCCCACTACGGTTGTAGGTAGCCGTCAGATCTGCCCACTGCATCGTCTTGTTCCTCCCCATCAATTGTTCCTTCCTTTCCCATGCGCCGCCGCACCGGAGCCACACCAAGAGCATGCACGAGAGAAAACCCTGACGATCCCCAACACCAATGACCTCGTCGGCGCTCGCCATCCTCGCTCCCAGATAGCCACAGTGCTAGGGCCTCCCCTTGGTTGTGGCAAAAATCCAACCGCTGGTGGAAGCTTCCACGGTTATCCGTTGCAGCAAAAATAGGTTACAGCAAAAAAATGTTGCACAGTCGCCGCCGGCCACGCTCGCCGCCGCCTGGTTGCAGCAAAAATAGTTTACATCAAGAGAATCGCCGAACCGTCGCCGCTGGCTACATTTCATTGTCATTGGTTGTAGCAAATCTGGGTCCTGGTTATAGCTTTCATGTTGTCGGTTGCAGTAAAAATAGCAGCACCGTCGCTGCTAGCCACACTTCATTGTCACTTCCTGTAGCAAATCTGGGTGCCAGTTGTAGCTTTTGTGTTGCCGGTTGCTGCAAAAATAGGAGCATCATCGCTGCACGCCACACTTCACTGTCACTGGCTGTAGCAAATCTGGGTGCCGATTGTAGCTTTCCTATTGCTAGTTGCAGCAAATCGCGGCACCGTTGCCCTGCCGACCACACTTTCATCGTCCCTAGTTGTAGCAAAATCCGGCGCTGGTGGTAGATTTCCTCGTTGCTGTTGCAGAAGATAGCACCATCATTGTCGGCCACGTTCGCTGTCTCCTGGTTGTAGCAAAACATGGCACCGGTGGTAGCTTCCTCGGTGCAGGTTATAGTAAAAACGCAACACCATCGTCGCCACCAAAACAAAAACACCTTCACCGATTCAGAAAATTGGTGCAGGTGATAGCATGGCACCAGTCTGTAGCACGGCCGGTGAACATAGCGCGGCCGTGCGGCGGAGGAGCTGGTAGTGCGCCAGGACCGTGATCAAAGGAGGTTGGGAGGAAGGTAGAAAGCAAGGAAACGTTGGCCCGAGGAGTGGAGTGCGACGGAGCAGCAGGGGAATGACATGATTTGTGGGGAATGACGGCACGCAGCGAGGCAGCGGGAAACAGCGGTGGAACTTGCGTCGTTGAGGCAGAAGAAGGGAAGGTGGAAGATGGGCACGAGGAGGTGGGAGGATAAGGTTGACTGGGGTGGTTACATGGGCCCATGAAAGTGCTGGAATTTTTGTCTATTTGGGCCTAGCCCAATAGCAGTTTCAGAAATTCCTAATAAATCCTAGAGGCCCACGCAGCCCATTCGTGCAAGGCAAGAGGTGGAACTAAAGTTTAGTCCCACCTTGCTAGTTTAGAGGGAGTTGGACCTCTTTATAAGGGAGGCTCCTTCCCCACTTGTATGAGCATGAGAACAAGAGGGACATCCACGCGCGCTCCTCCTCTGCCGCCCGCCTCGCCACGCCACGCCACGCCTCGCCTGGCCTCGTCACGACGCGCCGCGCCGCGGGAATGAGCCGAGCCGATGTAAATTTTTGCCACGCACTATGGATCTACGAAAGGGCACGCGAAAGCTGAAACGTTTTGCTGTAGTGGAGATTGAATATAAACGGCGTACCTCTTCGCCTGCTGCCTGTTCGTTTCGTCTCCCTCGTTCTCTTCAGCTCCCAGCGCAGCCTCTCGCCTTCTTCTCTTGCGCCTATAAAAAGGAGGTCGCTCCTCCCAGAGAGACGCACCAGAATCTCTTCCTCCTCTCGCCACCGGTTCCAATCTCTGTGCTGCTGCTGTCTTCCTCATCCCGGCTTGCGGCTTGCACCGCACGTCGGGACAGTAGGCCTCCGAGACCGCACCTTTTGAGTCCTGTACGGGAGAAGGGTGATAAGGTTTTTGGGGAGCGCTCAACGCGACTACTGGCTGCTTCATCACGGACGATCCGGTCGCCGACGACTACTTCCCCGACGACGACTTCTTCCCCGACGTCCACGACCTCCTCGACGACATGGTAGGCGAGGACACCGACCCCAAGTCCAGCGCTTCTGTTGCTGCTGTGCCGTACGTGTTCTTCTCCTTTTTGTTAGAAGTCCTGCTTCAGTTCTTGGCTCTAGTTTCTGCCCTACGTATGTTAGGTTCTATGTCGTATAAGCAACTTCATCTAGTGTGTGCTCTAGATGTGTTTAGCTCAAGTTCATATATGCAGACGATGTTTACCTTCTCTCTGTCAGATTGCATGACTTGCTTTATATTTGCTATTTTAGTCATGCTTTATCTAGTATTTCTGTTAATAAAATCATTTGGTAAATTGCTCTTTTTTCCAACAATCCAAAAACCTTATTATAGGAAATTTACCCCGAGTGGTTTTGCTGCTTCCATGAGACCTCCTATGTTTGAGGGTATCCACTATAAGAGGTGGCGCGTGAGAGCAGTCTTATGGTTTCAAACCACGAGTTGCTATGACGCCACTCTTGGCAAACCTGAAGGAGAGCAAGATGCCCAACAGGCACAAGCTTTTCAGAAAATGGATACCTTGTTTAACGCTACTCTCTTGAGTGTTCTTGGTGAGAATATAGTTGATGCTTATGCGTCAATTGACAATGGAAAAAGATATGTGGGACACACTCGAGGCCAAGTTTGGGGTCTCGGATGCCGGCACTCAGTTGTACATCATGGAGCAATTCTATGATTACAGGATGACTGAATAGAGCGCTCCGTGGTTGAGCAGGCTCATGAGATATAGTCATTTGCTAGAGAACTTGAGCACTTCAATTGCATGCTACCGGACAAGTTTGTTGCCGGGGGTATCATCACTAAGCTTCCTCCTTCATGGAGGAACTTTGCTACCTTACTGAAGCATAAGAGACAGGAGTTTTCTGTTCCGGATCTCATTGGTACTCTTGATGTGGAAGAAAAGGCGAGAGCAAAGGACACACGTGCTCGAGGTATTGAGGGAGGATCTAGTGCCAATCTGGTACAGAAGAAGAACTTCCAGCCCCACAAGTTCAAGAACAAGGGCATGTTTGATGGTAAAGCAAAGTTTGATGGGAAGAACAAGGCTGTGCAACACACGAACTTCAAGAAGAAGAGTGACAAGAAGAAAGGTGCTTGTCATGTGTGTGGAGATCCTGATCATTGGGCTCCTAGTTGTCCTAATCGCTATGACAAGCGTCATCCTGGGAAAGGCGGCAAGACCGCTAATGTTGTCATTGGAGACACTGACATGAAGGATGCTGGGTATGGTATATTCCCCACTATTCTTTCAGTATGTCATTCTCCTGATTGGTTGATTGACACGGGTGCTAATGTGCATGTATGCGGTGATATTTCCATGTTTTCGTCTTATCAGACCATAGGGACTTCAACCGTGCTGATGGGCAACGGTTCAAGTGCTTCTGTTCATGGTGTTGGCACGGTAGATCTGAAGTTTACATCAGGGAAGATCGTGCGGCTGAAGAATGTGCATTATGTCCCCTCCGTCAATAAAAATCTTGTTAGCGGATCTCTTCTGTGTAGAGATGGCTATAAGCTTGTCTTTGAGTCGAATAAATTTGTAATATCCAAGTATGGAACCTTTGTTGGTAAAGGCTATGAGTCAGGAAGCCTGTTTCGTTTATCCTTATCAGACGTTTGCAATAAAGTTGTTAATCATATTTGCAACAATAGTGAATCAAATGTGTGGCATTCATGTCTTTGTCATGTTAACTTTGGTTGCATGTCACGACTAGCGAAGTTGAACTTAATCCCTAGTTTCACCACTGTCAAGGGATCTAAGTGTCAAGTATGTGTGCAAGTTAAGCAACCTCGTAAGTCTCACGTGACTGCGGAGACGAGAAATCTTGCACCACTAGAACTTATACATTCGGATCTATGTGAAATGAATGGTGTTTTGACAAAAGGTGGAAAGAAATATTTCATGACGTTAATTGATGACTCCACTAGATACTGCCGTGTGTATCTTCTGAAATCTAAGGATGAGGCTTTGAACTTTTTCAAGATCTATAAAGCTGAAGTGGAAAACCAACTTGATCGGAAAATCAAGAGGCTTAGGTCCGACCGTGGTGGAGAGTATTTTTCCAATGAATTTGATGCTTTTTGTGCGGAACATGGTATAATCCATGAGAGGACGCCTCCCTACTCACCTCAGTCAAATGGGGTGGCCAAAAGAAAGAACCGTACTCTAACTGATTTGGTTAACGCCATGTTAGACACATCGGGTCTCTCCAAGGCATGGTGGGGGGAGGCGATATTGACTACATGTCATGTCCTAAACCAAGTTCCCACAAAGAACAAAGAGATAACTCCATTTGAGGAATGGGATAAGAAAAGGTTAAAACTCTCTTATCTGCGAACATGGGGCTGTTTGGCGAAAGTCAATGTACCAATTCCAAAGAAGCGGAAGTTGGGACCAAAAACTGTGGATTGTGTTTTCCTGGGATATGCTTTTCATAGCATAGGCTATAGATTCTTAGTTGTAAAATCTGAGGTACCTGACATGCATGTCGGTACGATCATGGAGTCGAATGATGTGACTTTCTTTGAAGATATCTTTCCCATGAAGGATATGGCTACCTCATCTAATCAGGAGATGCCTAGTTCATCGAATCAGGAACCAGTTACAATTACTGAACCTACCATTTCGACGGAACACTTTGAAAGTCCTGTGGAGGAGAACAATGAAGTTCCTACTAGGAGCAAGAGACAGAGGACTGCAAAGTCTTTTGGTGATGATTTTCTTGTGTATCTCATAGATGACACTCCCAGTTCTATTTCGGAGGCCTATGCATCGGAAGATGCTGACTACTGGAAGGAAGCGGTTCGTAGCGAGATGGATTCCATCTTGGCAAATGAAACCTGGGAGATAACTGATCATCCTTATGGGTGCAAACCTATAGGATGCAAATGGGTATTCAAGAAGAAGCTTAGGCCTGATGGTACTATTGAAAAGTACAAGGCTCGGCTCGTGGCTAAGGGTTATACCCAAAAGGAAGGTGAAGACTTCTTTGATACTTACTCACCTGTGGCTCGACTGACCACTATTCGAGTTCTACTTTCACTAGCTGCCTCACATGGTCTTCTTGTTCATCCAATGGATGTTAAGACTGCTTTCCTAAATGGAGAGTTGGATGAGGAAATTTATATGGAACAACCAGATGGATTTGTAATAGATGGTCAGGAAGGGAAAGTGTGCAAGTTGCTGAAGTCCTTGTATCGACTCAAGCAAGCACCCAAACAGTGGCATGAGAAGTTTGAAAGAACTTTAACAGCTGCAGGCTTTGTTGTGAACGAAGCTGATAAATGTGTGTACTATCGCCATGGTGGGGGCGAGGGAGTTATGCTTTGCTTGTATGTTGATGACATACTGATTTTCGAAACAAATCTGAATGTTATTAAGGAGGTCAAGGATTTCCTATCTCGCTTTTTTGAGATGAAGGATTTAGGAATGGCTGATGTCATTCTGAACATCAAGTTGTTGAGAGATGATGATGGTGGGATTACATTGCTTCAATCTCACTATGTGGAAAAGATCTTGAGTCGCTTTGGCTATAGTGACTGCAAGCCCTCTCCAACACCATATGATGCTAGCGTGCTACTTCGAAAGAATCGAAGAATTGCTAGAGATCAATTGAAGTATTCTTAGATTATTGGCTCGCTTATGTACTTAGCCAGTGCTACAAGACCTGACATCTCTTTTGCTGTTAGCAAACTGAGTCGGTTTGTCTCAAAACCAGGAGATGTGCATTGGAAAGCTCTAGAGAGAGTTTTGCGTTATTTGAAAGGCATTGCAAATTATGGAATTCACTACACTGGGCATCCAAATGTGCTTGAAGGGTATAATGACTCAAACTGGATCTCAGATGCTGATGAGATAAAGGCCACGAGCGGTTATGTATTCACTCATGGAGGTGGCGCTGTTTCTTGGAAGTCTTGCAAGCAGACCATCTTAACGAGGTCAACAATGGAAGCAGAACTCACAGCACTAGATACAGCTACGGTCGAAGCAGATTGGCTTCGTCGGCTCTTGAATGACTTGCCGGTAGTTGAGAAACCTGTACCGGGTATCCTTATGAACTGTGACAATCAAACTGTGATCACTAAAGTGAGCAGCTCAATGGATAACATGAAGTCATCAAGACACGTTCAGAGAAGGTTAAAATCTGTCAGAAAAATGAAAAACTCCGGAGTTATTGCATTGGATTATATCCAAACGTCTAAAAATCTGGCAGATCCTTTTACTAAGGGTCTATCACATAATGTGATAGATAATGCATCGAGGGAGATGGGTATGAGACCCACAATATGAGTTGTTCACAGTGGTAACCTATTCTTTGTGATCGAAGATCCCGTGAATTAGATGTGGAAGACAAGCTGTTGGTAAACTGGGAGGAGAGTATCCTTACTGTTAAAATACCACTCCATGAAGATGCAATACTCTCCTAATCTGCATGGCAGGTTGATGTATATCTTAATGTGTTCTAAATGGCTCTTTGAAGCAGAGATGTTGTCCTGCAGAACATCTTTTGAAGAACGCACCTATATGAGTCTGATTGTTAAACGTCGCAATCTATGAGAGTAGGGTTCTCTCTAGTAAACGCATGAAAGGTCACGGAGTATGACGCATAAGCTCCACCCGCGGGGAAGACCCACGGTAGCCACGTATCGGTCAAGGCTTTATGTGAAGCTAGATTCGCAGAAAACTTGCAGTTCAAGGTCCAGTCCAGTGTTCAAGTTGCTTACTAGTGTAGCATAGAGTTCTAGGTGGAAGTTCAACTTAACAGTCTCCGCTGCAGTACCGGTATATAAAACAGTGTTTTGGAACCAAAGACAAATTTTGTGTGCCTCTGGGATCTGGTGGGGGATTGCTGGAATTTTTGTCTATTTGGGCCTAGCCCAATAGCAGTTTCAGAAATTCCTAATAAATCCTAGAGGGCCACGCAGCCCATTCGTGCAAGGCAAGAGGTGGAACTAAAGTTTAGTCCCACCTTGCTAGTTTAGAGGGAGTTGGACCTCTTTATAAGGGAGGCTCCTTCCCCACTTGTATGAGCATGAGAACAAGAGGGACATCCACGCGCGCTCCTCCTCCGCCGCCCGCCTCGCCACGCCACGCCTCGCCTCGCCTCGCCTCGCCTCGTCACGCCGCGCCGCGCCGCGCCGCGGGAATGAGCCGAGCCGATGTAAATTTTTGCCACGCACTACGGATCTACGAAAGGGCACGCGAAAGCTGAAACGTTTTGCTGTAGTGGAGATTGAATACAAACGGCGCACCTCTTCGCCTGCTGCCTGTTCGTTTCGTCTCTCTCGTTCTCTTCAGCTCCCAGCGCAGCCTCTCACCTTCTTCTCTTGCGCCTATAAAAGGGAGGTCGCTCCTCCCAGAGAGACGCACCAGAATCTCTTCCTCCTCTCGCCACCGGTTCCAATCTCTCCGTTGCTGCTGTCTTCCTCATCCCGGCTTGCGGCGTGCACCGCACGTCGGGACAGTAGGCCTCTGAGACCGCACCTTTTGAGTCCTGTACGGGAGAAGGGTGATAAGGTTTTTGGGGAGCGGTCAACGCGACTACTGGCTGCTTCATCACGGACGATCCGGTCGCCGACGACTACTTCCCCGACGACGACTTCTTCCCCGACGTCCACGACCTCCTCGACGACATGGCAGGCGAGGACACCGACCCCAAGTCCAGCGCTTCTACTGCTGCTGTGTCGTACGTGTTCTTCTCCTTTTTGTTAGAAGTCCTGCTTCAGTTCTTGGCTCTAGTTTCTGCCCTACGTATGTTAGGTTCTATGTCGTATAAGCAACTTCATCTAGTGTCTGCTCTAGATGTGTTTAGCTCAAGTTCATATATGCAGACGATGTTTACCTTCTCTCTGTCAGATCGCATGACTTGCTTTATATTTTCTATTTTAGTCATGCTTTATCTAGTATTTCTGTTAATAAAATCATTCGGTAAATTGCTCCTTTTTCCAACAGAAAGGGCATGACGTGGCCCTCTGCGCTTGCGATGGGCGTGTGACGAGGCATGCGACCGACCGAAGCTTTGACCGGCCGGTCGGCGCAATCCCTACGCAATCCCGGTCAAACCCCTAAGTCCCCACATATTCCAAAACAGCATTTGGTTCTAGTGTATTTGATATGTTTCATCCCCACCTTTCCTCACAAATCCCCAAACTCTAGCGCATTTTTCTAAATAACCAATACACTACCCTACCTAGTGGATTGGGGATAAATGGGGATTTGAAGGGATTGGGTGAAGGTTGGGGCTTCACCCAATCCACCCCCACCAATCCCCTCAAAAACCCTAGTACAAAACAAGGCGTTAGGGGGAGATTTATCCGGTTTGGAGGATTTTAGGGTGTAAAGTGTACCAAATTCGACTTCATTGGGATATTCGTCCATCAGACAACATTTGAGGGTGAAATATGGACTTCTTTCAAAAACATTATGTATGTGGGCTTTACAAAGAGTCCAAACATCAAGCGGCCCAGAAAGGTTCAGGAACAAATTTCTTAGCCAAGATGCCATATATTACACGAGGTTGTCTAAAAAAAAAATTACACGAGGACACAACAAGATGTGAAAAAATATACAACAATATTCCATCTACACAAGCAAATGTTACAGTTTGCTGTTTTCGGCCTTCTTGAGGCTTCCCATCGCTCCGGCCTTCTCCCGAAGAACAAACTTCTGTGTCTTCCCAGTGGAAGCTTTGGGCAAATCCTCAAAAACCACTGTCTTGGGCACCATGTAGTGTGGCAGCTTCTCCCGACAGAAGCCTATGATCTCTGTTTCTGTGGCACTTGCGCCATCCTTTAGCTTGACGAAGGCACATGGTGTCTCCCCCCAGTGGTCGTCAGGCCTCGCCACGACCGCCGCCTCGAGCACCGCTGGGTGGCCAAAGATTATGGACTCCACCTCGATTGAGCTGATGTTCTCGCCGCCCGATATGATGATGTCCTTGGCCCTATCTTTGACTTGGATGTACCCGTCTGGGTGCCGGATGGCAAGGTCCCCTGTGCGCAACCACCCTCCCGCCATGGACTCTTGGGTCGCATCAACATCCTTGTAGTACCCACTCATGACTGTGTTGCCACGGAACATCACCTCGCCCACTGTCTTGCCGTCGTGCGGCACACTCTCCATGGTGGTCGGGTCCTTGACATCGGCATCCTCCATTGCAATGTGATGGAACCCCTGCCGCGCCTTGAGCCGCGCGCGCTCCTCCACCGGCAGCGCATCCCACTCCGGCATCCAAGTGCACACAGTGGCTGCACCGTGCGTCTCGGTGAGGCCGTATATATGATATACCACGAAGCCAAGCTCCTCCATTCCAGCCAGGACGCGGGGCGGTGGCGGCGCGCCGCCCGTCATGACACGCACCACCGTCTTGCCCGACGGTGGCCTTGGATCCGCGGCGGGCGCATTAACGATCATGTTGAGAACCGTAGGTGCACCGCCCATGTGTGTCACTCCATGTCGTGCGATGCTGTCGAAGATGACCCTCGCCGTGAAGTGGCGGAGACAGATGTTGGTGCCACCCTGCATGGCAACAGCCCACGTCATGCTCCAGCCATTGCCATGGAACATGGGCACAGTCCACAGGTACATCGGCATCGGAGTGATGTCGTAAGCGAGGACCGTGGCGATGGTGTTGAGGTACACGCCCCGGTGGTTGTAGAGCACACCCTTGGGCCGCGACGTCGTGCCAGACGTGTAGTTGAGCGTGATGGGATCCAACTCGTTCGCCGGCCAGCGGATGTCGAAATGCGAAGGGGCACTCTTGATGAGAGCCTCATACTCATTTTCGCATAAGTCAGGGTCGATGGGGTCGCTGTCGTCGGAGATGGTTACGAGGACCGGAATGTTGGCGGCGGCGGACCTGGAGACGGCGAGACGCTGCAGCGCGTCTCTCCCGACGCCGAGAAGGCTCGACTCGACGAGGAACACCTTGGCATCGGAGTGCTTCAGCAGGGTGGACACCATGGCCGCATCGTGCCGCGTGTTCAGCGTGCAGAGGACGGCGCCGGCCATGGGTACGGCGAGGTGTAGCTCGTACATAGCCGGCACGTTCGGGCTGAGAACAGCCACCTGCACATGGATGACACACGATTAGCACGCGGCACTCGTGACTCGTCCGCTGTTCATAATAGACAGGGCCCATGGACTACACGATGGACGGGAGCATTGAGCCGACAAGGATATCAAAGGCCGCGATTTGCACGAATAGTGTGTTCTTGCATGATTTCGCTACGATGTGAGCCATGCCGCTGTTGCTCACCAGTGCAAACAGCAGCGCTCTATCATGCAAACAGGCAATTCGTACTAAGAAATAATTAAGCCTTCTCAGGTGCGTACTAGTCTAAAAAAACATGAAGTTCTTACAATCATTTTGGCGATTTTCTAAGTTAGATACAGGCTAGCTAGCTTTGTATACCAACCACTCTGGCATCCACAGACAACGCAAGCAAAGAGATGGAAGCAGCAAGCAAGAATAGAGGCACTCACCACATCGCCGCGCGCGACGCCGAAGCGGGTGGCGAGCGCGGCGGCCACGCGGACGCACCGCTCCCGGACCTCCCTCCACGTGGTTGGCCGCCTCCCCGCGTACACCACCGCGGGGCGTTCGCCGTAGACGGCCGCGGCGCGCTCGATGAAGCTGAGCGGCGTCAGCGGCACGTAGTTGGCCGCGCACCGCACCGTGCCGCGCTCCATGTCCAGCACCTCCACCTCCTCCTGATCCCTCCCTACCAGGCTGGAGAAGAAGGACAGAGACACGACGCCAGTGGGACTGGGAGGAGAAGCCAACGGGCGGCACCATGGTGGGGATGATAAAGTAGACGCGCGCGCTCGGGCAAAATCTTGGCTTGGATTATAATAACTCGAGCTGGGAGTAGAATAGTAGTGGCGGATCAGCTGCACTGATCCGATGCCGCTGATGGTGCGGTGGTGGCGAAGTAATCCACGGAGCACATGGGTGACGGCTGTCATGGCTTCATGTGACTCTGTGAGTGAGAGCCGGAGGGATAGCAATGATGATGTGGCCGGATCACGGGAGCACAGCCGTACATAAAAAGGGTCGACCCAAATCTAAAACAAGGCGGACGCCGGACGGGCGCCGATCCAAATGAATAAAAAAACGGTCATCCGTTTGGATCGGTCCGTTGGAGTTGCTCTAGTTCACCCGTTGAGAGCTACTAGTCTGCTACTTTCCTTTTTAGGCGCCACTGTCCACAGGCCAAAGCCAACAGGCCTATCTCCAGTAGAATGCATGTCACCGTAAGACATCGATGACATGGCATACAAAATCCTACATGAAAAGTAATAATCGGGTGAGAGATTCCTTGCAAAAAAAATGAAGTGAGAGATGATGGGTTGTATGATCTGCAACCTACACTGGCAACAAAGATGCCGAGATACTATTTCCCCTGGCCCTACTAAGATGACTAGATTATTGGCTGTAATCTATATAAGTTGTTACTTTACCAACAACTGTACCAACGCACCATTGAAACAGGTCGATATGATGTATCACACTATTTCTTGGAAGTCATAGGAACATGTTTAGTGATTTATTTCTCAATCAGTCGAATTGCATGTTATAAAGACAATAGTTTTTTCGTCGGATGGTGAGTGTAGCGATCATAGGCGCACGCAATGGGTTGTTTGATAGTGCCTAAACTCGTTCTATACCTTTCCCCTTCTTTTGGTTATTCTATTTTGAAATGTGTATTTCCATTATGTCAAACTAATGGAAATGGGATGGTATGCTTTTAAAATAAAAAAGACAATGATTGAGATGGAAAAACTTTAAGTTCTAAAATGT
>NC_041387.1:631565455-631625059 GCF_002162155.2 Triticum dicoccoides
AAAAGTGTCTTAGTCACTAAGAAATAGGCACTCATTATGAACATTTGGGATATAATTCTGTATAATGACACAACATGCACCTGGTCTCCGCCTCGTAATGCACACAATCGACCATCATTGCAAAATTCAGTGAAAATGAAGTTTAACAACTAAATATTGGTAAACAAATATAACAACCAAATAGTTGTCTCTTTGTCATTTATTTCTGTTTCAAAGCTATAGTCAGCCCATACGGTACAATACCATATTTTGACCGAGACAAATGATTTCATGCACGCTATTTTAGGTCTTCACAAGGCTGCCCATAGCCCGAGCCTTCTGACGGAGAATAAACTTTTGAGTCTTCCCTGTCGAAGTCTTGCGCAAGTCAGCGAAGACCACCGTGTAATGTGGCAACTTATCCCGACAGAAGTTTATAATCTCTATTTCGGTTGCATCGACGTTAGTCTTTAACTTGACGAACGCACAAGGTGTCTCACCCCAGTGGTCATCTGGCCTTGCCACGACCGCTGCCTCAAGCACTGCCGGGTGGCTAAAGATCACCGCCTCCACCTCAATCGAGCTTATGTTCTCACCGCCGGATATGATGATGTCCTTGGCCCTGTCCTTGAGCTGGATGTACCCATCCGGATGATTCACAGCAAGATCGCCCGTGTGCAACCACCCTTGGGCCATTGCCTCCTTGGTTGCATTGATGTCCTTGTAGTACCCGCTCGTGACGGTGTTACCTCGAAACATCACCTCCCCGATAGTTTTGCCATCATGTGGAAGGCTCTCCATGGTTGTTGGGTTCTTGACATCAATGTCTTGTATACCGATGTGATGATGAAACCCCTGTCGTGCCATGAGCCGTGACCGCTCCTCGGTTGGCAACATGTCCCACTCCGGCATCCACGTATTGATGGTGGCTGGGCCAGTCTCTGTGAGACCATACATTTGGTATACTATGAATCCAAGTTCTTCCATCCCATACAAGATGCTAGGCGGTGGTGGGGCACCGCCGGTCATGATATGTACTATCACTGGCAGTGGCTTTCGGTCACCAGTTGGTGCGTTGACGATCATGTTGAGAACCGTGGGTGCGCCGCCCATGTGCGTCACCTTGTGTTGTGAGATCTTATCAAAGATGACCTTTGCCGTGAAGCGGCGCAAGCAGACGTTGGTGCCGCCCTGCATGGCGATGCCCCATGATAGGTTCCACCCATTGGCGTGGAACATCGGCACGGTCCACAAGTAAGTGGGCGTGACAGTGATGTTGTACGTGAGAGCCGTTGCAATAGTGTTGAGGTACGCGGCCCGGTGGCTGTAGATCACGCCCTTGGGCCTCGCAGTTGTGCCAGATGTGTAATTCAACGCGATGGGGTCCAACTCATTCAGCGGCCAACGGATGTCGAACCCTAAAGGTGCTTCTCTGATGAGACTCTCGTAGTCTGTGTATGCGGAGTTGATGCAGTCTCCATCGTGTGAGATGGTTATGAGGACCGGAAGGGCCGTGGCGCTAGACTCGTCGCCGGCTAGGTTATTAAGAGCGGCTCTCCCAACATCAAGGAGGCCTGACTCGACAAACAACACCTTGGCGCCAGAGTGCTTCAGCAACGCAGACACCATGGCTGCGTCATGCCGTGTGTTCAAGGTGCAGAGGATCGCGCCTGCCATGGGCACGGAGAAGTGTAGCTCGTACATCGCCGGCACGTTCGGGCTAAGAACAGCAACCTGCATATGCAGAGTATGGTTAGCGATTTTGATGAATCTCATGTGAGTGGTTACGGCTCAGTCGACTTAGAAATACTCCATATTTTGGGATTAACAGTTCATAAATCTCAGATGAAGGTCGTTTCATTCAGACGCACTTGCACAAATCCCAAAGTCTGATCAGACAGGCACTAGTAGATGTGTTAAAAATAGTTACAGCACCTACTTGGTGAAGACTGTCGGTTCCCGGCCAGTTTGGTACTCACCACATCACCGCGGGCGACTCCGAACCGGGTGGCGAGCGCGGCGGCGACGCGCAAGCACCTCTCCCAGACCTCGCTCCACGTGCAAGACCAGGACTCCCCGTACACCACCGCGGGGCGGTCGCCGTACACGGCCGCGGCGCGCTCGATGAAGCTGAGCGGCGTCAGCGGCGCATAGTTGGCCGCGCACCGCACCGTGCCAGATTCGGCGTCCAGCACCTCAAACTCCTCCTGCTCCTCCAGGCCGGAGGACGGTGACCCCTGACACGCGCACCGACGGCGTGGCGGGGAGAAGGTGAGCGCGCGATGCTGATGCGCCGATCCGCTGCTGCGGCGAGGAAGTGGTCTCCTGCGCAGAAGCAGACGGGGTGCGGCTCTCATGGCGTGTGACGCCGCTCTTGGCTTAACCTATACATATAACAAAATATAAGTGCATAGTATTAAGCTAGAAGAGATTCAGCTAGCACAGATCGTTTAAGCACAAATCATAGGGTCGTCGTTTGGTTAAAGGAACTATTTGATTAGTACTTTGATGTACGTACCTCGATGGGCCCAACGGCCTACCGGACCCCTAATCCGCGTCCTGATCGGGGGCACTCAACCACAATATGGTTGACGGGCCCCTGCCACGCAACGCTACATAAAGAGGTGGGGGCTGGCGGCACGCAGTACGAGGTTCACCGCGTTGCCAGGCTCCCCACCGAAACACCCGACCTGATCTAGGTCTTGCGCTGACAGTGACGGGAAGCTCCGCCGCCGCCACTGCCCACACATCGCCGCTGCCACCACCTCGCCCACTCTCCGCCATCACCGTGCGCCACAGCACCACGATGGCCTCCGGCTCGAGCTCGTCAGCACCAGGAGAAGGTAGGTTACCTGATGATCTAGCCTACTCCGATCCCAAGGATCTCCACTCCATAATGTAGTGCGCCAACACTTTTCGAGATTTAACTTCGACCATAAATTTTAGCAACATGGGCGACTGCGGCGGGAGCATGACAGATACCTTTGAATTCGTATTCAAAATGAGTTTTCAAAGGTATAATTTTTCAGTAAAATGGTTTATGTTTTATTGGTCTAATTTATGGTCAAAACTGGATCTCGAAAAACATGAGCGCACTATATTATGAAATGAAGGGAGTATGTAATTGATCCCCTAATCATGGTGGGCTAGCTTCCTTGTATAGGCAGTCCAAGATTAATCTGTTGTAAGTTACTCCGCTAGCTAATCGGTCACATGTTGCAACTTTAACATTAATTATTATCTGACATATGTCTTACACCCGTCATACTCTAAATTTTGATAAGATTTAATTTGATAAGTATGTGTATGGTAATGCAAGAAAAGTTTTGATTTAGTTGATATTTTCGGAAGATATGATTTGATTTGACTTGATTGAATTAATGCAAGACATGATTTCGGGAAAAGTGCAGAACTGGTACTCTATTTATATTGGTTTTAATATTGTGCGGCATCGATTGCGACTATGAAAAAATAAGTAGAAAACAAGGAGGAAGGGGTGCGTGGGGAGGAAAAACCCGAGGCGAAAGGGGAGGCGACGGAACCAACTCCCCTTTAATAATAGAGACGTAAAGCCCTGGTATATATATGCGATATGCAGTACACATCTAGATGATAATAAGTTAAGGGTATGTTTGGTTGGAGACTAGTGTGGCCAAGCCAAAGTGTGGCTAGCCAAACAAGTATGGCAAGCCACACAAGTGTGGCTAAGAAATTGAACGCCAAACTTTGGCAAAAGTTGAAAAAAATTGTCTCTTTGACAAGTGAGTCATAGGGGCAATAAAGTGTGGCAAGCCAAAATGTGGCAAAAACCAAACACATGCTTGGCGAACTGTGGCTGGCAAATTTTGACTTGGCAAACTGTGGTTGGGAACCAAACAGCCCCTAAATCTCAACTAAGTTCCTTGTTGTCCGATCTATGCCCTCAAGGTTGCTGGGTAGCGAGCAATCGCATACCCATGTAATTAGGGATGGCAATGGGTACCCATTACCCACGTACCCTGCGGGTAAAAACCCTATTAGGGTAAGGGTATGGGACAAAAAATTATCCATGGGTATATGAATAGGGAAATGTTAAACCCATCGGGTAGAGTGGGTATGGGTATGGGATCATGTAACCCATACCCACATACCCATGTACCCATATAAAATCTATATGAACTCAAAATTATCTCTACACTTTATCATGAATTTGTGAAATGACTGTGTGATAATGTTTTGATGTGTTGTTGTTTACGAGAAAGTGATGTTGTTTATTAAATATGATGTTGTTTATGATGTGTTGTTGTTTAAAAGTGTGTTGTTGTTATAATCTATTTATGTTTGTAGATTATAATTATATGTTGTTTTTATGACTATGAGTAGTTCAAATTGATGCTTTGCAAACATGGGTAATTTTACCCATGGGTACCCATGTACCCTGTCGGGTAACGGGTATGGGGAAAAATTATACCCATTGATGGGTATGGGTAAGGGTGATGGGTAAGCTTACAGGGGATGGGTAAGGGTATGGGGTGGCTCCACCCGTACCCAAACCCTGCGGGTGCCATCCCTACATGTAATCGCTATGTTCACTACCCACAGATATATTGGGCCAGCCCAAGTAAACATTTTCAGGAAACTTCCTAGTCAGGTTTTGGGAAGGTCCGAGACTTTCCCAGACTGGGTTTTTTCCTCTCTTTTTTCTTTTTTTGTCTTTTGCTTTCTTCTCTGTTTCCCTTTCCTTTTTCTTTCCTTTTTATTTTATTTTTGTTTTCATGGATGTATTTTAAAATCATGAACATTTTTGTTCATCAACTTCAAAATTTGTACAATGAGTACAAAAACTAATCATCAAAACTCAAAAAAGTCATGAATTCAAAAAATGTTCATCCATATCTATGTGAGACGTAAAGCCCTGGTATATACTCCCTCCGTCCAGAAATATTTGTCGGAGGAATGGTTGTATCTAGATGTATTTTAGTTCTAGATACATCCATTTTTATGCATTTCTCTGACGAGTATTTCCGGATGGAGGGAGTATATGTGAGATGCAATACCTTTTTAAAACATCTAGATGAGAATAAGTTAAATCTCATCTAACTTCCTTGTTGTCCGATCTATGCCCTCAAGGTTTGTGTGTTTTGGTGAAGGCTCTCACGCGTCGTAGGTGTTTTGCATGTGTTTCCCGGCAATCCCTACCCCCCATGCAGGGTAGCGAGCAAACATTTTCAGGAAACTCCCTAGTCTGGTTTTGGGAAGGTCCGAGACTTTCCCAGACCGGGGTTTTTTTTTTGTCTTTTCCTTTCTTCTCTGTTTCCTTTCCTTTTCCTTTTACTTTCCTTTTTTATTTTTATTTTTCCTTTCACGGACATATTTTAAAATCATGAACATTTTTGTTCATCAAATTCAAAATAATTTCAATGAGTACAAAAACTAATCATCAAAACTAAAAAAATCATGAATTTTAAATAAATAGTCGATTCAAAAAATGTTCATCCATATCAAAAACTATTCATCCAATTCAAAAAAAAATATTGAATTCAAAATTTGTTCATCAACATTGAAAATTGTTAAGCGAATTCAAAAAAGATCATATATTTTTTTATAAATGTTCACTTTTGAATCATGAGTATTTTTCCATTTAAAAAAATGGAATTGTGTTTTTGAATCCCATATATTTTGTAGAAATTTGGGATTTTTGAATATTTTTTCAAGTTAAAAACAAAAGGAGAAAACTAGGTGCGGCCCGCCCAGCACATGGGCTGGCCCAAAGCACGCGCTGTAGGAAGTTGGATGTGCATGTTTGCATGTTGTCCAGCGCGGTACGCGCTGAATATGGGAGGTGATTTGTGTCGCGTGTAACGAACGTTGCGGCCACAAATCCTATTTGACGCCTTATCCGACGCTGATAGGCATTCTTGTTACTTGGTGCCACACCCCTCCATGGCATGTGTATCAAAATAGGGCAGCCCATGTAAGTCTTTTTTTCACCGGTTTTTCTAGGAACTTCCCCGTGAAGGTTTTACTCGTTTTTTCTGGTGCGTTTTTCTTTAGGATTTCATCAGCACGGGATTTGCGGTTTTTTCCTCCTTTTATTTTTTTATTTTTTGTTTTCATTTCCTATATTTCATTTTTTTCCTTTTTACTTTTTATGTTTTATTCAAATTCGTGAACTTGTCACAAATTTGTGAACCTTTTATAATCTTGAAAGAAAATTAAATTTGTGAACTTTTCTCAAATTTATGAACCTTTTCCAATTTTTATGAACTTCTTTTGAATTCTTCTGAATCTTGTTTGAAATTCATGAAGGAGGCTTGTAGCCCTAAGTGTGGTTTTGGTAATTGATGACAATCTCTATGGATTAATGTTTTCACTGAGATATATTTGAAGGTATTGTCCATAGATGGTGCATCAAGAATATTAGATGGAATCAAGGATGAAGTCCATATATATATGAGGATATATTTGTTCTAAGCCTTGGTATTAATTGACAATTCCTATGGAGCACCAATGCATTGAATCTTTTATGAAGATATGTTTCATAGTGATGCTTGGAGTGCATTGGGTTGGTTTGTGAAGAATGACATCAAAACATCTGAAGAAGTCCTCATGGTATCCCTCTCTGGATACCCTATGAGCACATGCCTCCTGACCCCCGTGTGCTCAGGGTCCAGTGCCAACTCTCTGGACACCCCATACGCACGGGGTCCCTGACCCTCGTGCACACACGACCTAGGTTTTGGCACTCAAGGTCCCATATCCAGTGAGGTTTCAAGTTGGTATTTGGGGTTTTCTGTTGAAGCCATCAAGACTGATTTTAATGTCTAACCAAATATATTCAAGGTGGAATTTGTTAGAGGATCTCAAAGATTGACATATGTGGGCTTATAAGAATCAAGGGCTTGAGATAAAAATCAAAGAGAATTCCCCTTTCCTTTCTGGAGAAGGGGGGAGGAGAAAGAGGTGGAGGAGAAGAAGGAAAGGGGGCTGTGCCCCCCACCCCTAGTCCAATTCGGTTTGGGCCTGGGGGAGCGCGCCCTCCACCTGGCCTCCGGACTCCTCTCTCCACTAGGGCCCATGAAGGCCCAATAGTCCCCCGGGGGGTTACGGTAACCTTACGATACTCCCAAACTTATCCGATACTTCCCGAAACAATTCCGGTGTCCGAATGTAACCTTCCAATATATCAATATTTACCTCTTGATCATTTCGAGACTCCTCATCATGTCCGTGATCTCATCCGGGACTCCGAACAAACTTCGGTCATTGTCGGTGTCAAAACTGGCGGATCTTGGGTAGGGGGCCCCGAACTGTGCGTCTAGGCGGATGGTAACAGGAGACGAGGGACACGATGTTTTTACCCAGGTTCGGGCCCTCTTGATGAAGGTAAAACCCTATGTCCTGCTTGATTAATATTGATGATGTGGGTTACAAGAGTAGATCTACCACGAGATCAAGGAGGCTAAACCCTAGAAGCTAGCCTATGGCATGATTGTTGTTCGTCCTATGGACTAAAGCCATCCGGTTTATATAGACACCGAAGAGGGCTAGGGTTACACAGAGTCGGTTACAATGGTAGGAGATCTACATATCCGTATCGCCAAGCTTGCCTTCCACGCCAAGGAAAGTCCCATCCGGACACGGGACGAAGTCTTCAATCTTGTATCTTCATAGTCTTGGAGTCCGGCCGATGATGGTAGTTCAGCTATCCGGACACCCCCTAGTCCGGGACTCCCTCAGTAGCCCCTGAACCAGGCTTCAATGATGACGAGTCCGTCGCGCATATTGTCTTCGGCATTGCAAGACGGGTTCCTCCTCCGAATAATTTATAGAAGATTGTGAACACCAGGATAGTGTCCGGCTCTGCAAAAATAAATTCCACATACCACCGTAGAGAGAATAATATTACACAAGATCAATCTGCTGACGTATTCTATTGCGTAACGTCACACCACTTCCAAGCCTTTACTCGAATTGTTTCTATTGTTCCACCTCAGCGCGTTTAGCGAGGCGGTTTCCTTGGCACGTCTGTCGAAGCAGAGATCGTGTTCCCCTTATTCCGGGATTCCCATCAATACGGACGTGGGTAACCCAACCGCGCCATTGATTGTGACGCTTGGGAGATAAGCGAGTTTTACCAGGTCGGTGGGGACGCGTGTTTCTGTCCGCCCATATAAGGGGATAAAGATCCAACCTTTTTACCTGCACCTTCTTCCTCCTTGGCTTATCCATCTCTGCGAACTCGAGCTCTAGCACCCAAGCCCGCACATCTCACCTCAACCTTCTCCAAATATGTCTGGAGCGGGAGGCAAGTGGTGTTGGAAATATGCCCTAGAGGCAATAATAAAAGTATTATTATATTTCAATGTTCATGATAAATGTCTTTTATTCATGCTATAACTGTATTATCCGGAAATCGTAATACACGTGTGAATACTTAGACCACAATACGTCCCTGGTGAGCCTCTAGTTGACTAGCTCGTTGTGATCAACAGATAGTCATGGTTTCCTGACTATGGACATTGGATGTCGTTGATAACGGGATCACATCATTAGGAGAATGATGTGATGGACAAGACCCAATCCTAAGCATAGCATAAAAGATCGTGTAGTTCGTTTTGCTAGAGCTTTGCCAGTGTCAAGTATCTCTTCCTTCGACCATGAGATCGTGTAACTCCCGGATACCGTAAGAGTGCCTTGGGTGTATCAAACGTCACAACGTAACTGGGTGACTATAAAGGTGCATTACAGGTATCTCCGAAAGTATCTGTTGGGTTGACACGGATCGAGACTGGGATTTGTCACTCCGTATGACGGAGAGGTATCTCTGGGCCCACTCGGTAATGCATCATCATAATGAGCTCAATGTGACCAAGGTGTTGGACACGGGATCATGCATTACGGTACGAGTAAAGTGACTTGCCGGTAACGAGACTGAACAAGGTATTGGGATACCGACCATCGAGTCTCGGGCAAGTAACGTACCGATTGACAAAGGGAATTGCATACAGGGTTTGATCGAATCCTCGACATCGTGGTTCATTCGATGACAACATTGAGGAGCATGTGGGAGCCATCATGGGTATCCAGATCCCGCTGTTGGTTATTGACTGAGAGCGTCTCGGTCATGTCTGCATGTCTCCCGAACCCGTAGGGTCTACACACTTAAGGTTCGGTGACGCTAGGGTTATTAGGAAGACTAGTATGTGACTACCGAATATTCGGAGTCCCGGATGGGATCCTGGATGTCACGAGGAGATCCGGAAGGGTCCGGAGGTAAAGATTTATATATGGGAAGTTGTCAAACGGACACCGGGAAGTTTCGGGGTCATACCGGTATTGTACCGGGGCCACCGGAAGGGTTCCGGGGGTCCACCGGGAGGGGCCACCCCTCCCGGGGGGCCACATGGGCTGCGTGGGGCAGGGAGCCAGCCCCTGGTGGGCTGGCCGCAACCCCTCCCTTGGGCCCATACGCCTAGGGTTGAGGGGGAACCCTAGAGGGGGCGCCCCCCTTGGCTTGGGGGGCAAGCCACCCTCTCCCCTCTCCCCTAGGCCGCCGCACCCCCCCTAGATGGGTTCTAGGGGGCCGGCCCCCTTCTCCCTTCCCCCTATAAATAGAGGGGTGAGGGGAGGGCAGCCGGACCACCCTCCAAGGCGCAGCCCTCCCCTCCCCAACACCTCTCCTCCTCCGTTGTGTGCTTGGCGAAGCCCTGTCGGAGTACTGCCTCTCCACCATCAACACGCCGTCGTGCTGCCGGTGGAGCTGTATTCCTCAACCTCTCCTTCCCCTTGCTGGATCAAGAAGGAGGAGACGTCTCCCGTCCCGTACGTGTGTTGAACGCGGAGGTGCTGTCCGTTCAGCACTTGGTCATCGGTGATTCGAATCACGTCGAGTACGACTACATCATCACCTTGCAAGCTTCCGCACGCGATCTACAAGTGGTATGTAGATGCAAACTCTCTCCCTTGACTCGTTGCTTAGATGAACTCATAGATGGATCTTGGTGAAACGGTAGGAAAATTTTTAATTTTCTGCAACGTTCCCCAACAGTGGCATCATGAGCTAGGTCTATGCGTAGTTCTCTTTGCACGAGTAGAACACAATTTTGTTGTGGGCGTGGATTTTGTCATCTTACTTGCCTCTACTAGTCTTTTCTTGCTCAACGGTATTGTGGGATGAAGCGGCCCGGACCAACCTTACACGTACGCTTACATGAGACCGGTTCCACCGACTGACATGCACTAGTTGCATAAGGTGGCTGGCGGGTGTCTGTCTCTCCCACTTTAGTTGGAGCGGAATCGATGAACAGGGCCCTTATGAAGGGTAAATAGAAGTTGACAAAAAAATCACGTTGTGGTGATTCGTAGGTAAGAAAACATTCTTGCTAGAACCCAATTGCAGCCACGTAAAAGATGCAACAACAATTAGAGGACGTCTAACTTGTTTTTGTAGCGATTGATCATGTGATGTGATATGGCCAGAAGTTGTGATGAATGATGAATTGTGATGTATGAGATCATGTTCTTTGTAATAGGATTCACGACTTGCATGTCGATGAGTATGACAACCGGCAGGAGCCATAGGAGTTGTCTTTATTTTTTGTATGACCTGCGTGTCATTGAATAACGCCATGTAAACTACTTTACTTTATTGCTAAACGTTAGTCATAGAAGTAGAAGTAGTCGTTGGCGTGACAACTTCATGAAGACACGATGATGGAGATCATGATGATGGAGATCATGGTGTCAAGCCGGTGACAAGATGATCATGGAGCCCCGAAGATGAAGATCAATGGAGCTAAATGATATTGGCCATATCATGTCACAACTTTATAATTGCATGTGATGTTTATTATGTATTATGCATCTTGTTTAGTTAGGACGACGGTAGTAAATAAGATGATCCCTTATAAAATTTCAAGAAGTGTTCTCCCCTAACTGTGCACCGTTGCTACAGTTCGTCGCTTCTAAGCACCACGTGATGATCGGGTGTGATGGATTCTTACGTTCACATACAACGGGTGTAAGACAGATTTACACATCGAAAACACTTAGGGTTAACTTGACGAGCCTAGCATGTGCAGACATGGCCTCGGAACACGGAGACCGAAAGGTCGAACACGAGTCGTATGGAAGATACGATCAACATGAGAATGTTCACCGATGATGACTAGTCCGTCTCACGTGATGATCGGACACGGGCTAGTCGACTCGGATCGTGTAACACTTAGATGACTAGAGGGATGTCTAATCTAAGTGGGAGTTCATAATTTGATTAGAACTTTATTATCATGAACTTAGTCTAAAAACCTTTGCAAATATGTCTTGTAGATCAATGGCCAACGCTAATGTCAACATGAACTTCAACGCGTTCCTAGAGAAAACCAAGCTGAAAGATGATGGCAGCAACTATACGGACTGGGTCCGGAACCTGAGGATCATCCTCATAGCTGCCAGGAAACAATATGTCCTAGAAGGACCGCTAGGTGACGCTCCCGTCCCAGAGAACCAAGACATTATGAATGCTTGGCAGTCTCGTGCTGATGATTACTCCCTCGTTCAGTGCGGCATGCTTTACAGCTTAGAACCGGGGCTCCAAAAGCGTTTTGAGCACCACGGAGCATATGAGATGTTCGAAGAGCTGAAACTAGTTTTTCAAGCTCATGCCCGGGTCGAGAGATATGATGTCTCCGACAAGTTCTACAGTTGTAAGATGGAGGAAAACAGTTCTGTCAGTGAGCACATCCTCAAGATGTCTGGGTTGCACAACCGTATGACCCAGCTGAACATTAACCTCCCAGATGAGGCGGTCATTGACAGAATCCTCTAGTCGCTCCCACCAAGCTACAAGAGCTTTGTGATGAACTACAACATGCAGGGGATGGAAAAGACCATTCCTGAAGTGTTCTCGATGCTGAAGTCAGCAGAGGCTGAAATCAAGAAAGAACATCAAGTGTTGATGGTCAATAAGACCACTAAGTTCAAGAAGGGCAAGGGTAAGAAGAACTTCAAGAAGGACGGCAAAGATGTTGCCGCGCCTGGTAAGCCAGTTACCGGGAAGAAGTCAAAGAATGGACCCAAGCCTGAGACTGAGTGCTTTTATTGCAAAGGGAAGGGTCACTGGAAGCAGAACTGCCCCAAATACTTAGCGGATAAGAAGGTCGGCAACACCAAAGGTATATTTGATATACATGTGATTGATGTGTACCTTACCAGTACTCGTAGTAACTCCTGGGTATTTGATACCGGTGCCGTTGCTCATATTTGTAACTCACAACAGGAGCTGCGGAATAAACGGAGACTGGCGAAGGATGAGGTGACGATGCGCGTCGGGAATGGTTCCAGAGTCGATGTGATCGCCGTCGGCACGCTGCCTCTACATTTACCTACGGGATTAGTTTTGAACCTTAATAATTGTTATTTAGTGCCAAGTTTGAGCATGAACATTGTATCTAGATCTCGTTTAATACGAGATGGCTACTCATTTAAGTCTGAGAATAATGGTTGTTCGATTTATATGAGAGATATGTTTTATGGTCATGCTCCGATGGTCAATGGTTTATTCTTAATGAATCTCGAGCGTATTATTACACATGTTCATAGTGTAGATGCCAAAAGATTTAAAGTTGATAACGATAGTCCCACATACTTGTGGCACTGCCGCCTTGGTCAAGCGCATGAAGAAGCTCCATGCCGATGGACTTTTAGAGTCTCTTGATTATGAATCGTTTTTTGACACGTGCGAACCATGCCTTTTGGGCAAGATGACCAAGACTCCGTTCTCTGGAACAATGGAGCTAGCAACCAACTTATTGGAAATCATACATACCGATGTGTGCGGTCCAATGAGCGTTGAGGCTCGCGGAGGATATCGTTATGTTCTCACTCTCACTGATGACTTAAGTAGATATGGGTATGTCTACTTAATGAAACACAAGTCTGAGACCTTTGAAAAGTTCAAGGAATTTCAGAATGAGGTGGAGAATCAACGTGACCGAAAGATAAAGTGCCTACGATCAGATCGTGGAGGAGAATATTTAAGTCACGAATTTGGCACACACTTAAGGAAATGTGGAATCGTTTCACAACTCACGCCGCCTGGAACACCTCAGCGAAACGGTGTGTCCGAACGTCGTAATCGCACTCTATTGGATATGGTGTGGTCTATGATGTCTCTTACTGATTTACCGCTATCATTTTGGGGATACGCTCTAGAGACAGCTACATTCACTTTAAATAGGGCACCGTCTAAATCCGTTGAGACGACACCGTATGAATTATGGTTTGGAAAGAAACCTAAGCTGTCGTTTCTAAAAGTTTGGGGATGCGATGCTTATGTCAAGAAACTTCAACCTGAAAAGCTCGAACCCAAGTCGGAAAAATGCGTATTCATAGGATACCCTAAGGAAACTGTAGGGTATACCTTCTACTTAAGATCCGAAGGCAAGATCTTTGTTGCCAAGAACGGATGCTTTCTGGAAAAAGAGTTTCTCTTGAAAGAAGTAAGTGGGAGGAAAGTAGAACTCGATGAAGTACTACCTCTTGAGCGGGAAAGTGGCGCAGCGCAGGAAACCGTTCCTGTGATGCCCACACCAACTGAAGAGGAAAACAATGATGATGATCAAGGTACTTCGGATCAAGTTACTGCTGAACTTCGTAGGTCCACAAGGACACGTTCCGCACCAGAGTGGTACGGCAACCCTGTCCTGGAAATCATGTTGTTAGACAACAATGAACCTTCGAACTATGAAGAAGCGATGGCGGGCCCGGGTTCCAACAAATGGCTTGAAGCCATGAAATCCGAGATAGAATCCATGTATGAAAACAAAGTATGGACTTTGACAGACTTGCCCGATGATCGGCGAGCGATAGGAAACAAATGGATCTTTAAGAAGAAGACGGACGCGGATGGTAATGTTACAATCTATAAGGCTCGACTTGTCGCTAAGGGTTATCGACAAGTTCAAGGGATTGACTACGACGAGACTTTCTCTCCCGTAGCGGAGCTGAAGTCCGTCCGAATCATGTTAGCAATTGCCGCATACTATGATTATGAGATATGGCAAATGGACGTCAAAACGGCATTCCTTAACGGGCATCTTAAGGAAGAACTGTATATGATGCAGCCGGAAGGTTTTGTCGATCCTCGGAACGCTAACAAAGTATGCAAGCTCCAGCGATCCATTTATGGACTGGTGCAAGCATCTCGGAGTTGGAACATTCGCTTTGATGAGATGATCAAAGCGTTTGGGTTTATGCAGACTTATGGAGAAGCCTGCGTTTACAAGAAAGTGAGTGGGAGCTCTGTAGCATTTCTCATATTATATGTAGATGACATACTCTTGATGGGAAATAATATAGAATTTCTGGACAATATTAAGGCCTACTTGAATAAGTGTTTTTCAATGAAGGACCTTGGAGAAGCTGCTTATATATTAGGCATCAAGATCTATAGAGATAGATCGAGACGCCTCATAGGTCTTTCACAAAGCACATACCTTGATAAGATTTTGAAGAGGTTCAAAATGGATCAGTCCAAGAAGGGGTTCTTGCCTATGTTACAAGGTGTGAGATTGAGCTCGGCTCAGTCACCGACCACGGCAAAAGATAAAGAAGAGATGAGTATCATCCCCTATGCTTCAGCCATAGGATCTATTATGTATGCCATGCTGTGTACCAGACCCGATGTAAACCTTGCCGTAAGTTTGGTAGCAAGATACCAAAGTAATCCCGGCAAGGAACACTGGACAGCAGTCAAGAATATCCTGAAGTACCTGAAAAGGACGAAGGACATGTTTCTCGTTTATGGAAGAGACGAAGAGCTCGTCGTAAAGGGTTACGTCGACGCTAGCTTCGACTCAGATCTGGATGACTCTAAGTCACAAACCGGATACGTGTATATGTTGAATGGTGGAGCAGTAAGCTGGTGCAGCTGCAAGCAGAGCGTCGTGGCGGGATCTACGTGTGAAGCGGAGTACATGGCAGCCTCGGAGGCAGCGCATGAAGCGATTTGGGTGAAGGAGTTCATCACCGACCTAGGAGTCATACCCAATGCGTCGGGGCCGATCAAACTCTTCTGTGACAACACTGGAGCTATTGCCCTCGCCAAGGAGCCCAGGTTTCACAAGAAGACCAGGCACATCAAACGTCGTTTCAACTCCATCCATGAAAATGTTCAAGATGGAGACATAGAGATTTGCAAAGTGCATACGGATCTGAATGTCGCAGATCCGCTGACTAAACCTCTCTCGCGTGCAAAACATGATCAACACCAGAACTCTATGGGTGTTCGATTCATCACAATGTAACTAGATTGGTGACTCTAGTGCAAGTGGGAGACTGTTGGAAATATGCCCTAGAGGCAATAATAAAAGTATTATTATATTTCAATGTTCATGATAAATGTCTTTTATTCATGCTATAACTGTATTATCCGGAAATCGTAATACACGTGTGAATACTTAGACCACAATACGTCCCTGGTGAGCCTCTAGTTGACTACCTCGTTGTGATCAACAGATAGTCATGGTTTCCTGACTATGGACATTGGATGTCGTTGATAACGGGATCACATCATTAGGAGAATGATGTGATGGACAAGACCCAATCCTAAGGATAGCATAAAAGATCGTGTAGTTCGTTTTGCTAGAGCTTTGCCAGTGTCAAGTATCTCTTCCTTCGACCATGAGATCGTGTAACTCCCGGATACCGTAAGAGTGCCTTGGGTGTATCAAACGTCACAACGTAACTGGGTGACTATAAAGGTGCATTACAGGTATCTCCGAAAGTATCTGTTGGGTTGACACGGATCGAGACTGGGATTTGTCACTCCGTATGACGGAGAGGTATCTCTGGGCCAACTCGGTAATGCATCATCATAATGAGCTCAATGTGACCAAGGTGTTGGACACGGGATCATGCATTACGGTACGAGTAAAGTGACTTGCCGGTAACGAGACTGAACAAGGTATTGGGATACTGACGATCGAGTCTCGGGCAAGTAACGTACCGATTGACAAAGGGAATTGCATACAGGGTTTGATCGAATCCTCGACATCGTGGTTCATCCGATGACAACATCGAGGAGCATGTGGGAGCCATCATGGGTATCCAGATCCCGCTGTTGGTTATTGACTGAGAGCGTCTCGGTCATGTCTGCATGTCTCCCGAACCCGTAGGGTCTACACACTTAAGGTTCGGTGACGCTAGGGTTATTAGGAAGACTAGTATGTGACTACCAAATGTTGTTCGGAGTCCCGGATGGGATCCTGGACGTCACGAGGAGATCCGGAAGGGTCCGGAGGTAAAGATTTATATATGGGAAGTTGTCAAACGGACACCGGGAAGTTTCGGGGTCATACCGGTATTGTACCGGGGCCACCGGAAGGGTTCCGGGGGTCCACCGGGAGGGGCCACCCCTCCCGGGGGGCCACATGGGCTGCGTGGGGCAGGGAGCCAGCCCCTGGTGGGCTGGCCGCACCCCCCTCCCTTGGGCCCATGCGCCTAGGGTTGAGGGGGAACCCTAGAGGGGGCGCCCCCCTTGGCTTGGGGGGCAAGCCACCCTCTCCCCTCTCCCCTAGGCCGCCGCACCCCCCCTAGATGGGTTCTAGGGGGCCGGCCCCCTTCTCCCTTCCCCCTATAAATAGAGGGGTGAGGGGAGGGCAGCCGGACCACCCTCCAAGGCGCAGCCCTCCCTCCCCAACACCTCTCCTCCTCCGTTGTGTGCTTGGCGAAGCCCTGTCGGAGTACTGCCTCTCCACCATCAACACACCGTCGTGCTGCCGGTGGAGCTGTCTTCCTCAACCTCTCCTTCCCCTTGCTGGATCAAGAAGGAGGAGACGTCTCCCGTCTCGTACGTGTGTTGAACGCGGAGGTGCTGTCCGTTCAGCACTTGGTCATCGGTGATTCGAATCACGTCGAGTACGACTACATCATCACCTTGCAAGCTTCCGCACGCGATCTACAAGTGGTATGTAGATGCAAACTCTCTCCCTTGACTCGTTGCTTAGATGAACTCATAGATGGATCTTGGTGAAACGGTAGGAAAATTTTTAATTTTCTGCAACGTTCCCCAACAAGTGGATGGCCTCCTCCGTCACGGAGGGGCATATCCAGAAGCTGCGCAGCGCCGGATACTTGTCCAGCAACATCGCGCATCGGCTCCCCGACGAGGGAGAGCTCATCCCCACCCCCAGGCCCCATGAGAGGGTAGTATTCCTTCCCCATTTTCTCCGCGGACTGGGCTTCCCACTTCATCCCTTCGTCCGGGGGCTCATGTTCTACTACGGCCTAGATTTCCATGATCTGGCCCCGAATTTTATTCTCAACATCTCGGCGTTTATCGTCATGTGCGAGGCCTTCCTCTGCATACAGCCCCACTTCGGCTTGTGGCTCAAGACCTTCAGTGTCAAGCCGAAGGTTGTGAAGGGCAGCCAAGCGGAGTGTGGAGGCGCCATGGTGGGCAGGATGTCCCACGTTACGTGGCTGGAGGGCACCTTTGTGGAAACCATCAAGGGGTGGCAATCGGGGTGGTTCTACATCACCGAGCCGCGTGATCCCGAATGGGCAGCGGCCCTCGAATTCAGATCTGGCATCCCCACACGGCTCACCTCCTGGAAAGAGAGCGGCCGGATTTGGGGCGATTCGGAGGAGCTGACCGGACTCCAAGCCTGCGTCCAAAAGCTGGTGGACAAGAAGCTCAAGCTTGTCAACGTAGTCCAGGTCATGCTCATCCGCCAGATTCTCCCGTGCCAATGACGGGGCTTCAATATGTGGGAGTTCGATCCGGCGCAGCACCAGACTTTGAATGGGCTCTTCGACACTACGTACGAAGAGGTCTGGAAGGTGCTGTTCAAGGGCGCCGAGGCCCCCGCATCCGCTACCGAAGATCGCGGATTCAGCTCGTAGCGTCCAGCTGACGAGGTAAGTGATATTGTCCTTTACGGGATGCTTGTTATTCATAGTTTGACTCTATGCGGGATCTAAACTCCCTTTCCTTTGACAGGACTGGCTGAAGAAGGCCACACAGGCTATCTGTCCGACCCCATTGCCAGAGGACCCAGCTGACGCCCGCCTAACGGGGCTGCTGGCTCCGGCACCCCACGTGGTGCCGGAGAAGAAGGCCAAGAAGAAGGCCACGGGGACTCGGAAGAGTTCCCGTTTTCAGGTGCTAACGGATGATGAATCCGAGGCCGACTCCTCCCACCAAGGCGAGGAGGAGAAGAAGAAAGCCTCTCCCCCAGCGAGGGGAGGGAAGAAAAGGAAGGCCTCCCCAACAAGGGAGGCCGAAGGGTCCAAGAGGGGAAAAACTCTTCCCCCGGACTGTTCCGCCAACGCCAGTGACGACGACGAGGACTGGCCTCCAAGGGCCAAGCCTCTGGCGAGATCGTAAGTATCCGTACTCCCGAATAACTTCAAGGTTTTCGTTTTCCGCCACGTTATGTCTTTCTAATGCCGCATACGACCCTGTAGTCCGCCTAAGGATGATCTCCCCACTTCGTCGAGCGGGTCCTTAGGGGCGTCGGATATGGATTCTCTTCCGACTGCCTCCACCCCCTGTGATGCGGACGATGCCGAGGTGGGATCCCAGGAAGGGACCCACCAGGAGGAGAGGGCCCCGGAGGTGTCGCAGGACAACCTCCCGGACTGTGCACCGGACTCAGCCCCGGAACACATAGTGGCTGCGGAGTCCGGCGGGCGACCCCTTCGTAAGATGGGCAAGACCGCGACGCCGGCTGCATCCGTCCAACCGGAGGTGCCGGATAATTTGCTGGAGGCACTCAACAGCGCCTCCGTCGAAGAGGAACACCGCACTGTTATGAGTGCGGTGATTCAGAAGGTTCAGCTCGCCAAGAGCGGGCTGACCGAAGCCTGCAGCAGCCTTCTAACAGGCTTTGAGGTAAGAATTTCAATATATGTAAAATGGTACCGCATAGACAGTAGCCCCTGATGCTCGGTTCGTTGTTCGGAAAGAAAAGTCGGACTGAGGATCTTTAGAAAGATAAACGTAGGAGTCATGAAAATATGTCAATATGGGATTGCAGGCTGTGCTACTGACCTCTGCCGCACTGACTGCGGAGGTCAATACTTTGAAGGAAAACCTCGAGCGGTCCGAGAACGAGCTCGGCCATGCCAAGAAGCAGCTCGAGGAAAAAGAAGGTGAGTAATACCTTATGAAAATTGTACCTGACAGAAAAGGATTTGGTTGCAAGAAAAATGACAAGGATAACTGGGGTATTGCAGGGGCCACTAACGAGGTGGCGACCCTGAAGGAGGCGGTGGCCGCGGCCGAACGCAATGCGGCTGCAGAGCGCACCGAGCGAGAGAAACAGGAGGCGCGGGTGGTGGAGGTACAGCAAGAGCTCCAGGATCTCGTGAGGAAACATGAGAGCCTAGAGCGTGACTCGAAGACTCGAGAGTCTGAGCTTGCAACGGCTCTTGAGAGTGCCAAAGCTGCTAAGGCCGAAGCCTACAAGGCCCTCCAGGAGATCGAGGCGGTAAAGAAAATAGCAGTGGGTAAGGAATTTTTCATGCAAAGTAAGCATGTGAGTGTTAATTACCTGTCGCTTACCCAAATTCGGAGCTCTCCAGGAGCGTTCGCGGATCTTCCTCGCAGCGTGTCTGATGCTGCCGCATTCTACCGGGCCGAGGAGGGGAGCTCGACGGAGAAGGTCTTCTGGTCTCAGTATGCTGAGGCCGAACATTCGGTGCCCCTTAGCGACCAGCTGAAGCAGCTGGTCGAGCTCCACAAGGCGGCCGAACAGGCCATGAAGGGCCTCATAGTTTGGTTGTGGCCTAAGGAGGCCATGCCTGGGAGCTACTTCGGCCTGGTGCGGCGGCTGGTGGATGCGTGCCCATGGGTTGAAGTCGTCAAGCACTCCGCCTGTATTAAGGTGCCTGTCGGGCCCTTGCCCGCGCAAAGGTGCACTGGGGCAAGATGGATGCCCAGAAGCTTGTGACGGACCCACCACCAGAGGGCAAGGAGTATCGTACGCCCGAGATGTATTATAAGAGTGTGCTGAAGGGCGCCCGCACTATTGCGGGTGAGTGCTCTAAAGATGTAATATTTGAGTAGACTCGCATTTTGTTATCCTGTGCGCTGAAAACTTGGTTCATATGCGCGAAGCAACGCTTGTTAATTTAAAATATTACCTTCTGTGCGGCTGTTTATCAAATCTGAGAGATGGCAAGTCGTCGGTTTCAGCCCCCATGCCACGAGTGCTGGGGTGTTCGGGATAAACTCGAGCGCTCTTGTTCCCATTTTTGGGTCCATCTAGGGAGGCGCTCGACACAGCGAACAAGGCAACCTGACTTATAATGCTTGAACACTCTCACTTAGCCATAGAATTCTATAATTTTAAATTTCGGCGAAGCCCCTAGTCTTCGGAAGGCCGAATTTGGGGTGCTATCCACGCCTTGGCCGGACAGTATCCGGCTGCTCGCTCTAAGCGCCATAAGTCTTTAGGGACTCGCAAAGAACCTCTCGAACAGCGACCAGCTCTCGCCTCATCATGACGGTCAGTTTTAGCTTTCTCCACTGAGGTGTTAACCCAGCTCAACTGGGGCGCAATCGCAGTGGTTCTCCCAGTGCTACCTTAGCCGATAAAACGGAACGTAAGGTACCAAAACATGGGAGCCGGGAAAACCCAACTATTGACCCAAGAACATGATTCGGAGCCGATGCATACAATGCTATAAGTTCGGGGTGCCGCACTTGTGAAAGTGTTCGGACTTATCACACCATAACGCGGGAAACATAAGCCCCTGGTGTATTTAGCCGTACCAAAACGTACGGATGCAACATGTCATAGATGAACATATGTGTAAGAAAGAAATGCAATTGGAAGCAAAAATGTGCTGCATTGCTTTATTCAATAAAAGCTGTTGTAAGTGCAGGACGATACAAGTGGTGTGGTAAGCAAGGGATGGGACTGTTTAACATGTCCCCCTCCAGGGGTAGGCTACGGCATAATGCATAAAACAGATTTAATGCTGATGATGGAGACCACCTGGATTTTCGTTGTAGCCTTTCTCCTTCCCTGGCTGTTGCATCGTGGGTTCGGCATGTCTGCTGCCGGACAGGGCCTCTGACGAACGGAGTCCTGTAGGTAAAAAATAAAAGGGAAAGAAAAAGAAACGACACACTTAAGAGCCCCTGGTGTGGTTGAGCCGCAGTCTGGGCTTATCGTGGTCGAGCCCCTTGCCCCATGCCCATGGTATCTTCAGAGCGTAATGGAGTACGCGAAGGGTCTGTCTTAATGTTTTACAGGGGCTGGGGTTGGGGCCGCACTGCTACGCGTTCTCAAAACGTGCCAGGTGGTCGTGTTGTAGGTTACTCCGGGCACGCTTAGCTGTGTCCGGCCGCTTGGCAGCCGGACTCGAGAATTGCCTTAAAAGGCTGCTTTGTACTTCTGCCGCGAGAGCCACTGTATATTCCTCCGTTCGGAGGGAGCGTTCAGTGTTTCCGTTGACCGTGATGACTCCTCTAGGGCCTGGCATCTTGAGCTTGAGGTATGCGTAGTGCGGCACCGCGTTGAACTTTGCGAACGCGGTACGTCCGAGCAAGGCATGATAGCCGCTGCGGAACGGGACTATGTCAAAGATTAACTCCTCGCTTCGGAAGTTATCCGGGGATCCGAAGACCACTTCTAGTGTAACTGAGCCTGTACAATTGGCTTCTACACCTGGTATGACGCCTTTAAAGGTCGTCTTGGTAGGTTTAATCCTTGAGGGGTCTATGCCCATTTTGCGCACCGTGTCCTGATAAAGCAGGTTTAGGCTGCTGCCGCCGTCCATCGGGACTCTGGTGAGATGAAATCCATCGACGATTGGGTCTAGAACCAATGCGGCGAATCCACCATGGCGAATGCTGGTGGGGTGGTCCCTTCGGTCAAAGGTGATCGGGCAAGAGGACCATGGATTGAACTTCGGGGCAACTGGCTCCATCGCGTATACATCCCTGAGTGCACGCTTCCGCTCCCTTTTCGGTATGTGCGTGCCATATATCATGTTCACCGTCCGCACCTGTGGGGGGAAACCCTTCTGTCCTCTATTGTTTCGCGGTCGGGTCTCTTCCTCGTCGTTGCTATGTAGCCCCTTATCGCTGTTTTCGGCAATTAACTTGCCTGCCTGCTTGAACACCCAACAGTCCCTATTGGTGTGGTTAGCTGGCTTTTCAGGGGTGCCATGTATCTGGCACAAGCGGTCGAGAATTCGGTCCAAATTGGACGGACCCTGAGTTGTTCTTTTGAATGCCTTTTTCCGTTGACCGGGTTTAGAGCCTCTGAATCCGGCATTGACTGCCGTATCCTCACTGTTATCGTCGTTAATGCGGCGTTTGTTTTTGTTGCGACGTGACCTGCCACTACGGTCCTTGATATCCGGACTGCCAGAATTTTTGTTGAGGTTGTTGCTGCGTGCTAGCCAGCTGTCCTCATCCGCACAGAAGTGGGTCATGAGTGATGTAAGGGCTGCCATGGATTTCGGCTTTTCCTGTCCCAGGTGCCGGGCAAGCCATTCGTCGCGGATGTTATGCTTGAAGGCCACGAGGGCCTCGGCATCCGGACAGTCGACGATTTGGTTTTTCTTGTTTAAGAACCGTGTCCAGAATTGTCTGGCCGATTCGTCTGGCTGCTGAATTATGTGGCTTAGGTCATCTGCATCTGGTGGTCGCACATACGTGCCTTGGAAGTTATCGAGGAATGCGGCTTCCAGGTCCTCCCAACTCCCGATTGACTCTGCTGGCAAGCTGTTAAGCCAGTGCCGTGCTGGTCCTTTAAGTTTGAGTGGGAGATATTTGATGGCGTGGAGATCGTCTCTGCGGGCCATGTGGATGTGGAGGAGATAGTCCTCGATCCAGACTGCGGGGTCTGTTGTGCCATCATAAGATTCAATATTGACGGGTTTAAACCCTTTTGGGATTTGATGATCCATTACCTCATCTGTGAAGCACAGTGGGTGTGCGGCGCCTCTGTACTGGGTGATATCGCGACGGAGCTCAAAAGAGCTTTGTCTGTTGTGTTCGGCCTGGCCGGACTTACTGTGTCCGGGGTGACGGTGATCGTCACGTATCGTGGGGCGCCCACGTGATCCATAGATCGATCTTGATTGTCTTGCCTTATCCTCCAATATGTCTTGCAGGTCCGGAGTGTTCCCCTGTGGCCTTGTGCTTTTCGAGCGATGCCGGGGTACGGGTCTAGTGAAGGGCCTTGAGGCCTCTCTGTCGCGACCACGGGGTGGTCGATCAGCCGTATTGTCTCCTGGTGAAGCGGAATTATATGCCTCCACCTCTAATCGGGGGAGCAGCTTACGTTTGGGGTAGCTTTTTGAGGGGCGTTCGAGTTCATGCTCTTCGGCCGCGAGGACTTCAGTCCATCTTTCGGCTAGCAGATCTTGATCAGCTCTAAGCTGCTGCTGCTTTTTCTTGAGGCTATTTTCCGTGGCCATAAGCCTGCGTTTGAAACGCTCCTGTTCGACGGGATCCTCAGGCACGACGAATTCGTCGTCGTCGAGGCTTGCCTCGTCTCCGGAGGGAGGCATATAGTCCTCTACCTCTTCTTCGGCCGCTCTCTCATGAGGGCTGGCGTCCCCCTCCTCCTGTGCTGGATCTTGCCGGAGTGGGTTGTCTTCGGCGCTATCCGGTGTATTATTGTCTCCGGTGCCGGAATCCTCATTCTTGCTATGGCGGGATTTAGAGCGGCACCGCTGACGCCGGCGCTTGTTCCTTCGCCGTTCCCATCCTTTGGGATATCCACCATGTATATGTCGTATGAAAAGGTGGCTTTCCAGTGCCAGGTGGGCGCTGGTTCTTGGTCGTCTCCGGCATCATCGTCCATACCGTCGATGTCCTCAGAGTCGTAATCTAGCATGTCGGTTAGATCGTCGACAGTGGCTACCAAGTGGGTGGTGGGTGGGCTCTGAATTTCTTTGTCGTCCGCATCCCAACCGTCCTGGCCGCAGTCCGGCCAGGCCTCTCCTGATAACGAGAGGTACTTTAGCAAACTCAAGATGTCGCCAAAATGTGAGTGTTGAAAGATGTCCGCCGCGGTGAACTCCATGATCGGCGCCCAATCGGATTCGACTGGAGGGGGCGCGGGAGGTCTGGAGTCCGGCAAGGAGTCCGGCACCTCGTAGTCGCAAGCTTCATGGGGGACAAGATCGGTGTTCGGCTCTATCGCCATAGAGGTTGCAGCCCCCGAGGCGGTGTCTAGCCATCCATCCTTGGTTTGCGCAGTCGGCTCCGAGTCGAAGATCGGAGCTGGTTCGAGTGCGGCCTCCAGGGTACTGTCCGGCTGCAGAGCTAAATAATGCCCATCGTGACAATACGGCACGCTCGGCTATGGCTCGAATCCGTCGAGGATCAAGTCCCCGCGGATGTCAGCCGTGAAGTTCAAACTTCCAAATCTGACCTAACGGCTAGGGGCGTAGCCTTCGATCTGCTCCAGCTGGCCAAGCGAATTGGCCCGCAGTGCGAAGCCGCCGAATACGAAGATCTGTCCGGGGAGGAAGGTCTCACCCTGGACTGCGTCGTCGATGATGATCGAAGAAGCCATCGAGCCTATCGGTGACGACACAGAGGAACTCTCAATGAAAGCACCAATGTCGGTGTCAAAACCGGCGGATCTTGGGTAGGGGGTCCCGAACTGTGCGTCTAGGCGGATGGTAACAGGAGACGAGGGACACGATGTTTTTACCCAGGTTCGGGCCCTCTTGATGGAGGTAAAACCCTACGTCCTGTTTGATTAATATTGATGATGTGGGTTACAAGAGTAGATCTACCACGAGATCAAGGAGGCTAAACCCTAGAAGCTAGCCTATGGTATGATTGTTGTTTGTCCTATGGACTAAAGCCATCCGGTTTATATAGACACCGGAGAGGGCTAGGGTTACACAGAGTCGGTTACAATGGTAGGAGATCTACATATCCGTATAGCCAAGCTTGCCTTCCACGCCAAGGAAAGTCCCATCTGGACACGGGACGAAATCTTCAATCTTGTATCTTCATAGTCTTGGAGTCTGGCCGATGATGGTAGTTCAGCTATCCGGACACCCCCTAGTCCGGGACTCCCTCAGTCATCAAAACACATAACTCATAATACAAATCGTCATCGAACGTTAAGCGTGCGGACCCTATGGGTTCGAGAACTATGTAGACATGATTGAGACACGTCTCCGATCACTAACCAATAGCGGAACCTAGATTCTCATATTGGCTCCTACATATTCTACGAAGATCGTTATCGGTCAAACTGCACAACAACATACGTTGTTCCTTTTGTCATCGGTATGTTACTTACCCGAGATTCGATCGTCGGTATCTTCATACCTAGTTTAATCTCCTTACTGGCAAGTCTCTTTACTCGTTCCATAATGCTTCATCCCGCAACTAACTCAGTAGTCACATTGCTTGCAAGGCTTATAGTGATGAGCATTACCGAGAGGGCCTAGAGATACCTCTCCGATACACGGAGTGACAAATCCTAATCTCGATCTATGCCAACCCAACAAACACCTCGGAGACACCTGTAGAGCGTCTTTATAATCACCCATTTATGTTGTGGCATTTGATAACACACAAGGTGTTCCTCCGTTATTCGGGAGTTGCATAATCTCATAGTCAGAGGAACATGTATAAGTCATGAAGAAAGCAATAGCAATAAAACTCAACAATCATTATGCTAAGTGATACGTCTCGAACGTATCTATAATTTTTATTGTTCCATGCTATTATATTATCTGTTTTGGATGTTTAATGGGCTTTAATATGCTATTTTGTATTATTTTTGGGACTAACCTATTCACCGGAGGCCCAGTGCCAGTTTCTGTTTTTTTGCCAGTTTTAGAGTTTTGCAAAAAAGGAATACCAAACAGAGTCCAAACGGAATGAAACCTTCGCGATGATCTTTCTTAGACCGAAAGCAAACCAGAAGACTTGGAGTTGAAGTCAGAGACGCAATGAGGCGTCCACGAGGTAGGACGATGCGCCTAGGGGGGTAGGCGCGCCCCCACCCTCGTGGGCCCGTCGTAGCTCCACCGACCTACTTATTTCGCCTATATATACTCTTATACCCTAAAAACATCAGCGGAGCCACGAAACCACTTTTCCACCGCCGCGACCTTCTGTACCCGTGAGATCCCATCTTGGCGCCTTTTCCGGTGATCTGCCGGAGGGGGAATCGACCATGGAGGGCTTCTACATCAACACCATTGCCTCTCCGATGAAGCGTGAATAGTTTACCACAGACCTTCGGGTCCATAGTTATTATCTAGATGGCTTCTTCTCTCTATTTGATTCTCAATACAAAGTTCTCCTCGTTGTTCTTGGAGATCTATTCAATGTAATACTCTTTTGCAGTGTGTTTGCCGAGATTCGATGAATTGTGGATTTATGATTAAGATTATCTATGAATATTATTTGGTTCTTCTCCGAATTCTTATATGCATGATTTGATATCTGCAAGTCTCCTCGAATTACTTGTTTAGTTTGGCCTACTAGATTGATCTTTCTTGCCATGGGAGAAGTGCTTAGCTTTGGGTTCAATCTTGCGGTGTCCTTTCCCAGTGACAGTAGGGGCAGCAAGGCACGTATTGTATTGTTGCCATCGAGGATAAAAAGATGGGGTTTATATCATATTGCTTGAGTTTATCCCTCTACATCATGTCATCTTGCTTAATGCGTTACTCCGTTCTTATGAACTTAATACTCTAGATGCATGCTGGATAGCGGTCGATGTGTGGAGTAATAGTAGTAGATGCAGGCAGGAGTCGGTCTACTTGACACGGACCTGATGCCTATGTTCATGATCATTGCCTTAGATGTCATCAAAACTATGCATTTTTCTATCAATTGCTCGGCAGTAAGTTGTTCACCCACCATAATACATGCTATCTCGAGAGAAGCCACTATTGAAACCTATGGCCCACGGGTCTCTTTTCCATTATATTTGCATCTCGTTTTCCATATTATCGAACCTCGTTTACTATTTTGCAATCTTTACTTTCCAATATATACAACAAAAATACCAAAAATATTTACTTTATTATCTCTATTAGATCTCACTTTTGCGAGTGGCCGTGAAGGGATTGACAACCCCTTTATCCTGTTGGTTGCAAGTTCTTGATTGTTTGTGTAGGTATTCGGTGACTTGTGCATCATCTCCTGCTGGATTGATACCTTGGTTCTCAAAACTAAGGGAAATACTTACGCTCCTTTGCTGCATCACCCTTTCCTCTTCAAGGGAAAACCAACGCAAGCTCAAGAGGTAGCACTAAGCTAATGGATGGGTCTTGTCCATCACATCATTCTCTAATGATGTGATCCCGTTCATCAAATGACAACACATGTCTATGGTCAGGAAACATAACAATCTTTGATTAACGAGCTAGTCAAGTAGAGGCACACTAGGGACACTTTGTTTTTGTCTATGTATTCACACATGTACTAAGTTTCCGGTTAATACAATTCTAGCATGAATAATAATCATTTATCATGATATAAGGAAATATAAATAACAACTTTATTATTGCCTCTAGGGCATATTTCCTTTAGTCTCCCACTTGCACTAGAGTCAATAATCTAGATTACATAGTAATGATTCTAACACCCATGGAGTCTTGGTGCTGGCCATGTTTTGCTCGTGGAAGAGGCTTAGTCAATGGGTCTGCAACATTCAGATCCGTATGTATCTTGAAAATCTCTATGTCTCCCTCCTTGACTTGATCACGGATGGAATTGAAGCGTCTCTTGATGTGTTTGGTTCTCTTGTGAAATCTGGATTCCTTTGCCAAGGCAATTGCTCCAGTATTGTCACAAAAGATTTTCATTGGACCCGATGCTCTAGGTATTACACCTAGATCAGATATGAACTCCTTCATACAGACTCCTTCATTTGCTGCTTCCGAAGCAGCTTTGTGCTCCTCTTCACACGTAGATCCCGCCATGATGCTGTGCTTGGAACTGCACCAACTGACAGCTCCACCATTCAATATAAATACGTATCTGGTTTGCGACTTAGAGTCATCCGGATCAGTGTCAAACCTTGCATCAATGTAACCATTTATGATAAGCTCTTTGTCACCTCCATAAACAAGAAACATATCCTTAGTCATTTTCTGGTATTTCAGGATGTTCTTGACCGCTGTCCAGTGAACCACTCCTGGATTACTTTGGTACCTCCCTGCTAAACTTATAGCAAGGCACACATCAGGTCTGGTACACAGCACTGCATACATGATAGAACCTATGGTTGAGGCATAGGAAGGACTTTCATTTTCTCTCTATCTTCTGCAGTGGTCGGGCATTGAGTCTGACTCAACTTCACAGCTTGTAACACAAGCAAGAACCCTTTCTTTGACTGATCCATTTTGAACTTCTTCAAAACTTTATCCAGGTATGTGCTTTGTGAAAGTCCAATTAAGCATCTTGATCTATCTCTATAGATCTTGATGCCCAATATATAAGCAGCTTCACCGAGGTCTTTCATTGAAAAATTCGTATTCAAGTGTCCTTTTATGCTATCCAGAAATTCTATATTATTACCAATCAACAATATGTCATCCACATATAATATTAGAAATGCTACAGAGCTCCCACTCACTTTCTTGTAAATACATGCTTCTCCAAAAGTCTGTATAAAAACATATGCTTTGATCACATTATCAAAGCATATATTCCAACTCCAAGAGGCTTGCACCAGTCCATAAATGGACAGCTGGAGCTTGCACACTTTCTTAGCATCCTTTGGATCAACAAAACCTTCTGGTTGCATCATATAAAACTCTTCTTTAAGAAATCCATTAAGGAATGCAGTTTTGACATCCATTTGCCAAATTTCATAATTATAAAATGCGGCAATTGCTAACATGATTCAGATAGACTTAAGCATCGCTACGGGTGAGAAGGTCTCATCATAGTCAACTCCTTGAACTTGTCGAAAACCTTTCGCAACAAGTCGAGCTTTGTATATAGTAACATTACCGTCAGCATCCGTCTTCTTCTTGAAGATCCATTTGTTTTCTATGGCTTGCCGATCATCGGGCAAGTCCACCAAAGTCCACACTTTGTTCTCATACATGGATCCAATCTCAGATTTCATGGCCTCAAGCCATTTCGCGGAATCTGGGCTCATCATCGCTTCCTCATAGTTCGTAGGTTCATCATGGTCTAGTAACATGACTTCCAGAATAGGATTTCCGTACCACTCTGGTGTGGACCGTACTCTGGTTGACCTACGAGGTTTGGTAGTAACTTGATCTGAAGTTTCATGATCATCATCATTAGCTTCCTCAGTAATTGGTGTTGGAATCACTGGAACTGATTTCTGTGATAAACGACTTCCCAATTCGGGAGAAGGTACAATTACCTCATCAAGTTCTACTTTCCTCCCACTCACTTCTTTTGAGAGAAACTCCTTCTCTAGAAAGGATCCATTCTTAGCAACGAATATCTTGCCTTCGGATCTGTGATAGAATGTGTACCCAACAGTTTCTTTTGGGTATCCTAGGAAGATGCATTTCTCCGATTTGGGTTCGAGCTTATCAGGTTGAAGATTTTTCACATAAGCATCGCAGCTCCAAATTTTAAAAAACGACGGCTTAGGTTTCTTGCCAACCATAGCTCATATGGTGTCATCTCAACGGATTTCGATGGTGCCCTATTTAACGTGGATGCAGCCTTCTCTAAAGCATAGCCCCAAAACGATAGCAGTAAATCAGTAAGAGACATCATAGATCGCACCATATCTAATAAAGTACGGTAACGATGTTCGGACACACCATTACGCTGTGGTGTTCCAGGTGGCGTGAGTTGCGAAACTATTCCACATTGTTTCAAATGAAGACCAAACTCATAACTCAAATATTTGCCTCCGTGATCAGATTGTAGAAACTTTATTTTCTTGTTATGATGATTTTCCACTTCACTTTAAAATTCTTTGAACTTTTCAAATGTTTCAGACTTATGTTTCATTAAGTAGATATACCCATATCATCTGTGAAGGTCAGAAAATAACGATACCCACCGCTAGCCTCAACACTCATCGGACCGCATACATCGGTATCTATTATTTCCAATAAGTCAGTGGCTCGCTCCATTGTTTCGAAGAACGGAGTCTTAGTCATCTTGCCCATGAGGCATGGTTCGCAAGCACCAAGTGGTTCATAATCAAGTGATTCCAAAAGTCCATCAACATGGAATTTCTTCATGCGCTTTACACCAATATGACCTAAATGGTAGTGCCACAAATAAGTTGCACTATCATTACTAACTTTGCATCTTTTGGCTTCAATATTATGAACATGTGTATCACTATGATCGAGATTCAACAAAAATAGACTACTCATCAAGGGTGCATGACCATAAAAGATGTTACTCATATAAATAGAACAACCATTATTCTCTTATTTAAATGAATAACCATCTTGCATCAAACAAGATCCAGATGTAATGTTCATGCTCAACACTGGCACCAAATAACAATTATTCATTCTAAAACTAATCCCGAAGGTAGATGTAGAGGTAGCATGCCGACGGCGATCAAATCGACCTTGGAACCATTTCAGATGTGCATCGTCACCTTGTCCTTAGCCAATCTTCGTTTAATCCGTAGCCCCTATTTTGAGTTGCAAATATGAGCAACAGAACTAGTATCAAATACCTAGGCGCTACTATGAGCATTAGTAAGGTACACATCAATAACATGTATATCAAATATACCTTTCACTTTGTGATCCTTCTTATCCGCCAAATACTTGGGGCAGTTCCGCTTCCAGTGACTAGTCCCTTTGCAGTAGAAGCACTCAGTTTTAGGCTTAGGTCCAGACTTGGGCTTCTTCCCGGGAGTAGCAACTTGCTTGCTATTCTTCTTGAAGTTCCCCTTCTTCCCTTTGCCCTTTTCTTGAAACTAGTGGTCTTGTTAAGCATCAACACTTGATGCTCCTTCTTGATTTCTACCTCCATAGCCTTTAGCATTGCGAAGATCTCGGGAATTATCTTTTCCATCCCTTGCATATTATAGTTCATCGCGAAGCCTTTATAGCTTGGTGGCAGTGATTGAAGAACTCTATCAATGACACTATCATCAGGAAGATTAACTCCCAGTTGAATGAAGTGGTTATGGTACCCATACATTCTGAGTATGTGTTCACTGACAGAACTATTCTCCTCCATCTTGCAGCTATAGAACTTGTTGGAGACTTCATATCTCTCAACTCGGGCATTTGCTTGAAATATCAACTTCAACTCTTGGAACATCTCATATGCTCCATGACGTTCAAAACATCTTTGAAGTCCCGATTCTAAGCCGTAAAGCATGGCACACTGAACTATCGAGTATTCATCAGATCGAGCTTGCCAGACGTTCATACCATCAGCATCTGCTCCTGCAGCAGGCCTTGCACCTAGCGGTGCTTCAAGGACAAAATTCTTCTGTGCAACAATGAGTATAATCCTCAAGTTACAGACCCATTCCGTGTAGTTTCTACCATCATCTTTCAACTTAGCTTTCTTTAGGAACGCATTAAAATTCAAGAGAACGGTAGCACGGGCCATTGATCTACAACAGCATAGATATGCAAAAAACTATCAGGACTAAGTTCATGATAAATTAAAGTTCAATAAATCATATTACTAAAGAACTCCCACTTAGATAGACAACCCTCTAGTCATCTAAATGATCATGTGATCTGTATCAACTAAACCATGTCTGATCATCACATGAGATGGAGTAGTTTTCAATGGTGAACATCTCCATGTTGATCATATCTACTATATGATTCACGTTCGACCTTTCGGTCTTAGTGTTCAGAGGCCATAACTGCATATGCTAGGCTCATCAAATTTAACCCGAGTATTCTGCACGTGCAAAACTGGCTTGCACCCGTTGTATGTGAACGTAGAGCTTATCACACCCGATCATCACGTGGTGTCTCGGCACGATGAACTGTAGCAACGGTGCATACTCAGGGAGAACACTTATACCTTGAAATTTAGTGAGGGATCATCTTATAATGCTACCATCGTACTAATAAAAATAAGATGCATAAAAGATAAACATCACATGCAATCAAAATATGTGACATGATATGGCCATCATCATCTTGTGCCTTTGATCACCATCTCCAAAGCACTGTCATGATCTCCATTGTCACCGACTTGACACCTTGATCTCCATCGTAACATCGTTGTCATCTTACTAACTATTGCTTCTACGACTATCACTACCGCTTAGTGATAAAGTAAAGCAATTACATGGCGATTGCATTTCATAAAATAAAGCGACAACCATATGGCTCCTACCAGTTGCCGATAACTTTGTTACAAACATGATCATCTCATATAACAATTTATATCACATCATGTCTTGACCATATCACATCACAACATGCCCTGTAAAAACAAGTTAGACGTCCTCTACTTTGTTGTTGCAAGTTTTATGTGGCTGCTACGGGCTTCTAGCAAGGACCGTTCATACCTACGCATCAAAACCACATCAATTTTTTGTCAAGTGTGTTGTTTTAACCTTCAACAAGGACCGGCCGTAGTCAAACTCGATTCAACTAAAGTTGGAGAAACAGACACCCGCTAGCCACCTGTGTGCAAATCACGTCGGTAGAACCAGTCTCATGAACGCGGTCATGTAATGTCGGTCCGAGCCGCTTCATCCAACAATACCACTGAATCAAAGTAAGACGTTGGTGGTAAGCAGTATGACTATTATCACCCACAACTCTTTGTGTTCTACTTGTGCATATCATCTACGCATAGACCTGGCTCGGATGCCACTGTTGGGGAACGTAGCATGTAATTTCAAAAAAAATCCTACGATCATGCAAGATCTATCTAGGAGATGCATAGCAACGAGAGGGGGAGAGTGTGTCCACGTACCCTCATAGACCGAAAGCGGAAGCGTTATGTTAAGGCGGTTGATGTAGTCAAACGTCTTCATGACCCAACCGATCTAGCACCGAACGTATGACACCTCCGAGTTCAACACACGTTCAGCTCGATGACGTCCCTCGAACTCTTGATACAGCAGAGGGTCAAGGGAGAGTTTCGTCAGCACGACGGCGTGATGACGGTGTTGCTGATGTGATCCGCACAGGGCTTCGCCTAAGCACTATGATGATACTATCGGAGGAGTAAACGGTGGAGGGAGGCATTGCACATGGCTAAGACAATGTTATGCCTTTGGGGTGCCCCCCTTTGCCCGTATATAAAGGAGGAGGGGAGGAGGTGGCCGGCCTAGGGGCGCTCCAAGTGTGGGGCGTCCTACTAGGACTCCCAGTCCTAGTAGGATTCCCCTTTCCTTTCCGAAGAAGGGGGGAAGGCGAAAGAGGTGGAGGAGAAGAAGGAAAGGGAGGCCGCACCCCCCACCCCTAGTCCAATTCGGTTTGGACTTGGGGGCGCTCGCCTCCACCTGGCCGCCGGCCTCCTCTCTCCACTAGGGCCCATGAAGGCCCAATAGTCCCACGGGGGGTTCCGGTAACCTCCCGGTACTCTGAAACTTATCCGATACATCCCAAAACCATTCCGGTGTCCGAATGTAACCTTCCAATATATCAATATTTGCCTCTCGACCATTTCAAGACTCCTCATCATGTTCGTGATCTCATCCGGGACTCCGAACAAACTACGGTTATCAAAACACATAACTCATAATACAAATCGTCATCGAATGTTAAGCGTGCGGACCCTACGGGTTCGAGAACTATATAGACATGATCGAGACACATCTCTCATCAATAACCAATAGCGGAACCTGGATGCTCATATTGGCTCCTATATATTCTAAAAAGATCTTTATCGGTCAAACTGCACACCAACATACGTTGTTCCTTTTGTCATCGGTATGTTACTTGCCCGAGATTCGATCGTCGGTATCTTCATACCTAGTTCAATCTCGTTACCGGCAAGTCTCTTTACTCATTACGTAAGGCTTCATCCCGCAACTAACTCATTTGTCACATTGCTTGCAAGGCTTATAGTGATGAGCATTACCGAGAGGGCCCAGAGATACCTCTCTGATACACGGAGTGACAAATCATAATCTCGATCTATGCCAACCCAAAAAACACCTCGAAGACACTTGTAGAGCATCTTTGTAATCGCCAAGTTACGTTGTGATGTTTGATAGCACACAAGGTGTTCCTCCGGTATTCGGGAGTTGCATAATCTCATAGTCAGAGGAACATGTATAAGTCATGAAGAAAGCAATAGCAATAAAACTCAACGATCATTATGCTAAACTAACAGATGAGTCTTGTCCATCACATCATTCTCTAATGATGTGATCCTGTTCATCAAATGACAACACATGTCTATGGTCAGGAAACATAACCATCTTTGATTAACGAGTTAGTCAAGTAGAGGCATACCAGGGACACTTTGTTTTTGTCTATGTATTCACACATGTACTAAGTTTCCGGTTAATACAATTCTAGCATGAATAATAAACATTTATCATGATATAAGGAAATATAAATAACAAGTTTATTATTGCCTCTAGGGCACATTTCCTTCACTGTTCACACACTTTCTAAACATCATTTTGAGCCTCTTACCACCTCTCCCAAACCCCTATCTTCCCTCTATGTGAAGGAGGATTTGTGCATGGATCTTGGAGTCATTTGTTGATTCTATCTGTTGCATCCCTTTTCTTCAATCTCCTACTTTTGAGAGTCCTTCTTGTGAGATAGAGAGAGTGAGTTGAACATTTGTTGCTTGACCTTGCATTGCATTTGTTGGATTGGTTTGAGCTCCTCGCATCGATTTGTTTGAGTGAGAGCCCGTGGGTTTATTACTCTTGGAGGCTTCCGCCTCCTAGATGCTTTGGTGATATATTGAGAAGTTTGTGAAGAGGTCTAGGTGGCCAAGGTTCCTCTGGAAGCCTCCTTTTATTTGTGTGCTCCAAGGAAGGGTGTGAAGTGGCGTAGGTGGTCAAGTTCCTCCGGAAGCTTCCGTGTTTGTGGTATGCTCCGGAGAAGTTTGTAAAGGTGTGGTGGTCACCTTCAAGACCAACCCCGAATGAATCGATGCTCATCCGTTGGGGGTGACTCAAAAGGGAGAATACGGTGACTTGGTGACGCCCCGGATAATTGGCTTCGGCACCACTCTAACAGAGATTAGCACTCTCACGAGTGTGCACTTCGGGATAAACCCGCGTCCCCGACTCACTTTTGGTTATCTCATACCCACACCCTTTACTTTTCGCAATTCATACTTGCTCATATTGATATATCTTGTGCTTGTTGAATTGCTTAGTTCTAAATGCATTTCCATATATTATGATGTAGTTTGTGCTTGCTAGTTTCCTTAAGTGCCTATCTTGCTTAGCATAGGTTGTTGGTGCACTTAGTCGAGCCTAGCATACTAAGGATTTGTGCTTGAAAAGTATCTGTTTAGTTTAATTCTGCATTAGGTTGAAGTCATATCCGTCAAAGTTTTAAAATGCCTATTCACCCCTCCCCCATAGTCGTCATCTCAATCCTTTCAAAATTCGTGAACCTTTCTCAAAATTCACAAACTTCTACCAAATTTCATGAAATATGTTGATTTTTTTTCAAATTATTCGATCTTTCCTAAAGATATGAACTTTTTTTATTTTTCCAAAAGTCAACGGTCAATATTATGTGGTCAACGACCAATCGGTCAACAAGTCAAAGGTCGTTAGTGAAGGCAATATGACCTAGAGGCAATAATAAAGTTATTATTTATTTACTTATTTCATGATAAATGTTTATTATTCATGCTAGAATTGTATTAACCGGAAACTTAGTACGTGTGTGAATACATAGACAAAACATACTGTCCCTAGTATGCCTCTACTTGACTAGCTCGTTAATCAAAGATGGTTAAGTTTCCTAACCATACATATGTGTTGTCATTTGATGAATGGGATCACATCATTAGGAGAATGATGTGATGGACATGACCCATCCGTTAGCTTAGCATCATGATCATTACAGTTTCATTGCTACTGCTTTCTTCATGACTTATACATGTTCCTCAGACTATGAGATTATGCAACTCCCGAATACCGAAGGAACATTTTGTGTGCTACCAAACATCACAACGTAAAAGGGTGATTACAAAGGTGCTCTACAGGTGTCTCCGAACGTGTTTGTTGGGTTGGCATAGATCAAGATTAGGATTTGTCACTCCGTGTTTCGGAGAGGTATCTTTGGGCCCTCTCGGTAATACTCATCACTATAAGCCTTGCAAGCATTGTGACTAATGAGTTAGTTGTGGGATGAAGTATTACGGAACGAGTAAAGAGACTTCCCGGTAACGAGATTGAACTAGGTATGATGATACTGACGATCGAATCTCGGGCAAGTAACATACCGATGACAAAGGGAACAATGTATGTTGTAATGCAGTTTGACCGATAAAGATCTTTGTAGAATATGTAGGAGCCAATATGAGCATCTAGGTTCCGCTATTGGTTATTGACCGGAGATGTGCCTCAGTCATGTTTACATAGTTCTCAAACCTGTAGGGTCTGCACACTTAACGTTCGATGACGATTTGTATTATGAGTTGTGTGATTTGATTACTAGAGTTTGTTCGGAGTCCCGGATGAGATCACGGACGTGACTAGGAGTTTCAAAATGGTCTAGAAATAAAGATTCACATATTGGAAGGTTGCATTTGGACATTGGAATGGTTCCGAGTGGTTCGGGCATTTTTCCGGAGTACCGAGAGTTTACCGCAACCCCCCGTGAGAAGTAATGGGCCTATTGGGCCTTATTGGAGGAGAGGAGAGAGGCCACAATGGAGGGGCGCATCCTCCCCTTGCCCAAACCGAATTGGACTAGGGGAGGGGGCCGACCCCCCCCCTCTTTCCTTCTCCCTCTCTCTCCCTTCCCTTTAACTCCGGTGGAAGAAAGGAAAGGGGGGCGAATCCTACTTGGACTAGGAGTCCAAGTAGGACTCCCTCCCTAGCATGCCCAACCTGGCTGGCCTCCTCTCTCCCTCCCTCCTTTATATACGTGGCCAGGGGACACCCCAATAACACACAAGTTGATCAAGTTGATCTTTTAGCCGTGTGTGGTGCCCCCCCTCCACAATTACACACCTTGGGCATATCGTCGTAGTGCTTAGGCAAAGCCCTGCGCCGGTAACTTCATCATCACCGTCACCACGATGTCATGCTGACGGAACTCTCCGTCGGCCTCAGCTGGATCTAGAGTTCAAGGGACGTCACCGAGCTGAACGTGTGCAGATCACGGAGGTGCAGTGCGTTCGGTACTTGATCGGTTGGATCGCGAAGACGTTCGACTACATCAACCGCGTAACATAACGCTTCCGTTTTCGGTCTACGAGGGTACGTGGACACACTCTCCTCCCGTTGCTATGCATCACCTAGATAGATCTTGCGTGATCATAGGAACTTTTTTGAAATTACTGCGTTCCCCAACTGTGGTATCTGAGCCAGGTCTATGCATAGATGTTATATGCACGAGTAGAACACAAAGAGTTGTGGGCGATAATAGTCATACTTCTTACCAGCATGTCATAATTTGATTCGGCGGTAGTTTTGGATGAAGCGGCTCAGACCAACATGATGTGTACGCTTACGCAAGACTGGTTCTACCGACGTGCTTCGCACACAAATGTCGAGTGAGTGTCTGTTTCTCCAACTTTAGTTGAATTGAGTGTGGCTACGCCCGGTCCTTGTTGAAGGTTAAAACAACATACTTGACGAAAAATCATTGTCGTTTTGATGCGTAGGTAAGAACTGTTCTTGCTAGAAGCCCGTAGCAGCCGCGTAGAACTTGCAACAACAAAGTAGAGGACATCTAACTTGTTTTTGCAGGGCTTGCTGTGATGTGATATGGTCAAGGCATGATGTGATACAAATTGTTGTATGAGATGATCATGTTTTGTAACAAAGTTATCGGCAACTGGCAGGAGCCATATGGTTGTCGCTTTATTGTATGCAATGCAATCGCCATGTAATTGTTTTACTTTATCACTAAGCGGTAGCGATAGTCATAGTAACAATAGTTGGTGAGACGACAACAATGCTACCATGGAGATCAAGGTGTCGCGCCGGTGACGATGGAGATCATGAAGATGCTTTGGTGATGGAGATCATGAGTACAAGATGTTGATGGCCATATCATGTCACATATTTTGATTGCATGTGATGTTTACCTTTTATGCATTTAATTTCGCTTAGTACGGCGGTAGCATTATAAGATGATCCCTTACTAAATTTCAAGGTATAAGTGTTCTCCCTGAGTATGCACCGTTGCTACAGTTCTTCGTGCTGAGACACCACGTGATGATCGGGTGTGATAAGCTCTATGTTCACATACAATGGGAGCAAGCCAGTTTTGCACATGCAGAATACTCGGGTTAAACTTGACGAGCCTAGCATATGCATATATGGCCTCGGAATACTAGAGACCGAAAGGTCGAGCGTGAACCATATAGTAGATATGATCAACATAGTGATGTTCACCATTGAAAACTACCATCTCACGTGATGATCGGACATGGTTTAGTTGATTTGGATCATGTGATCATTTAGATGACTAGAGGGATGTCTATCTAAGTGGGAGTTCTTAAGTAATATGATTAATTGAACTTTAATTTATCATGAACTTAGTATTTATAGTATTTTGCAAATTATGTTGTAGAACAATAGCTCGCGTTATAGCTTCCCTATGTTTTTATATGTTCCTAGAGAAAACTAAGTTGAAAGATGATAGTAGAAATGATGCGGACTGGGTCCGTGATCTGAGGTTTATCCTCATTGCTGCACAGAAGAATTATGTCCTTGATCCACCGCTAGGTGACAAAACTATTGCAGGAGTAGATGTAGACGTTATGAACGTTTGGCTAGTTTAATATGATGACTACTTGATAGTTTAGTGCACCATGCTTTACTACTTAGAATCGGGACTTCAAAGACGTTTTGAACCTCATGGACCATATGAGATGTTCCAGGAGTTGACGTTAATATTTCAAGCAAATACCCGAGTTGAGAGATATGAAGTCTCCAACAAGTTCTATAGCTAAAAGATGGAGGAGAATAGCTCAAGCAGTGAGCATGTGCTCAGATTGTCTGGGTACTACAATCGCTTGAATCAAGTGGGAGTTAATCTTCTAGATAAGATAGTGATTGACAGAGTTCTCTAGTCACCATCACCAAGTTACTGGAACTTCGTGATGCACTATAGTATGTAAGGGATGACGAAAACGATTCCCGAGCTCTTCATGATGCTGAAATTGATGAAGGTAGAATCAAGAAAAAACATCAAGTGTTTATGATTGACAAGAGCACTAGTTTCAAGAAAAGGGTAAAGGGAAAGAAAGGGAATTTCAATTAGAATGGCAAGCAAGTTGTCACTCCCGTGAAGAAGCCCAAAACTGGACCAAAGCCTGAAACTGAGTGCTTCTACTACAAAGGAAATGGTCACTGGAAGCGGAAATGCCCTGAATATTTGGTGGATAAGAAGGATGGCAAAGTGAACAAGGGTATATTTGATATACAGGTTATTGATGTGTACCTTACTAGTGTTTATAGTAACCCCTGGGTATTTGATACTTGTTCGGTTGCTAAGATTAGTAACTCGAAACAGGAGTTACATTATAAACAGAGACTAGTTGAGGGTGAAGTGACGATGTGTGTTGGAAGTGGTTCCAAGATTGATATAATCATCATCGCACACTCCCTATACTTTTGAGATTATTGCTGAACCTAAATAAATGTTATTTGGTGTTTGCGATAAGCATAAATATGATTAGATCACGTTTATTGCAATACGATTATTCATCTAAGACAGAGAATAAATTGTTATTCTATTTACATGAATAAAACCTTCTATGGTCATACACTCAATGTTGACGGTTTATTTAATCTTGATCGTAGTGATACACATATTCATAATATTGATTCCAAAAGATGCAAAGTTGATAATGATATTGCAACATATTAGTGGCACTGCCGTTTGGGTCATATCAGTGTAAAGCACATGAAGAAACTCCATAAAGATGGACTTTTGGAATCACTTGATTATGAATCATTTGATGCTTGCGAACCGTGCCTTATGGGCAAGATGACTAAAACTCCGAACTCTAGAACGATGGAATGAGCTAGTGACTTATTGGAAATAATACATACCAATGTATGTGGTCCAATGAGTGTTGATGCTCGTGGCGGGTATCGTTATTTTCTGACCTTCACAGATGATTTGAGCAGATATGGGTATATCTACTTAATGAAACACAAGACTAAAACATTTGAAAAGTTCAAACAATTTCAGAGTGAAGTGGAGAATCATCGTAACAAGAAAAATAAAGTTTCTACAATCTGATTGTAGAGGAGAATATTTGAGTTACGAGTTTGGCCTTCATTTAAAACAATGTGGAATGGTTTCATAGCTCACGCCACCTGGAACACCACAGCATAATAGTGTGTCCGAACGTCGTAACCGCACTTGATTGGATACGGTGCAATCTATGATGTCTCTTACCGACTTATCACTATCGTTTTGGGGTTATGCATTAGAGACAACTGCATTCACGTTAAATAGGGCACCATCAAAATCCGTTGAGACGATGCCTTATGAATTGTGGTTTGGCAAGAAACCAAAGTTGTCGTTTCTTAAAGTTTGGGGCTGCGATTCTTATGTGAAAAAGCTTCAACCTGATAAGCTCGAACCCAAATCAGAGAAATGCATCTTCGTAGGATACCCAAAGGAAACTGTTGGGTAGAACTTCTATCACAGATCCGAAGGCAAGATATTCGTTGCTAAGAATGGATCCTTTCTAGATAAGGAGTTTCTCTCGATAGAATCGAGTGGGAGGAAAGTAGAACCTGATGATGTAATTGTACCTTCTCCCGAATTGTAAAGTAGTCCATCACAGAAATCAGCTCCAGTGATTCCTACACCAATTAGTGAGGAAGCTAATGATAATGATCATGAAACTTCAGATCAAGTTACTACCAAACCTCATAGGTCTTCCAGAGTATGATCTGCACTAGAGTGGTATGGTAATCCTATTCTGGAAGTCATGTTACCAGACCATGATGAACCTACGAACTATAAGGAAGCGATGATGAGCCCAGATTCCACAAAATGGCTTGGGCCATGAAATCTGAGATGGGATCCATGTATGAGAACAAAGTGTGGACTTTGGTGGACTTGCCCGATGATCGGCAAGCCATATTAAATAAATGGATCTTCAAGAGGAAGATGGACGCTGATAGTAGTGTTACTATCTACAAAGCTCGACTTGTCGCAGAAGGTTTTCGACAAGTTCATGGTGTTGACTACAATGAGATTTTTCTCAATTGTACCGATGCTTAAATCCGTCCGAATAATGTTAGCAGTTGCCATATTTTATGAAATCTGGCAACTGGATGTCAAAACTGAATTCCTTAAATGGATATTTCTTAAAGAAGAGTTGTATATGATGCAACCAGAAGGTTTTGTCGATCCAAAGGATGCTAACAAAGTGTGCAAGCTTCAGCGATCCATTTATGGACTGGTGCAAGCCTCTCAGAGTTGGAATAAACGCTTTGATAGTGTGATCAAAACATATGGTTTTATACAGACTACCGGTAAAGCCTGTATTTACAAGAAAGTGAGTGGGAGCTCTGTAGAATTTCTAATATTATATGTGGATGATATATTGTTGATTGGAAATGATATAGAATTTTTGGATAGCATAAAGGGATACTGGACTAAGAGTTTTCCAATGAAATACCTCGGTGAAGCTGCTTACATATTGGGCATCAAGATCTATATAGATAGATCAAGACACTTGATAAGATTTTTCAAATAAGTAAATACCTTGAAAAGTTTTTTGAAAGAGTTCAAAATGGATCAGTCAAAGAAGGAGTTCTTGTCTATATTACAAGGTGTAAAGTTGAGTAAGACCCAAAGCCCGACCACGGCAGAAGATAGAAAGAGAATGAAAGTCATTCCCTATGCCACAGTCATAGGTTCTATAAAGTATGTTGTGATGTGTACCAGACCTATTGTGTACCTTGCCATGAGTTTGGCAAGGGGGTACAATAGTGATGTAAGAGTAGATCACTGGACAACGGTCAAAATTATCCTTAGTGAGGACTAAGGAAATGTTTCTCGGTGATGGGGGTGATAAAGAGTTTGTCGTAAAGAGTTACATCGGTGCAAGCTTTTACACCGATCCAGATGACTCTAAGTCTCAATCTGGATACATATTGAAAGTGGGAGCAATTAGCTAGAGTAGCTCCATGCAGAGCATTGTGGACATAGAATATTTGCAAAATACATACGGCTCTAATTGTGACAGACCCGTTGACTAAACTTCTCTCACGAGCAAAACATGATCACACCTTAGTACTCTTTGGGTATTAATCACATAGCGATGTGAACTAGATTATTGACTCTAGTAAACCCTTTGGGTTTTGGTCACATGGCGATGTGAACTATGGGTGTTAATGACATACAGATGTGAACTATTGGTGTTAAATCACATGGAGATGTGAACTAGATTATTGACTCTAGTGCAAGTGGGAGACTGAAGGAAATATGCCCTAGAGGCAATAATAAAGTTATTATTTATTTCCTTGTTTCATGATAAATGTTTATTATTCATGCTAGAATTGTATTAACCGGAAACTTAGTACATGTGTGAATACATAGACAAAACATATTGTCCCTAATATGCCTCTACTTGACTAGCTCGTTAATAAAAGATGGTTAAGTTTCCTAACCATAGACATGTGTTGTCATTTGATGAACGAGATCAGATCATTAGGAGAATGATGTGATGGACATGACACAAAGCATAATGATCGTTATAGTTTCATTGCTACCGCTTTCTTCATGACTTATACATGTTCCTCAGACTATGAGATTATGCAACTCCCGAATACCGAAGGAACACTTTGTGTGCTACCAAACGTCACAACGTAAAAGGGTGATTATGAAGCTGCTCTATAGGTGTCTCTAAAGGTGTTTGTTTGGTTGGCATAGATCAAGATTAGGATTTGTCACTCCGTATTTCGGACAGGTATCTCTGGGCCCTCTCGGTAATACTCATCACTATAAGCCTTGCAAGAATTGTGACTAATGAGTTAGTTGCGGGATGAAGTATTACGGAATGAGTAAAGAGACTTGCTGGTAACGAGATTGAACTAGGTACGATGATACCGATGATCGAATCTCGGGCAAGTAACATACCAATGACAAAGGGAAAAACGTACATTGTTATGCGGTTTAACCGATAAAGATCTTCGTAGAATATGTAGGAGCCAATATGAGCATCTAGGTTACGCTATTGGTTATTGACCAGAGATGTGTCTGATCATGTTTACATAGTTCTCAAACCCGCAGGGTCCGCACACTTAATGTTCGATGACGATTTGTATTATGAGTTGTGTGATTTGATGACCGAAGTTTGTTCGGAGTCCCGGATGAGATCACGGACGTGACGAGGAGTCTCAAAATGTCCGAGACATAAATATTCATATATTGGAAGGTTGCATTTGGACATCGGAATGGTTCCGATTAGTTCGGGCATTTTTCCGGAGTATTGGGAGGTTACCGGAACCCCCCGGGAGAAGTAATGGGCCTATTGGGCCTTATTGGAGGATAGGAGAGAGGCCAGAAGGGAGGGGCACGCCCTCCCCTTGCCCAAACTGAATCGGAATAGGGGAGGGGGCGGGCCCCCTCTTTCCTTCTCCCTCTCTCTCCCTTCCCTTTCCCTCTGGTGGAAGAAAGGAAAGGGGGGGGGGGGCGAATCCTACTTGGACTAGGAGTCTGATACATCTCCAACGTTTCTACTTTTCCAAACACTTTTGCCCTTGTTTTGGACTCTAACTTGCATGATTTGAATGAAACTATCCCGGACTGACGCTGTTTTCAGCAGAACTGCCATGATGTTGTTTTATGTGTAGAAAAGAAAAGTTCTCGGAATGACCTGCAAATCCACGGAGGCACTTTTTGGAATTAATAAGAATTTCTGGGCGAAAGAAATACACCAGGGGGCCCAGGGCCTGTCCGCGAGATACGGGGGCGCGCCCCCCTGTAGGGCGCGCCCCCTATCTCGTGCCCCCCTGGACCTCCACCGACCTCAACTCCAACTCCATATATTCCATCTTGCAGAGAAAAAATCAGAGAGAAAGTTTCATCCCGTTTTACGACACGGAGCCGCCGCCAAGCCCTAATCTCTCTCGGGAGGGCTGATCTGGAGTCCGTTCGGGGCTCCGGAGAGGGGGATTCGCCGCCGTCGTCATCATCAACCATCCTCCATCACCAATTTCATGATGCTCACCGACGTGAGTGAGTAATTCCATCGTAGGCTTGCTGGACGGTGATGGGTTGGATGAGATTTACCATGTAATCAAGTTAGTTTTGTTAGGGTTTGATCCCTAGTATCCACTATGTTCTGAGATTGATGTTGCTATGACTTTGCTATGCTTAATGCTTGTCACTAGGGCCCGAGTGCCATGATTTCAGATCTGAACCTATTATTTTTTCATGAATATATGTGTGTTCTTGATCCTATCTTGCAAGTCTATAGTCACCTATTATGTGTAATGATCCGACAACCCCAAAGTGACAATAATTGGGATACTTCTCGGTGATGACCATAGTTTGAGGAGTTCATGTATTCACTATGTGTTAAGCTTTGGTCCGGTTCTCTATTAAAAGGAGGCCTTAATATCCCTTAGTTTCCACTAGGACCCTACTGCCATGGGAGGGTAGGACAAAAGATGTCATGCAAGTTCTTTTCCATAAGCACATATGACTATTTACGGAATACATGCCTACATTACATTGATGAATTGGAGCTAGTTCTGTGTCACCCTATGTTATAGCTATTACATGAGGAATTGCATCCGGCATAATTATCCATCACTGATCCATTGCCTACGAGCTTTTCATATATTGTTCTTCGCTTATTTACTTTTCCGTTGCTACTATTACAACTACTACAAAAACCCAAAAACATATCTTTACTGTTGCTACTGTTACCATTATTATCATACTACTTTGCTACTAAATACCTTGCTGCAGATACTAAGTTATCTAGGTGTGGTTGAATTGACAACTCAACTGCTAATACTCAAGAATATTCTTTGGCTCCCCTTGTGTCGAATCAATAAATTTGGGTTGTACTTCACCCTCGAAAGCTGTTGCGATCCCCTACACTTGTGGGTTATCATAGTCCAAGTAGGACTCCCTCCCTGGCGCGCCCAACCTGTCCGGCCTCCTCTCTCCCTCCCTCCTTTATATACGTGGCCGGGGGCACCCCAATAACACACAAGTTGATCTTTTAGTCGTGTGTGGTGCCCCCTCCACAATTACACACCTTGGTCATATCATCGTAGTGCTTAGGCGAAGCCCGACGCCGGTAACTTCATCATCACCGTCACACGCCGTCGTGCTGACGGAACTCTCCCTCTGCCTCAGCTGGATCTAGAGTTCGAGGGACGTCACCGAGCTAAATGTGTGCAGATCGCGGAGGTGCCGTGCGTTCTGTACTTGATTGGTTGGATCGCGAAGATGTTCGACTAAATAAACCGCATAACATAATGCTTCCATTTTCGGTCTATGAGGGTACGTGGACACACTCTCCCCCTGTTGCTATGCATCACCTAGATAGATCTTGCGTGATCGTAGATTTTTTTTGAAATTACTGCGTTCCCCAACAGTTAGTCCATCAGTCAAATCCATGAACTTTTTTAGTGCATTTATGATTATTTTACATGTTTAAATCTTGAAAAATCGGATCTTGTTTTTTGAATTCAACAAACCATAATGGGCCACGTCTCAAGATTGCAATGGGTCCATGAAACCCGTGTCTAATTGATTTTTACCCTATCAGGTGTCAGGAATGGGCGTGTTTAAAACCCTATGGACCTCCTTCTAGGTAAATTTTAAAAGCCGGCTTTTTCGTGGGTTTAAACCCATTCCAGCGGTACCTATCGTGGAATTATCATGTCAGATGTCCTTAGTGTGAGGACTTGGTCGCGAGGCCAACGCATCTATGTGTTAGCTTGAGAGGGGTTGGGCGGAATCGAGAGACGCAACACGCAAAACAAAGGATTTAGACAGCTTCGGGCCCCGGGAAACATCATCCGGTAATAGCCCTACATGATGTTTGTGGCTAGGTCTTATTATCCTCATGAGGGGGTCGCCGTAAACCGGCTCTCCTCTATTTGTGTCTAGCCCTAAGACTATTTCTTGCTTGTCCCTCTTTGGGGAGCACTGCCCCTCCTTATATATGTTGAAGGGGCGGTTTACATGGCTAGTCCTAGTTGGATTAGGATTACTCTATTACAAGTGGAGTCCTAGTCTTACTTCCTTTGTAGGAGAATATTCCTTATGCCTTTCTCTTAAACCGGCCCACCATAACATGAACCGGTCTTCCATGAACCGCCCATTGGGCCACCGGGCCTTGTCATCTGTCTGTCCCACTCGTTGGGTTACCAGTGAGTCATAGGCAGGTTGCTTGTAAACCGTCTAGTCAGGGCGGGTCGCCAGTGAATCGCCAAGTGTCAGCCGGGTCTCAAGTAAACCGCCAAGCCCGGCCGGGTCATATTTCCGGCCGGTTCATACCACGGGGTATATCCCCGAAATTAGCCCCCAGTTTAGCTTGGATTTATCCATGGTAAATTTATACTGCAAAATAAACACAAGAACAAATTTGATATGTCGTGCTCCGGGTTAAAAATTCTTGTAAGCCGGCGCTTGATCATCCTTAAATCCTTGTCATTTCTTCCTTCTAGAAAATCCGGGTCAGTAGACCAGCTTCATAATCAATTTGCTTGTAGAAGAAATACTGTAAATAAAGAATCCATTTGACTCGGCCTTCAATGCTCTAACTTGACAAAAATATTGGTCTTCAAATATTCAACTGATATTCAGTCGGCTTGAAGATGTAGAACTTGCCGATCTATGATTTCCAAAATCGCCGGGTTACAAAAACTGATAATTCCGGTTCATGATTGTTGCCAACGCCGGTTCATGATTGTTGCAGACACCGGGTCATAATGATTGGTGATGCCGGGTCAATCAGGTTTGCTCAAAACTGGAAATCGGAAGATATTTCTCCCTTATATCCATATTACCTGTAGCCCCCAAGTCTTGAACAGAACAAAGTGATGATTTGAGACTTATTTCCATATAATTACTGCCACTTTGAATAAATCCATGTTGTTCATCTCAGTCACTAGCAAAAAACTTAATACTACATATATGTAGCCCCCAAGTGACGGGTTGTCATGCTTGCACCAACCTGGGACTTGAAATTGCCTTATGCTCATAAAAACTTCAACCAGTGTAGCCCCCAAGGGTCGGGTCATTATGCAATAATGAGAAGGTTTTGTAAATATAATCATGTAGATTTTGAATAGCAACGTGTATCCCCCAAGGGCCAGTTCAGTAAGATAATATTGAGTTGGGACTTGATATATACTTCAAAGAAAAATAACATCATATGATGTAACCCCCATCATGGGGCTTGAATCCACGTCCACAAGGTTAAGAGCCTTGTGCTTTACCAACTGAGCAATGGACCCTTCAATATAATGGATTTAACTTGTGTACCTTGAATTGTTGACAGGAGCAATTGGTAGCCCCCAAGGGTCGGCTCATTATAATGTGATGAGTCGGGTCTTCAATAAGATGAGCAAAGAATGACTTTGCATTAGCCCCCAAGTGTCATGGTGCATGCTTGCAGCGACATGAGACTTGCATATTTGATGTAATCTCAACTTGACTAATGTAGCCCCCCAAGTGCCGGGTTGTAAGCCTGCAGCGACTCGGGACTATTCCTTCAATCATTCTCCATTGATAATATGAAAGCCATTGCGCTAAAGCGACTTTGAAAACCATGATCATAATACTGGTTATTGATAACCATAATAAAATCCATCCATGTTGGCTATTTGAAGATTTGAATAATATAATCCAATGATTTATGAGCGCATGATTCCAATGGCGCAATCCAAATATATACTGGCGACTTATAGTCCAAAGCCAGGCCGGGTTAACAAACACCAGATAGTTTTTCATCATATACTGGCGACTTATCATCTTAAAGCCAGGCCGGGTTAACAAACACCAGATAATTTCTCATCATATATTGGCGACTTATCGTCTTAAAGCCAGACCGGGTTAATAAACACTAGATAATTTATAATTATGCTTTATTCAACCTGTTTCTGCATACAACAAGTTTAAAGTGTCCTGGCGGTTCACTGCCGGACGGGTCATAATGCCCAACATATAACCCGGGTTTATAACCAAGGCTGCAAGGATAATAAAATATGAAATATATCATACCTGTGATATTGAATCACATCATTGGTTTACCAACTTTCTTGTAGTAAGGGTGATAACCCAAATCTGGAGTACTGATAACTCCCACCATGCTTTGCTGGTAATTCCCACCATGCTTTGCTGGTTTATAATGAAGCCATGCCGGGTTATAATAAACACTGGATGATCATCCTGACGACTTATAGTCAAAGCCAGGCCAGTTAACAAACACCGGTTTATAATTGATTGTGGACTAACAACTTTATAGTTGAAAGCCAAGCCGAGTTAACAAACACCGGGTTAATTTGACGACTTATAGTCAGGCCAGGTCAATAGACGCCAGTTTATCATAAAACCTTATCAAAGGAGGAAAGACTTTGACAAATAAAATCAAATGAAAACTTGTAGTCGAAGATTTTCAAGGGCTGCCAGGCCCAAATTCGAGGCTTTTCATGGGCTATCAGGCCACTGAGTGAAACCATTTCGCAAAGCCTTTCAAGATGGGCCTCCAACTAACCAATTGTCGTTTTAAATTTGACAAGTTTAGGGTCTATATAAGATTGACTTGTCAAATGTTCGGTGGGTCATGCCAGGATTACCTGGAAGGAGTGGCTTACTTGATGAAGGCAGGTTAACCTGGGGTTTTAGGTGAATACATGTGATGCCCTGGATTCAATCGTACACTAATCATACACGCAAATGTGTACGATCAAGATCAAGGACTCACGGGAAGATATCACAACACAACTCTAGACACAAATTAAAATAATACAAGCTTTATATTACAAGCCAGGGGCCTCGAGGGCTCGAATACACAAGTGTCAGCGGAAGCAACAATATCTGAGTACAGACATAAGTTAGACAAGTGCCTTAAGAAGGCTAGAACAAAAGCATCTACGATCGAAAAGGCAAGGCCTCCTGCCTGGGAGCCTCCTAACTACTCCTGGTCGTCGGCGTCCTCCACGTAGTAGTAGGCACCCTCGGGGTTGTGGTAGTCGTCGTCAAAGGTGGCGTCTGGATCCTGGGCTCCGACATCTGGTTGCATCAACCAGAAAGAAGAAGAAAGGGGGAAAAGGGGGAGCAAAGCAACCGTGAGTACTCATCCAAAGTACTCGCAAGCAAGGATCTACACTACATATGCAACATTATCAAAGAAAGGTTGTATATGTGGACTGGGCTGCAGAAATGCCAGAATAGAGAGAAGGCCTAGTCCTATCGAAGACTAGCATCTTCTGAAAACCACCATCTTGCAGCAAACAGGAGGGAGTAGAGTAGCATAAGGTAAAGTATTAGTAGTGTTATCAACCTCGGCCAGAGATCCTTTCTCAACTCCCTGCGAGAAAGAAGTCCCAGAGCCGTACTATCCAATTCTCATCACCATCCAATTCTCATCACCATCAATTCTCATCACAAGTATCCAGTTCTAGTTGTATCGACCGGGATACAACTCCGAGTGTCCGTTACCGTAGGACAGGCTATCGATAGATGTTTTCTTCCCTGCAGGGGTGCACTAACTTACCCACCACGCTTGATTAACTCCGGCCGGACACACTTTCCTGGGTCATGCCCGGCCTTGGCCAAACAATACGCCGCAACCCGACCTAGGCTTAATAGAGAGGCCAGCGCGCCGAACTAAACCTATGCCCCCAGGGGTCATGGGCCATCTCCCCGGGAACTCCTGCACGTTGCGAACGTGGCCGGTGAGCAGACCTAGCTACCTCCTTAAAAAGGTAGGTGCTTACCAGTCCAACCCGGCGCGCGTCGCTCAGTCGCTGACGTCTATTAAGCTTCGGCTGATGTATACGACGTAGAACGCCCATACTATGCCCACGTGATGGTTAGTGCTATCAGGCCAGAGGCCTCTCGGATCAAATATCCAAATTGTAGTGGATTGGGAACGCGCGGTAACAAGCAGAGACTCACAAAAGATGTGACCCCGTTGCCCCGTCTCGAGGACTTGCGGCAAGGGCTAAGAATGCCCGGCCACGCCTCGTAATTATCTCACGGGCACCTTCCAGGTCAACCCGACTCCTCATCACTCGCAATTATGCTCGCGCGGGCACCCCTCAGGGTCGACCCGTCTTTAGTAACATGGTTCAGTGTAAAGTCATAGTAACCATAGTAACTGTGTGTTTAAACATCAAGGGGAAAACCCGAGGAATCACCCCCGGTGAATTCCACTCAATGTAATCATCAAGGTGAACGTAAGAGGAATCACCCCCGAGGTTCACACTTGAGGGGTTGCACGACAGGGTCATATCGGAAGTGGTTAAGGTGGAATCACCCTCGATGACCACGACCGAATAGCTACACTACAGGGTTAACATCAGAAGTGTTGTGGAGGTCTCACCCTCGGCACTCGATAGTAACCCAGCAGTGTCGAGCAACTAAGGGGAAAGTGATGTGCGGCGCCGGGCCTGGTCTTCAATCCCGTTGATCGGGTCTTCAATGATGAAGCAGGGGCAACAAGGACAAGGTGGGGGGTCACTGATGGCTCGGCCACCAACCTATACTAAGCAGTTTAGGATAAGCAGGTAAGGTAACAATAAGCCGGTAGAAAAGCAGGCTATGCATCAGAATAGGAGCAATCAATAACAGTAGTAAAATCTAATGCAAGCATAAGAGACTGGAATGGGCGATATCGGGATGATCAAAGGGGGGGCTTGCCTGGTTGCTCAGACAAGAAGGAGGGGTTGTCGGTGACGTAGTCGATCACAGCGGCATCGGCAGCTGCCACGGGGTCTACCGAAGAGAAGAGGGGGGAGAAACAGTAAATACATAGCAAGCAAGTGCATAACAGGACAACAGGCATAGCTAGACATGTTCTAACGTGGTGCTACACGATACCAGCGAGGGGGGAAGTCAACCGGGAATGTTTTCCCGGTTCCGGACCTGTGTCACACAAATGACCGGAGGGGTAAAGTTCCATGTTCAGCATGCTAGGGGCATGTGACAGATGAACGGACCGCGTTTTCAGATTCGTTGGATTTTTCTGAGCAACTTTCATGTAGAAAACATTTTCATCCGAGCAACGGTTTATTTTCTATTAATTTTCAAAGTTTAAACAATTTTCTGGATTTATTTATATTAACAGAAATGGAATATGATGTCAGCATGATGTAGAGGTGATGTCAGCAGTCAACAGGACAATTGACTGGGGTCAAACCTGACCTGTGGGTCCAGTGGGACCCACTGGTCAGTGACTGGACTAATTAAACAGTGTTAACTGGACTAATCTAATACTAATTATCAAGCAGGGCCCACTGTCAGTGTCTAATTGGTGAATAGATTAATTAATCTATTTAATTAACATATTTTCTATTTATCTAAAATGTTTTATTGACTCGGCCCCACATGTCAGTGGGTTGACTCAGTCAACGAGTCAGCTGGGCCCACCCGTCAGTGGCTCACCGGGCCCCATACGTCAGCGCCAGGTCAGCCTCACCGGCGTCGGCGCCGGAAGTGCTCCGGCGAGCCTCCCGCGGCGGCGCACGTCGGGAGAGGGGTCGGGTTTCGCGCACAGGGGGGTTCTGGGGTCGTAGCTAGGTGCGTTCGACGTGGTTCGACGTCACACGCAAGATGGAGGCGACGGCCGGGGCCAGGAACGACCGGAACGGCGCCGACGACGAGTAGAAACGGCACCGGAGTACGGGCACGAGCGGGTTCAGCGTTAGAGCGCGCGAGCGGCCAAACTAAGCAACTAGGCGGGGTCTACGGCGCTCCAGGAGCTCGTCGGAGCTACTAGCTCGAGCGGAGGAGCTCGGTGGCGAGCCCTACGATGGCAATGGCGGACGGCAGAGCTCGGCTTGCGGGCGAGCTAGATACGGCGAAAGGCACGGCGCGAGGAGAGGAAAGGAGGAAGGGAGGAGCTCACCGGGCGGCCAAGAAAGGCCCGTGCGAGCTTAGGAGCAGCAGCATTGGACGGAGACGACGGCGGGCGCCGGCAACCGAGAAGGAGAGGTGAGGTCGATCCCGAGCGTGCGGTCATTCCCGAGCTTGATGACGAGGTGTAGTCGAGGCAGCCGAGCGAGGCGGAGCGATAGGGCGCGTCGGCGAGGCGATCGGGAGGTAGTGGCCGCGGGATCGACGGGCGGCGCGTTGACGACCGCGCACGGACGAACGAGACAGAGAAGAAGAGGGGTGAACGAGGGGGAGCGAGGGGGGGGGGCGAATGGATAAGGAGGCCAGGGGGGAGGAGAGGTGGATCTTTATCCACCCGTGGCGCCTGTAGCGGCGTGGTCGGCGAGGTGGGTTCGGCGGCGACGGCGGGCGTGCCTCGGTCGCTTGAACAGAGAACAGAGGGAGGCGGAGGAGGCCGTGGTGGGCTGGGCTCTAAGCACTGTGCACTTAGGCCAGTGCACAGTGGCCTTTTTTTTATTTCTTTTTACAGAAAGGGGGTTTAGCAATATTTTGAGCTTCCATAAGATTTTGCAAAAATGTGAAACTTGGTCACATAATTACTTTGCAATATCCAGCACTGCCACAAAAAAGTTTGGGCATTTCAGGAGTTGTCCAAGCATTTTTAGAAAATGAAAAGGACATCTTAAATACTGCTGGACTAGATAATAAATTCCCAGGGGCAATTTGGGAATTCCAAAAAAATGTTGGCTTCAACATGACAAATATCTAGGGATTATTTGCCATAGGATGAACTATTTTATTTGCATGAAAGAAGAAGCAAACATTTGACATGCAATTTGAATTTGAATTAGAAGCAGATTTTGGACAAGTGGCATTTCGGCATGATGATCATGATGACATGACCTTCATTAGGGGGAGATTACTGTAGTGTGATGCTGGGGATGTTACAAATCTCCTCCACTACAAGAAATCCTGTCCCGAGATTTAAGTGCGGAAGTAAAGAGTAACTTCAGGTGAACCGACCCTTATAGGGTGAATTGTCTGGTGAACAATGCAGGGTATGTGACAGAAGTACCTCTCGAGTTGAAGTTTAAGAAAACGCCGAGAGCAAAATATGAAGGTACAATAAGAAGTTTCAAGTGAATGAACAAACGATCGATACGAGAAGGGTTCAGAGCATCGGGAATAGATCATCTCTCGAAGGGTGGCTCGTGATAACACACAAAGCAAAGAGCATAAGATACTTCGGCACCAAGGTTGTACAGGAGAGTCAGGCTTCGATCCTGTGGAACTGTGGGTTATGAGCCCACCATGTGTGTTAAAAGTAGAAAGGGGGCTGATAGCGAGGCATGTCAGATGATAGACTGTCAGTTATGTTGGCATCAACTTTGGTACCAAGGGCGAGGGATAAAGAGAACCATTTTCCTGCTCGCAAGGCGAGGCGGACCAATAGGCAAAGTTCTCATCCATCAGTGGTTACCGAAATGTCATCAATAACAATAACAGAGTCTTACTGATTGTGTTGTACACCGAGGTGTTTACATAAGTAGGGAAATAATACTGCTTATATCATATAGATCACAAGAAAGATTAACAAAACAATGGAAAGGAAAAAATGTGATTATCAAATTGAATACAAGTATTTGGTGTATATCCTTCACAAGAACAACGGAGAGCAGGATATACAAGAAAGGGCAGCAAGTAGATAACCACTTTGGTAAAGGGAGCGAGGAAATTCATGACGTTACCCATACAACAGTGTTTCGATAGGTGATCAAGAAACATTTAGCATTGCGCCTCCAATGTTCTTAATGATGTTCGGAGTACCACAGCCATGCTTCGGGATAGCATTTACATGATCATCAGGTAAAGTTGAGATCTTGGGAACACAAAGGATCCATCAGGAATTCCTAGAACAACTCATGCAATTTTATCAGGGAAAAGAAGAGGAGGTGGCGGATGTGTTCATCATCAATCCATCGACCTGTCAAAAGGGACGTATTTCCAAAATTATATGAGCAAGTTTGTGTTGGGAGGAAGGCAAGAATGTTGTCGATGATAACACCAACCATCGAGGGGCAAGGATGGTACTTCTCATCATGAATTCGATTGATATCCTGAAAGAGCTCAGAATATTGATGATGATCAGGACACCTTTGTTGAGAGATTTCATGAAGAGGTAAATGATCGGCGATGACATCAAGTCAAAGGAATGATGAAGCGAAAGGTTATTAGATCCACGGGTGCGACACAAGCTCGAAATAAAGCTTGTTGTTTGAGGTGAAATGATAAGATGAGGAAGATCGACGTAAGCTTAGCCCATCATCGGAAGTAGTGCTCCGGGAAGAAGGACTGGGTAGCACAGTTAAAATTAGCTCGAGAAAGATATAGCCGATCAGGCTAGGAATGATGTGATGGAGTATCATTCCAATGAGAATTCACCAGAGGTAGTGCAATGACACAATATCCTCGGGATAACAAGGGGCAATACTCGAGGTAGATCAAAAATAGAGGTTTGACAGATGAAATGATCTTCAGAAGACAAGTATTTTAACTTGTCCAGGAAATGGAATTAAGGAGAAACTATGGTCGGTACCACGGTTATGAATGAACAAACCATTGATACAAGATGAACTTATAACAAGGGGTAATCATTTTTACGAGCAGCTTCCATAATAAGTTTTACATCGGGTCCATGGGCATGAACACAAAGGTTCAAGGTTGACTCCCTCTTCTTCAATGCATAACTTTCATTCACTCCTCGTTTTCGGAGAAATTGCAGTGCAGAAGATTTATCTGGCGAAGTACCAGAAGATTAAGACTCACATCTCTTTTGAGTTCACACGGATTAGGGAAGGCATAGGTTCAACCCGTAGGGGTATCTTAGGAACATATACCACTAGCTTCAAGATTAAAATATACCAGCTCGAAAGCAGAGCATGGTTGACCAAAGCATATGATAGAATTTACCAAAGGTATTATGTGTCAGGGCAAATCTCACAAGTTTAAAGAATATGAAGGACATTGTCGCATAATAATCCAACCAAGGATATGGCGGTCCATAAAAGATCTGATGTGAGTATCGATACTCACCTAGAAGAAGAAAGAATGCAAAGGCATCGGGTTATAGATATAACTGGATAACTTCAAAGCTTGAATACAAAGGAATTACGATTTTCAGATCAGAAGATCTGAAGCAGAGGCTCTGATCAAAAGATAATTGAGTTGGATCGATACAGATCCACAATCAATCAAGGTTCGATTTGACAAGAACAACCTCATGTTTGGAGTGACGTCTGAGCCGGAAAGATGAATGCTAGGATCTGACTGAGGATTACGAGCATTCGCGACATATTGGATCAAGGGACTCGAAACGATAGTGACAGAGGGTGTCAATGAAGATTACTAGAAGTATGGAATTAACCATAATGCAAGCAAACTAGAATTTCAACAACAATAGGCTGCTGAGGATTTTTGGAAGATTAGATAGTATTTCCAAGTATTTAGGAAAGCATATGAACAACTGGGGATGAACGAACCCTGGTTAAGTGAATTATCCGCAGTGCAAAAGAAGCTGCAAAGCAGAAGGCACAAAGGATTCTCGAAACAACAGATAGTACTAGGGGCATCTTGTAATAACAGGATCAACTGGGGATGAAGGTACAAGCGGCAAGGATGTTACTTAGGAGGATTATCGGTGGTTAGGAACTGCAAGGCAGTGGGCACAGGGTCTCGAGAAACATCGAGGAGTATCTGCAGAATCTTCTGGTGAAGCAAGCGATCATCGGTAATGTAAGGGCTCTCCGCGAGGAAGTGGGTACGAGAACCTAATGTCAGAGTTAGTAAAATGTTTAACCCGAATAGATAATAGATCAGAGTCCCAGAGTATAGACGAGGAATAAAAGATCCTAATACCACCCAATGGGGACATGGGCCCGTAAGCCACACAACCAAGTTAGTAAAACCGTTTTTGGATGACTAGACTCAACTTCGGCCAAGGAGTTGGAAAGGGGGCTACCTACAGGCAGTAGGCTCTGATACCAACTTGTGACGCCCTGGATTCAATCGTACACTAATCATACACGCAAATGTGTACGATCAAGATCAAGGACTCACGGGAAGATATCACAACACAATTCCAGACACAAATTAAAATAATACAAGCTTTATATTACAAGCCAGGGGCCTCGAGGGCTCGAATACATAAGCTCGAATACACAAGTGTCAGCGGAAGCAACAATATCTGAGTACAGACATAAGTTAGACAAGTGCCTTAAGAAGGCTAGCACAAAAGCATCTACGATCGAAAAGGCAAGGCCTCCTGCCTGGGAGCCTCCTAACTACTCCTGGTCGTCGGCGTCCTCCACGTAGTATTAGGCACCCTCGGGGTTGTGGTAGTCATCGTCAAAGGTGGCGTCTGGATCCTGGGCTCCAACATCTGGTTGCATCAACCGGAAAGAAGAAGAAAGGGGGAAAAGGGGGAGCAAAGCAACCGTGAGTACTCATCCAAAGTACTCGCAAGCAAGGATCTACACTACATATGCAACATTATCAAAGAAAGGTTGTATATGTGGACTGGGCTGCAGAAATGCCAGAATAGAGAGAAGGCCTAGTCCTATCGAAGACTAGCATCTTCTGAAAACCACCATCTTGCAGCAAACAGGAGGGAGTAGAGTAGCATAAGGTAAAGTAGTAGTAGTGTTATCAACCTCGGACAGAGATCCTTTCTCGACTCCCTACGAGAAAGAAGTCCCAGAGCCGTACTATACAATTCTCATCACCATCCAATTCTCATCACCATCCAATTCTCATCACAAGTATCCAGTTCTAGTTGTATCGATCGGGATACAACTCCGAGTGTCCGTTACCATAGGACAGGCTATCGATAGATGTTTTCTTCCCTGCAGGGGTGCACTAACTTACCCACCACGCTTGATTAACTCCGGACGGACACACTTTCCTGGGTCATGCCCGGCCTCGGCCAAACAACACGCCGCAACCCGACCTAGGCTTAATAGAGAGGCCAGCGCGCCGAACTAAACCTATGCCCCCAGGGGTCATGGGCCATCTCCCCGGGAACTCCTGCACGTTGCGAACGCGGCCGGTGAGCAGACCTAGCTACCTCCTTAAAAGGTAGGTGCTTACCAGTCCAACCCGGCGCGCGCCGCTCAGTCGCTGGCGTCTATTAAGCTTCGGCTGATGTATACGACGTAGAACGCCCATACTATGCCCACGTGATGGTTAGTGCTATCAGGCCAGAGGCCCCTCGGATCAAATATCCAAATCGTAGTGGATTGGGAACGCGCGGTAACAAGCAGAGACTCACAAAAGATGTGACCCCGTTGCCCCGTCTCGAGGACTTGCGGCAAGGGCTAAGAATGCCCGGCCACGCCTCGTAATTATCTCACGGGCACCTTCCAGGTCAACCCGACTCCTCATCACTCGCAATTGTGCTCGCGCGGGCACCCCTCCGGGTCGACCCGTCTTTAGTAACATGGTTCAGTGTAAAGTCATAGTAACCATAGTAACTGTGTGTTTAAACATCAAGGGGAAAACCCGAGGAATCACCCCCGGTGAATTCCACTCAATGTAATCATCAAGGTGAACGTAAGAGGAATCACCCCCGAGGTTCACACTTGAGGGGTTGCACGACAGGGTCATATCGGAAGTGGTTAAGGTGGAATCACCCTCGATGACCACGACCGAATAGCTACACTACAGGGTTAACATCAGAAGTGTTGTAGAGCTCTCACCCTCGGCACTCGATAGTAACCCAGCAGTGTCGAGCAACTAAGGGGAAAGTGATGTGCGGTGCCGGGGCCTGGTCTTCAATCCCGTTGATCGGGTCTTCAATGATGAAGCAGGGGCAACAAGGACAAGGTGGGGGGTCACTGATGGCTCGGCCACCAACATATACTAAGCAGTTTAGGATAAGCAGGTAAGGTAACAATAAGCCGGTACAAAAGCAGGCTATGCATCAGAATAGGAGCAATCAATAACAGTAGTAAAATCTAATGCAAGCATAAGAGACTGGAATGGGCGATATCGGGATGATCAAAGGGGGGCTTGCCTGGTTGCTCAGACAAGAAGGAGGGGTCGTCGGTGACATAGTCGATCACAGCGGCATCGGCAGCCGCCACGGGGTCTACCGAAGAGAAGAGGGGGGAGAAACAGTAAATACATAGCAAGCAAGTGCATAACAGGACAACAGGCATAGCTAGACATGTTCTAACGCGGTGCTACATGATACCGGCGAGGGGGGAAGTCAACCGGGAATGTTTTCCCGGTTCCAGACCTGTGTCACACAAATGACCGGAGGGGTAAAGTTCCATGTTCAGCATGCTAGGGGCATGTGACAGATGAACAGACCGCGTATTCAGATTCCTTGGATTTTTCTGAGCAACTTTCATGTAGAAAACATTTTCATCCGAGCTACGGTTTATTTTCTATTAATTTTCAAAGTTTAAACAATTTTCTGAATTTATTTATATTAACAGAAATGGAATATGATGTCAGCATGATGTAGAGGTGATGTCAGCAGTCAACAGGACAGTTGACTGGGGTCAAACCTGACCTGTGGGTCCAGTGGGACCCACTAGTCAGTGACTGGACTAATTAAACAGTGTTAACTGGACTAATCTAATACTAATTATCAAGCAGGGCCCACTATCAGTGTCTAATTGGTGAATAGATTAATTAATCAATTTAATTAACAGATTTTCTATTTATCTAAAATGTTTTATTGACTCGGCCCCACATGTCAGTGGGTTCACTCAGTCAACGAGTCAGTTGGGCCCACCCGTCAGTGGCTCAGCGGGCCCCATACGTCAGCGCCAGGTTAGCCTCGCCGGCGTCGGCGCCGGAAGTGCTCCGGCGAGCCTCCCGTGGCGGCGCACGTGGGGAGAGGGGTCGGGTTTCGCGCACAGGGGGTTCCCGGGGTCGTAGCTAGGTGTGTTCGACGCGGTTCGACATCGCACGCAAGATGGAGGCGACGGCCGGGGCCAGGAACGACCGGAACGGCACCGACGACGAGTAGAAACGGCGCCGGAGTACGGGCACGAGCGGGTTCAGCGTTAGAGCGCGCGAGCGGCCAAACGAAGCAACTAGGCGGGGTCTACGGCGCTCCAGGAGCTCGTCGGAGCTACTAGCTCGAGCGGAGGAGCTCGGTGGCGAGCCCTACGACGGCAATGGCGGACGACGGAGCTCGGCTTGCGGGCGAGCTAGATACGGCGAAAGGCACGGCGCGAGGAGAGGAAAGGTGGAAGAGAGGAGCTCACTGGGCGGCCAAGAAAGGCCCGTGCGAGCTTAGGAGCAGCATCATTGGACGAAGACGACGGCGGGCGCCGGCAACCGAGAAGGAGAGGTGAGGTCGATCCCGAGCATGCGGTCATTCCCGAGCTCGATGACGAGGTGTAGTCGAGGCAGCCGAGCGAGGCGGAGCGGTAGGGCGCGTCGGCGAGGCGATCGGGAGGCGGTGGCCGCGGGATCGACGGCGGCGCGTCGACGACCGCGCAC
>NC_041387.1:631625388-631630097 GCF_002162155.2 Triticum dicoccoides
GATAAGGAGGCCAGGGGGGAGGAGAGGTGGATCTTTATCCACCCGCGGCGCCTGTAGCGGCGTGGTCGGCGAGGTGGGTTCGGCGGCGACGGCGGGCGTGCCTCGGTCGCTTGAACAGAGAACAGAGGGAGGCGGAGGAGGCCGTGGTGGGCTGGGCTCTAAGCACTGTGCACTTAGGCCAGTGCACAGTGGCCTTCTTTTTATTTATTTCTACAGAAAGGGGGTTTAGCAATATTTTGAGCTTCCATAAGATTTTTGCAAAAATGTGAAACTTGGTCACATAATTACTTTGCAATATCCAGCACTGCCACAAAAAAGTTTGGGCATTTCAGGAGTTGTCCAAGCATTTTTAGAAAATGAAAAGGACATCTTAAATACTGCTGGACCAGATAATAAATTCCCAGGGGCAATTTGGGAATTCCAAAAAAATGTTGGCTTCAACATGACAAATATCTAGGGATTATTTGCCATAGGATGAACTATTTTATTTGCATGAAAGAAGAAGCAAACATTTGACATGCAATTTGAATTTGAATTAGAAGCAGATTTTGGACAAGTGGCATTTTGGCATGATGATCATGATGACATGACCTTCATTAGGGGGAGATTACTGTAGTGTGATGCTGGGGATGTTACAATACACCAGCCTTCCAAGCCGGGCTTGATAGCCTATTACAAGGCTCCTTTGAAACTCTTTGTGGCATTGCACAAAGAGCCCCCAAGTAACTTTGTGAGCTGTGCTCAGTGGGTGCCTATGTTTGAGATGTGCTTGGCAACAAACTCTCTTTGGCCCCTTGGGTGATTTCCTATTGGCCTTACGCCGATCAAGAGGTGTAGCTATGGTTCAAATACGACCAAGCCCCCCAAGTGATTTCCCTGGTGGCCTTATGCCTCAAGAGGTGTACCTATGGTTCGAATACGACCAAGCCCCCAAGTGATATGCTTCTGAGGTGTGCTCGTCGGGTGCCTATGTTTGAGTTGTGCTGTGCAATAAGCTCTCTTTGGCCCCTTTGAAATTTTCTTAGAACTCGAACTTTGCGAGAGATATTTCTTCTTGAACCGGATGTTAAACTGGATATTGAGAGCTTCAAATCTTTATGGAAGACATCTTTCCCTTGAACCGGATCTTAAATCGGAATCTTCATTTTCAGCCAGAAATTTTCTGGCGACCTTTAAACTCGAACTTGCAAGAGATTAATTCTTTTTGAACCGGAAATTCTTAAACCGGATTTAAGAGCTTCGGAGCTTTGTGGGAGAATAGGTTTCCCTTGAACCGGAATTTAAGCCGGCATTCTTCATTTTGAACCAAATTTTTTTTGATGGCCTTTATACTTTCATCAATATGGTAGTAGCCTCCGGGACTGGGTTATCTTTCCCTCCAATGTCCTGGGGTTCTTCAATTCACCAAAAATCGGCAACATTTGCTGAGTCATATCATTGTAGCCCCCGAGTATCAAGGTGACTCGAGGAGTTGGCTTGAGATTCTCCATATTGGACCGTGATATAAACCGGCATAAGTTGCATTTCATTGGTGTTGATAGCATGACGTAAATTCACAGAAGGTTGAGGTGACTGCGGTGGGTTATAAATGATCCCGTATGAGCAGTGTCAGCAACTCGGCCAATGGTTCCTTCCAAGGCTATTTGAAGTTAACTGAACTGTAGTGGCAGCGATTTGTGCGCATGTCCATTGAACCATCCAGCACAGACAACGGCTGATGATAACTTGCCTCCAATTTGTTGGAAGAAAACCGGGCTACCCAAGCAGTGACTGGCTTTTTATTCAATAAAATAGCTCATGCAAACAGATGCGGCCCGATGTGTTGATGTAGACCAGGCCTCGGGGGCGGCGATTTGCGCACGCCCATTGACAACGAACAGATGTGATCCCAGCAAGCTGATGTGGACCGGAACGCAAGGGCAACAGCTTGTGTGCGTCCATTCATCATATGATATGTCCCGGATTATCCCCAGGCGGAATATTATCAATCCGTGCTCCATATCCGTGGTATAAACCACATTTGTAGTGAATAATGGTCTTGTATATAAAAAATATACAAATCAAAGTAATTTGTCCTTTGATAGAAATAATATGTGTTAATAAAACAAATTTGAGATGGATAGCACCTGATGTTTGCAGATGGCAAACAACTTTGGATGATGAATGATCCATTCACCGCAACCGAGGTGGCGGCTTAAAGCACTGCACCGGTCGACTCAGACGGACCCTCCAGGTCATGTTTGACCCCCCCCCTTTTTCACTCACTGACGCGCCTGGGAAACAGGCAGTAGAGGAAGACGATGTTCTTGGCGGTTTGTGATTTGACCACTCCCCAATCACATAATGTGTTGCAAAAATTTCCAATCGTTTCCTGCGACGTGATCCTTGCACTGATCGGCCTTCATCTTGTAGTGGTGACACACCTGACGCCGTTTTAATCTTCTTGAACTCAAAATCTCCATCCATCAAACCATGGCAGTAGCAGCGACCACACCTCGGTGGGTCAACACCGGGCGGTTTGAACAACACTGTAGCAGAAGCAGAGGCGAGACCAATCCGGTATGAACACCTAACTGCCGGGGCCCAGCGATGCAGAGCCAAACCGACAAACGGGCGACTAGGGTGTGCGAGCGCAGTTGAAGCCACGGAGGTGTGAGCCATGAGGGCTACTTGCAAGCAGATGGGAGTCGCTGCAACGGGTCACCAAGGCCGCGGACTTGAAGGCGTAGCCGGTTCAGGGTCGCGGCAACGGAAATGGCAGCTCGGAGGCGGCGGCGCTCAGCGAAGCGGCGTCTCAGCAGGGCGGCTCAACAAGCAGCTTGACGATGGCGACAGACGGGGTCCTCGGACAGCAGTGGCTCAGCGCCGGGGGGCGAGCTTAACGACAGACAGGCCGGGTCATCGGTGCGGCAACTCGATGGCGATTCAAAGTCAGAGGCCGACGAGACGGCTTGTAGCAGGGGCTTGACCCGGCGGCGGTTCGGCACCGGGATTGTGGATCTACGGACATGGAGGCAACTCAGGCGTGGGAGACCTGGCAGGGCGCGGCCGAATTTCGTGTTTTGACCCTTTTTGGAAAGAATTTCAGGATCTGACCCTTGTTGCTAAAAATTTCGAGATTTGACCCTTTTGCTACCGCCAGGGCCTCTGGCGGTAGGGTTAGATAGCCTACCGCCACGGCCCATGGCGGTAGGGGTGCGACGGAGGGGGGCGGCGGCCGTTTGACTGCGCTGAACGTGGTTAAGTACTTACCTCCAGGAGCCCTGGCGGTAGGCTATGCGACCCTACCGCCAGAGCCCATGGTGGTAGGGTCCTGTTTTTTCAGTGTAATGTTTCTGTAACGAAGAATTGAAGGCCCCTGGCGGTAGGCTGTGCGACCCTACCGCCAGAGCCCATGGCGGTAGGGTCCTGTGTTTTCAGTGCAATGTTACTGTAACGAAGAATTGGGGGCATGTCTTCCGGTGCTCCGAGAGCCAGATCAACGGCACACCGGATGTACGGTTACTCTTGGCACCGGGGCAGTCGCCGATGAGGGTGGCGACCCTCTCCTGCCAGTTGGCCCTCTCCACTCGACCGGTGAGTGCATGACCCTCGATCGGCATTGCAGTAATCATCCCCCGGTCCTCTAGGGTCACCGTCATCTCCCCGCATGACAGATGGAAAGAATGGGTCTCCGGTCTCCAACGGTCAATCAGAGCTGTGAGAGCCGCGTGGACAAGCGTCGGCGGTTGACGCTTGAACTGCAGCACGAAACCCAACAGACGGGCTTTCTTGAAGAACGACGCGTAGCGCTCGTCGTAGTCCATATGCCCATGAACCCCGTGACCCCTCATGCGCAGTGGCTGGAGCGTCTGTCAAAAAGTGAATGCCAAAAAGTTAGGAAATCATTTTCATCAATCCGAGAACTTTGATCAAAATTTCTTTCATATCACTTACCTCTCCGTTCTCTATCAAACGGGCACGATGACCCTTGTCGAATGCCCAGTCTAGCATGGAGTACCGTTGGCCGATGTTGTCCGCAAGAGGTGGCCGCCTTAATAGAGTTTCATAAACAAAAGCACCATAAGCATAAGCATACATGAACAAACAATGAACTCAAATTATATCAAAATAAAATTTTAAGAATATTCCTCCAACAACATCTACTACACATGATGGATCAAATCATATCAACATGCATCATATCAAGAAAAAACCTCCAACATACATCATAGCTTCCTATTTTTAAACAAAATTTTCCAAACAACATCTTCATATCATCATATCAACATGCATCATCAAACTAGGGTTCATCTTCACACTAGATCATATCATCATATCACATGCATCATCAAACTAGGGTTCATCCCTTTATCAACATTACATCATAATTTTTTTAACAAAAAAATTATGAACTAGGGTTCATCTTCACACTAACATATGAACTATTGATTAGAGTACATATCCAATACCACTACTTACTAAAGAACTAAGAACTACAACTACAATCAATCTTAGGTGAAAAAAATCAATCTAAGTTCAAAAACATGAGGGATTTCAAGCAAATAATGCGTCGAATCGATAGCAAGTTTGCAAAAACTAATTGGAGGGATCGGAGGAGCTTACGGTTCTCTCCTCGGGGCCATCTCGATCCGCCAAAACGGTGAAGAATCGGTGAAGATCCAAGGGGGGGAGTGGAGGAGATGAGAGAGGGAGAGAGGGGTGACTTG
>NC_041387.1:631630264-631635867 GCF_002162155.2 Triticum dicoccoides
TGGGCAGGGGCGCGGGGGTTTCGGGGCAAATAACTGCCCGGACCCTACCGCCAGGGCCCCTGGCGGTATGGTTAGACAGCCTACCGCCAGGGCCCCTGGCGGTAGGGTGCGACGGAGGGGGACGGCGCCGTCTCCGCGCGCTGACATGGATAAGTTTCCTACCGCCATGGGCCGTGGCGGTAGGCTATCTAACCCTACCGCCAGAGGCCCTGACGGTAGGAAAAAGGGTCAAATCTCGAAAAAAAAATCAAACAGGGGTCAGATCCTGAAATTCTTTCCAAAAAGGGTCAAAACACGAAATTCGGCCGCAGGGCGCAGCGGTGAGAGCTGGCGATCCGGAGCAGCAGAAACATGCCGTCAGGTAGAACTACAGTGGCAGGCAGTCGTACCTGGGCGGGCACTGATCGTATTGTCTGGTGAAGAAAACATCCGTCCGATCAGACTGTACTCACTTCTTCCACCATTGAATATTGAAATCGATGGGGGCGTGGAGTTTCTGCACCCGAGCTCATATGAGCTCGGGTGAACAGTAAAATCGAAAAAAAATCGAAAAAAATTCAAAAAAATCCAATTTTTTTGGCTACAAACATTGACAAAAGTTTTAAGTGCTTGCAAAAATTCGTCATGAAATCACATTTCTAGAAGGCGTGCAAAAAAAAAACCGGTACTCTGAAAATGCTACTTTCAAAAGCATTTTGGAGGCTGAATTTGTTTTTTTGCCACGCCTTACAGGAATGTGATTTCATGATGAATTTTTGCATGCACTTAGAACTTCTGTCAATGTTTCTCTGAGATTTTTTTTTTGGAATTTTTTGAATTTTTTTATTGTTTTTTGATTTTACTGTTCACCGAGCTCAAATGAGCTCGGGAGCAGAAAGGCACTTTCGAATCGATGGATGTATTTTTCCTTGCGTGGCTCCATAGGGAAACATAAAGTTTGTTTTTGAAAACTGTGCATGTACTAGTACATTTTTCCCAAATGATGACGGTGCTTATAGTACTAACCTCAATGCTTCTTTGGATGGATGCCTATGCTAGTGCTGACTTTTGGTGGCTCCCTCGTCGCTTTACACAGCGCTTCGGGTTATGTGATGTAGCTTCAGAAAGGAATCTCGTTTGTGGCTTGATCTCCATACATCATTTCTTTCAGCAGAGTACGCCACATGCACAATCTACATAGGTTTCCGGCTTAGGGCATGTACAATGGTGACATATGGATACATATGCCTCATGACAAAAAGTAATTTGAGGCACCTACATTTATTTTTTCTTCCTAATGCAAGCTACCATTAGTGGGGCTCATTAAAAAATAAAAAATAAAGACTCTAGTACACATGCATCTCTACTTTCCGTTCCACCTTTTCAGCTTTTGTCATCGGATCACACTTTTTCTCTTCAAGCACCCGCCTCCTGGAGAGGATCCCGCTTCCCTATCCGAACCTACTTTACGTCAATATCCGATCCTACATGGCATGCGAGGCATCACCTTGAGACTATGCATTGTACATGCCCTTATCGCACGACGGCCGCTTTAGCAAATACCAATTTGTCTTCGGATTCGAATCGCCGGTTCATGTTGTCTGTTGCGCTCGGAGGTCATCAGAGGAGGCGAGACGCAGCGGTGGGTCAGCATCTCAGCCGGGGATGCCGACTATTGGGCGGCTCGCGCGTTGAAAACAACGAAGGTGATTCAACGAAGGCGGCGCCCGCAGCAGCGAACCGGCGGCAGTGGATCCGAGGAGGAAACAGGTTGAAGAGCGTCAGTAACGGCTCGGGGACGCGCTCCGGCGACCATGGCGGCGAGCTGGTGGTGAAGGTGACTCAGCGGCGGCGGCTCGGGGCCGTGAGAGCGGCTGAAGCAGGGCAGAGCCAGCGTTGAAAACGGGACGACCCGGCGCGGCGGGTTGGTGAGTCATGTCCGGGTTAACAGCTTGAAGATTCATGACCCGCTCGAAGAAACAGAGAGATCCGCAGGTGATACGAAGCGCGCATGACCCGGCGAGTCCGAGGTGGAGACGGTACAGGGAGGCCAAAGCGCCAGGGTCACCACGGGCGGAAGACTGCTCAAGCGAGCTGACGTGACCCGGGACCGACGAGGGCGGCTCAGCCGCGGGGTCGCGGGCAACGTTGTTGGCCGATGGCTAGTTTTTGGAGTTGGCGACTCGGAATAGGCCGGCGGTTTTTCCATCCTGGTCCATGTTTGTTGATGTATGACACCTTGTACTATTTATTGGCTTGATGGATGTAGTAGCAGCATGATCCTGACGTGGCTTCGGGATTTGATCCATCGTAATAAACAACTGATGTTTTGGCTGTGAAAATACTCTGTTGATCTCGGCAATTTGTGCCTCGTATCGACTAATTTCGGCGAGACTCCGACCTGCAGCGACAATGCAAATTAACCCGGCCTCGACGGGTCATCTTTTGGTGTGCGCTGATGCATAAACGCAACCCTATTTTTCTCTTTGATCTTAAATCTTGTACATGTCACTTTGATTGCTCGTCGATGACATAATCTTTTGCGCCGGCTCTTTTTCATCCGGTACCTCGCGAACTTCTTGATCCCTAAAGAAATCCCTCCTAGAACTCAACACCACTGTGTGCGTGCCCCACGATGGGCGCCAACTATCGTGGAATTGTCACGTCAGATGTCGTTAGTGTGAGGACTTAGTCGCGAGGCCAACGCATCTATGTGGTAGCTTGAGAGGGGTTGGGTGGAATCGAGAGACGCAACACGCAAGACAAAGGATTTAGACACCTTCGGGCCCCGGGAAACATCATCCGGTAATAGCCCTACATGTTGTTTGTGGCTAGGTCTTATTATCCCCATGAGGGAGTCACCGTAAACTGGCTCTCCTCTATTTGTGTCTAGCACTAAGATTGTTTCTTGCTTGTCCCTCTTTGGGGAGCCCTGCCCCTCCTTATATATGTTGAAGGGGTGGTTTACATGACTAGTCCTAGTTGGATTAGGATTACTCTATTACAAGTAGAGTCCTAGTCTTACTTCCTTTGTAGGAGAACATTTCTTATGCCTTTCTCTTAAACCGGCCCACCATAACATTAATGGTCTTCCATGAACTGCCCATTGGGCCGTCGGGCCTTGTCATCTATCTGTCCCGCTCGCCGGGTTACCAGTGAGTCATAGGCAGGTTGCTTGTAAACCGTCTAGTCAGGGCGGGTCGCCAGTGAATCGCCAAGTGTCAGCCGGGTCTCAAGTAAACCGCCAAGCCCGGCCAGGTCATATTTCTGACCGGTTCATACCACGTGGTATATCCCCGACAGTACCCGAACCCAAAACCCGCCATACACATGAAGCTACTGACATATGGTCCTTGGAATACACATGAGCTGGCCAAAACCTAGCTTATCCCCCCACCCCCCCGCCAATTTTTTCAGTCCATGATGATGCCTAGTTTGAAGTGGTTTGTGAATTATGATTTCTATTTCGATGTTTGTGTAATTGGACCATTTCGGGTTATTTGTGCTTGTGAACCATGTACTGATTATCAAAACTTGTTGAACCATAAATTGACATCTCGTTGAACCATGTATGGCTGAAATATGCTCCTATTTGTTGGTGAAATATACTCTTGTTTGTTGCTGAAATATGCTATTGTTTTGTGTTGAAACATGATCATGTTTTGCTGCTGAAATATGCTCATTTTTGTTGTTATTATTTCTGAAATGTTGCTGAAATATACTCATGTTTGCTGCTTAAATGCTACTGTTTGTGGCTGCTATTGGCCTAATGTTTTGTTGCTGAAATGTGATCCTTTTTGCTGCTACTATCGTAGAAATATATTCCAATTTTATTGAGAAATGTTGTGGTTTTTGTCGGCCGCACGTGGCGACGGGTTCCGCATGAGTACAGAAAACCCGACATATTTAGGGGATGGGCAAAAAACAGACCACGTGCACGGGTTCACGGACGGGGGCGGGCTTGCGGTATTCTCGCGGGGATGGGGATGGGCATGCAAAAAACGACGAGTTCCGTCCCCATTACCATCTTGAGCCACATCCCGCAAGCACGCACATGAGCCCTTGGTCGTGCAAGTTTTTTTATGGTAGCTAGGTCTATTGGAAATATGCCCTAGAGGCAATAATAAAATGGTTATTATTATATTTCCTTGTTCATGATAATTGTCTATTGTTCATGCTATAATTGTATTGACCAAAAACCGTAATACATGTGTGAATACATAGACCACACCATGTCCCTAGTAAGCCTCTAGTTGACTAGCTTGTTGATCAATAGATGGTCATGGTTTCCTGACTATGGGTGTCGGTTTCAAAACCGGCGGATCTCGGGTAGGGGGTCCCGAACTGTGCGTCTAGGCGGATGGTAACAGGAGACAAGGGACACGATGTTTTACCCAGGTTCGGGCCCTCTTGATGGAGGTAAAACCCTACGTCCTGCTTGATTAATATTGATGATGTGTGTTACAAGAGTAGATCTACCACGAGATCAAGGAGGCTAAACCCTAGAAGCTAGACTATGGTATGATTGTTGTTTGTCCTACGGACTAAAGCCATCCGGTTTATATAGACACCGGAGAGGGCTAGGGTTACACAGAGTTGGTTACACTGGTAGGAGATCTACATATCCGTATCGCCAAGCTTGCCTTCCACGCCAAGGAAAGTCCCATCCGGACACGGGACGAAGTCTTCAATCTTGTATCTTCACAGTCTTGGAGTCCGGCCGATGATGATAGTTTGACTATCCGGACACCCCCTAGTCCAGGACTCCCTCAATGGGCATTGGATGTCATTGATAACGGGATCACATCATTATCAGAATGATGTGATGGACAAGACCCAATCCTAAGCATAGCACAAGATTGTGTAGTTCGTTTGCTAAAGCTTTTATAATGTCAAGTATCATTTCCTTAGACCATGAGATTGTGCAACTCCCGGATACCGTAGGAATGCTTTGGGTGTACCAAACGTCACAACGTAACTGGGTGGCTATAAAGGTGCACTACGTATCTCCGAAAGTGTCTGTTGGGTTGGCACGAATCGAGACTGGGATTTGTCACTCCGTATGACGGAGAGGTATCTCTGGGCCCACTCGGTAATGCATCATCATAATGAGCTCATTGTGACTAAGTGGTTGGTCATGGGATCATGCATTAGGGAATGAGTAAAGTGACTTGCCGATAACGAGATTGAACGAGGTATTGGGATACCGACAATCGAATCTCGTGCAAGTAACGTACCGATTGACAAAGGGAATTGTATACGGGATTGCTTGAATCCTCGACATCATGGTTCATCCGATGAGATCATCGTGGAACATGTGGGAGCCAACATGGGTATCCAGATCCCGCTGTTGGTTATTGGCCGTGGAGCTGTCTCGGTCATGTATGCATGATTCCCGAACCAGTAGGGTCTACACACTTAAGGTTCGATGATGCTAGGGTTATAGGGAAGGTTTGTACATGGTTACCGAATGTTTTTCGGAGTCCCAGATGAGATCCCAGATGTTACGAGGAGTTCCGGAATAGTTCGGAGGTGAAGATTTATATATGGGAAGTCATCATACGGTCACGGGAAGTATTCAGGGGTTTACCGGTATTGTACCGGGACCACCGGGAGGGTCCACC
>NC_041387.1:631636163-631662225 GCF_002162155.2 Triticum dicoccoides
GGGAGGGGAACCCTAAAGCCCCTTAGCTTGGGGGGCAAGCCCCCTCCCCTTGCCCCCCCTGCACCTCTAGATCTCATCTAGAGGGGTCGGCCCCCTTCCCCCTTCACCCTATAAATAGAGGGGAGGAGGGAGGGCAGACACACCACATCCAAGGCGCAGCCCTCCCCCTCTCCAACACCTCTCCTCCTTCGTTTGAGCTTGGTGAAGCCCTGCCGGAGAACCGCTGCTCCACCACCACCACGCCGTCGTGCTGATGCTGGAGCTATCTTCCTCAACCTCTCCCTCCTCCTAGCTAGATCAAGGCGCGGGAGATATCACCGGGCTGCACGTGTGTTGAACGCGGAGGTGTCGTTGTTTGGCGCTTAGATCGGAATCCACCGTGATCTGAATCACTACGAGTACGACTCCTTCATCTGCGTTCTTGTAACGCTTCTGTGTCGCGATCTTCAAGGGTATGAAGATGCACTCCCCTCTCTCTTGGTTCTAGTTTCTCCATATATTGATCTTGGTGATGCATAGAAAATTTTACATTCTGCAACGATCCCCAACAGTGGCATGATGAGCTAGGTCTATGCGTAGTTTCTATGCATGAGTAGAACACAAGTTGTTGTGGGCGTCGATTTTGTCAATTTACTTGCCACTACTAGTCTTATCTTGATTCGGCGGCATCGTGGGATGAAGCGGCCCGGAACGACCTTACACGTATGCTTACGTGAGACATGTTCCAACGTCTGACATGCACTAGTTGCATAAGGTGGCTAGCGGGTGTCTGTCTCTCCCACTTTAGTTGGATCAGATTCGATGAAAAGGGTCCTTATGAAGGGTAAATAGCAATTGGCATATCACGTTGTGGTTTTAGCATAGGTAAGAAACGTTCTTGCTAGAAACCTATAGCAGCCACGTAAAAACTTGCAACAACAATTAGAGGACGTCTAACTTGTTCTTGCAGCATATGCCGTGTGATGTGATATGGCCAAAAGGATGTGATGAATGATATATATGTGATGTATGAGATTGATCATGTTCTTGTAATAGGAATCACGACTTGCATGTCGATAAGTATGACAACCGGCAAGGGCCATAGGAGTTGTCTTAATTTATTGTGTGATCTACGTGTCATTGAATAATGCCATGTAATTACTTTACTTTATTGCTAAACCATTAGCCATAGTAGTAGAAGTAATAGTTGGCGAGACAACTTCATGAAGACCCGATGATGGAGATCATGGTGTCATGCCGGTGACGATGATGATCATGGCGCCCCGAAGATGGAGATCAAAAGGAGCAAAATGATATTGTCCATATCATGTCACTATTTGATTGCATATGATGTTTATCATGTTTTACATCTTATTTGCTTAGAACGATGGTAGCATAAATAAGATGATCCCTCATTAAAATTTCAAGAAAGTGTTCCCCCTAACTGTGCACCATTCCGAAAGTTCGATGTTTCGAAGCACCATGTGATTATCGGGTGTGATAGATCCTAATGTTCGCATACAACGGGTGTAAGCCAGATTTACACATGCAAAACACTTAGGTTGACTTGATGAGCCTAGCATGTACAGACATGGCCTCGGAACACAAGAGACCGAAAGGTCGAACATGAGTCGTATAGTAGATACGATCAACATGAAGATGTTCACCGATGATTACTAGTCCGTCTCACGTGATGATCGAACACAACCTAGTTGACTCGGATCATGTATCACTTAGATGACTAGAGGGATGTCTATCTGAGTGGGAGCTCAGTAAATAATTTGATTAGATGAACTTAATTATCATGGACTTAGTCTAAAATTTGCAATATGTCTTGCAGATCAAATGGCCCACGCTAATGTTGCCCTCAACTTCAATGCATTCCTAGAGAAAACCAAGCTGAAAGACAATGGTAGCAACTATACAGACTGGGTCCGGAACTTGAGGATCATCCTCATAGCTGCCAAGAAAGCATATGTCTTAGATGCACCGCTAGGTGACGCACCCGTTTTCCCAGCAACTCAAGACGTTATGAACGCCTTGCAGTCGTGTAGTGATGATTACTCCCTAGTTCAGTGCGGAATACTTTATAGCTTAGAACCAGGGCTCCAAAAGCGTTTTGAGCAGCACGGAGCATATGAGATGTTCCAAGAGCTGAAAGTGGTTTTCCAAGATCATGCCCGGGTCGAGAGATATGAAGTCTCCGACAAGTTCTATAGTTGTAAGATGGAGGAGAATGGTTCTATCAGCGAGCACATACTAAAAATGTCTGGGTTGCACAACCGCTTGTCTCAGCTGGGAGTTAATCTCCCGGATGACGCGCTCGTCGACAGAATCCTCTAGTCGCTTCCACCTAGCTACAAGAGCTTTGTGATGAATTTCAATATGCAGGGGATGGTGAAAACCATTCCCGAGGTATATTCAATGCTGAAATCAGCGGAGGTGGAGATCAAAAAGGAACATCAAGTGTTGATGGTCAATAAAACCACTAATTTCAAGAAAGGCAAGGGTAAGAAGAACTTCAAGAAGGATGGCAAGGGAGTTGCCGCCCGGTAAGCCAGTTGCCGGGAAGAAGCCAAAGCATGGACCCAAGCCTGAGAGTGAGTGCTTTTATTGCAAGGGAAATAGTCACTGGAAGCGGAACTGCCCCAAGTATTTAGCAGACCAGAAGGCCGGCAACACCAAAGGTATATGTCATATACATGTTATTGATGTGTACCTTACCAGTACTCGTAGTAGCTCCTAGGTATTTGATACCGGTGCGGTTGCTCATATTTGTAACTCAAAACAGGAGCTGCGGAATAAGAGGAGACTGGCGAAGGACGAGGTAACGATGCGTGTCGGGAATGGTTCCAAGGTCGATGTGATCGCCGTCGGCACGCTACCTCTACATTCACCTACGTGATTAGTTTTAAACCTCAATTATTATTATTTAGTGCCAGCTTTGAGCATGAGCATTGTATCTGGATCTCGTTTAATGCAAGATGGCTACTCATTTAAATCCGAGAATAATGGTTGTTCCATTTATATGAGAGATATGGTTTATGGTCATGCCCCGCTGGTCAATGGTTTATTCTTAATGAATCTCGAACGTGATGTTACACATATTCATAGTGTGAATACCTAAAGATGTAAGGTTGATAGTGATAGTCCCACATACTTGTGGCACTGCCGCCTTGGTCACATTGATGTCAAACGCATGAAGAAGCTCCATGCAGATGGACTTTTCGAGTCTCTTGATTATGAATCATTTGACACATGCGAACCATGCCTCATGGGCAAAATGACCAAGACTTCGTTCTCCGGAACAATGGAGCGAGCAACCAACTTATTGGAAATCATACATACTGATGTGTGCGGTCCAATGAGCGTTGAGGCTTGCTACGTCTTGAGCTTGCGTTGGTTTTCCTTGAGGAGGAAAGGGTGATGCAGCACAGTAGCGTAAGTATTTCCCTCAGTTTTTGAGAACCAAGGTATCAATCCAGTAGGAGGCTCCTCACAAGTCCCACGAACCTACACAAACAAACAAAGAACTCGCAACCAACGTGATAAAGGGGTTGTCAATCCCTTCACGGCCACTTGCGAAAGTGAGATCTGATAGAGATAATATGATAAGATAAATATATTTTTGGTATTTTATAATATAGATGCAAAAAGTAAAGATGCAAATAGAAGTACATTGAAAGCTTATATGATAAAAGATACACCCGGGGGCCATAGGTTTCACTAGAGGCTTCTCTCAAGATAGCATAAGTATTACGGTGGGTGAACAAATTACTGTCGAGCAATTGATAGAAAAGCGAATAATTATGAGATTATCTAGGCATGATCATGTATATAAGCATCACGTCCGTGACAAGTAGACCGACTCCTGCCTGCCTCTACTACTATTACTCCACACATCGACCACTATCCAGCATGGATCTAGAGTATTAAGTTCATAAGAACAGAGTAACACATTAAGAAAGATGACATGAATTAGAGGGATAAACTCAAGCAGTATGATATAAACCCCATCTTTTTGTCCTCGATGGCAACAATACAATACGTGCCTTGCAACCCTTTCTGTCACTGGGTAAGGACACTGCAAGATTGAACCCAAAGCTAAGCACTTCTCCCATGGCAAGAAAGATCAATCTAGTAGGCCAAACCAAACCAATAATTCGAAGAGACTTGCAAAGATAACTCAATCATACATAAAAGAATTCAGAGAAGATTCAGATATTTCTCATAGATAAACTTGATCATAAACCCACAATTCATTGGATCTCGACAAACACACCACAAAAAGAGTTTACATCGAATAGATCTCCACAAGAGAGGGGAAGAACATTGTATTGAGATCCAAAAAGAGAGAAGAAGCCATCTAGCTAATAACTATGGACCCAAAGGTCTGTGGTAAACTACTCACAACTCATCGGAAGGGCTATGGTGTTGATGTAGAAGCCCTCCGTGTGGATTCCCCCTCCGGCAGAACGCCGGCGATGGCTCCAAGATGGGATCTCGCGGATACAGAAGGTTACGGTGGCGGAAATATTTCTTCGGTGGCTCCCTGGATGTTTTTGGGGTATGTAGGCTTATATAGGAGGAAGAAGTACGTCGGTGGCCGCTTGAGGGGCCCAGGAGATAGGGGGCACGCCCAGGAGGGGTGGGCGCGCCCTCCTATCTCCTGATCGGCTCGTTTGCTTCTTGACTTGCACTCCAAGTCCTCCGGATCACGTTCGTTCCAAAAATCACGCTCCCGAAGGTTTCATTCCATTTGGACTCCGTTTGATATTCCTTTTCTTCGAAATACTGAAATAGGCAAAAAAAAGCAATACGGGCTGGGCCTTCGGTTAGTAGGTTAGTCCCAAAAATGATATAAATTTGTAAAATAAAGCCCATAAACATCCAAAGCAGGTAATATAATAGCATGGAACAATCAAAAATTATAGATACGTTGGAGACGTATCAAGCATCCCCAAGCTGAATTCCTGCTCGTCCTCGAGTAGGTAAATGACAAAAACAGAATTTTTGATGTGGAATGCTACCTAGCATAATTCTCGATGTAATTTTGTTTATTGTGGCATGAATGTTCAGATCCAAAATGATTCAAGATAAAAGCTTATAAAACATAAAAATAATAATACTTCAAAGCATAGTAACAAATAATCATGTCCTATCAAAATAGCATAGCCAAAGAAAGCTTATCCCTACAAAATCATATAGTTAGGCCATGCTTCATTTTTATTACACAAAATACTCCCATCATGTACAACCCCGATGACAAGCCGAGCAATTGGTTCATACTTTTTAACGCGCTTCAGCTTTTTTTCAATTCTTATGCAATACATGAGCGCAAGCCATGGACATAGCACTATGGTGGTATATGGTGGTGGTTGCAAGGGCAAAAAGGGAGAAGGTAGTCTCACATCAACTAGGCGTATCAACGGGCTATGGAGATGCCCATTAATAGATATCAATGTGAGTGAGTAGGGATTGTCATGCAACGGATGCACTAGAGCTATAAATGTATGAAAGCTCAACCTAAGAAACTAAGTGGGCATGCATCCAGCTTGCTTGGTCACGAAGACCTCGGGCATTTTGAGGAAGCCCATCATTGGAATATACTAGCCAAGTTCTATAATGAAAAATTCCCACTAGTATATGAAAGTGACAACATAGGAGACTCTCTATCATGAAGATCATGGTGCTATTTTGAAGCACCAGTGTGGAAAAGAGATAGTAGCAATTGTCCCTTCTCTCTTTTTCTGTCATTTTATTTTTTTTCTTTTTTCTCTTTTTTTCTTTTTTTCCTTTTTTTTTCTTTTTCTCTTTTTTTCTTTCTTTTTTTCTTTTTGGTGGGCTTCTTTGGCCTCTTTTATTTTTATAAAGTCCAAAGTCTCATCCCGACTTGTGGGGGAATCATAGTCTTCATCATCCTTTCCTCACTTAGGACAATGCTCTAATAATGAAGATCATCACACTTTTATTGATTTACAACTCAAGAATTACAACTCAAAGCTAGAACAAGATATGACTATATATGAATGCCTCCGGCAGTGTACTGGGATATGCAATGAATCAAGAGTGACATGTATGAAAATTATAAAGGTGGCTTTGCCACAAATACGATGTCAACTACATGATCATGCAAAGAGCAATATGACAATGATGGAGTGTGTCATAATAAACGGAACGGTGGAAAGTTGCATGGTAATATATATCGAAATGGTTATGGAAATGCCATAATAGGTAGGTATGGTGGCTGTTTTGAGGAAGGTAAATAATGGGTGCATGCTACCGGCAAAAGTTGCACGGTAAAATAGAGGCTAGCAAAGTGGAAGGATGAGTGTGCGTATATCCATGGACTCACATTAGTCATAAAGAACTCATATACTTATTGCAAAAGTATACTTAGCCCTCAAAGCAAAGTACTACTACGCATGCCCCTAGAGGGATAGATTGGTAGGAAAAGACCATCGCTCGTCCCCGACTGCCACTCATAAGGAAGACAATCAAAAGAGCACCTCATGCAACAAATTTGTCACACAACTTTTACCATACATGCATGCTACGGGACTTGCCAACTTCAACACAAGTATTTCTCAATTTCATAATTATCCACTAGCATGACTCTAACATTACTACCTTTATCTCTCAAAACAATTATCAAGCATCAAATTGATCCTAGTGTTTAATGCACTTTCTATGATAGTTTTTATTATACCCAACTTGGATGCTCATCATTCTAGGACCAAATTCATAACCATAGAAAATACCATGCTGTTCTAAGAGACTCTCAAAATAATATAAGTGAAGCATGAGAGACTAGCAATTTCTTCAAAATTAATCCACTGACGTGCTCTAAAAGATATAAGTGAAGTACTAGAGCAAAAACCATCTAGCTCAAAAGATATAAGTGAAGCATATAGCATATTCTAATAAACTCTAATCAAGTGGGATTCTCCCAAAAGCTCTGCACAACAAGGATGATTGTGCTAAACTAAAAAGCAAAGACTAATATAATACATGACGCTCCAAGCAAAACACATATCATGTGGCGAATAAAAATATAGCTCCAAGTAAAGTTACCAATGAACGAAGACGAAAGAGGGGATGCCTTCCAGGGGCATCCCCAAGCTTAGGATTTTGGCTATTCTTGAATATCTTGGGGTGACTTGGGCATCCCCAAGCTTAGGCTTTTGCCACTCTTTATTTCATAGTCCATCAAATCTTTACCCAAAACTTGAAAACTTCACAACACAAAACTCAACAGGAAATCTCATAAGCTCCGTTAATGCAAGAAAGGAAAACCACCACATAAGGTACTGTAATGAACTCATTCTTTATTTATATTTGTGTTAAACCTACTGTATTCCAAGTTCTCTATGGTTCATACCCTTACATACTAGCCATAGATGCATCAAAATAAGCAAACAACACACGAAAGGCAGAATCTTTCAAAAACAGAACAATCTGTAGAAATCTGTAACTAACGCAAACTTGTGGAATCTAAAAAATCCTACCAAAATAGGATGTCCTAAAAACTTTGTCTATTTATCAGCAGCAAAAAGAATCAATGCAAAATCACGTTTCTGTGATTTATTGAATTTTTTCTTGTGAGCGCAAAGTTTCTGTTTTTCAGCAGAATCAAATCAACTCATATCATAGGTTATCCTATAGGTTCTACTTGGTACAAACACTAAATAGAACATGAAAAAACATCTAAACATAAAGTAGATGCAAAATTTATTACTAAACAGGAACAAAAACAAAGAACACAAAGAAAATTGGGTTGCCTCCCAACTAGCGCTATCGTTTAACGCCCCTAGCTAGGCATAAAAGCAAGGATAGATCTACGTAGTGCCATCTTTGGCACTTGATTCATAGGTAGCTCGCATGATAGATTCATAAGGTAATTTGACTTTCTTTCTTGGAAAGTGCTCCATGCCTTTCTTTAATGGAAATTGGAATCTAATATTCCCTTCCTTCATATCAATAATCGCACCAATCGTTCTAAGGAAAGGTATACCAAGAATAATAGGGCAAGAAACCTTGCAATCAATATCAAGAACGATAAAATCTACGAGCACTAAATTTCTATTTGCAATAATGAGAACATCATTGATCCTTCCCATTGGCTTTTTAATGGTGGAATCCGCAAGGTGCAAATTTAAAGAGCAATCATCAAGATCATGGAAACCTAGAATATCACATAAAGTTTTCGGAATCGTGGAAACACTCGCACCCAAATCACACAAAGAAAAACACTCATGATCTTTAATTTTAATCTTTATAGTAGATTCCCACTCATAATTAAGTTTTCTAGGTATAGAAACTTCCAAATTAAGTTTTTCATCAAAAGATTGCATCAAGGCATCAACAATATGTTTGGTAAAGGCTTTATTTTGACTATAAGCATGAGGAGAATTCACAACGGATTGTAACAAGGAAATACAACTTTCTAAAGAACAATTATCATAATCAAATTCCTTGAGATCCGAGATAGTGGGTTCAATACTATTTAAAGTTTTGACCTCTCCAATTGCACTTTTACCAAATTTAGCATCAAGATCTAAAAACTCCAAATTATCGGAACGCTTTTTAACAAAAGTTGATTCACTTCCAGTCCCATTATCATCAAGATTCAAATTGCAAAACAAGGATCTAATAGGGGATGAATCAATAACATTAAGATCTTCATCATTATTTTCATGGAAACTAGAAGAACACGCTTTAACGAAGCAATCTTTCTTAGCATGCAATCTAGCGGTTCTTTCTTTGCACTCGTCAATGGAACTTCTCATATCCTTGAGAGACTCATTGATATCATGCTTAGGAGGAGTAGATCTAAGTTTCAAAGAATCAACATCGAGCGAAAGTCTATCAACATTCCTAGCCAAATCATCAACTTTGAGCAATTTTTCTTCAAGCAAAGCATTAAAATTCTTTTGAGAGATCATAAATTCTTTCACACTATTTTCAAAATCAGAGGGAATCTTATTAAAATTACCATAAGAATTATTGTAGGAATTTCCATAATTATTAGAGGAATTGCTAGGGAACGGTCTAGGATTAAAGTTTCCTCTATAAGCATTGTTTCCAAAATTATTCCTACCAACAAAATTTACATCCATAGATTCATTATTATTCTCAATCAAGGTATATAAAGGCATATCATTGGGATCAATAGAAGAAATCTTAGTAGCAAACAATCTCATAAGCTCATCCATCTTTCCACTCAAAACATTAATTTCTTCTATAGCATGCATTTTTTTACTAGTAGATCGTTCGGTGTGCCATTGAAAATAATTAGCCATAATATTATCAAGAAGTTTTGTAGCATCTCCTAAAGTGATTTCCATAAACGTGCCTCCGGCGGCCGAATCTAAAAGATTTCTAGAAGCAAAGTTCAAACCATCATAAATTTTTTGTATGATCATCCATAAATTCAAACCATGAGTAGGGCAATTGTGAATCATCAATTTCATTCTTTCCCAAGATTGGGCAACATGCTCATGATCAAGTTGTTTAAAATTCATAATATCGTTCCTAAGCGAGATGATCTTAGTGGGAGGAAAATACTTAGAGATAAAAGCATCTTTGCACTTGTTCCAAGAATCAATACTATTTTTAGGCAAAGACGGAAACCAAACTTTAGCACGATCTCTAAGTGAAAACGGAAATAACTTCAATTTAACAATATCATTATTCGTATATTTTTTCTTTTGCATCTCACATAAATCAACAAAGTTGTTTAGATTGGTAGCGGCATCTTCGCTAGGAAGGCCGGAGAATTGATCTTTCATAACAAGATTCAGCAAAGCAGCATTGATTTCACAAGACTCAACATCATTAAGAGGAGCAATCGAAGTACTAAGGAAATCATTATTATTGGTATTGGAGAAATCACACAATTTGGTATTATCTTGCGCCATGGAAACAAGTAATCCAATCACACAAGCAAACAGAAAAAGGCAAGCGAAAGAGAGAGAGATTGGGAAAGAGAGGGCAAATAAAATGGCAAGGGTGAAGTGGGGGAGAGGAAAATGAGAGGCAAATGGCAAATAATGTAAATGCGAGGGACATGAGTTTGTGATGGGTACTGGGTATGTCTTGACTTGAGCGAAGACCTCCCCGGCAACGGCGCCAGAAATCCTTCTTGCTACGTCTTGAGCTTGTGTTGGTTTTCCTTGAAGAGGAAAGAGTGATGCAGCACACTAGCGTAAGTATTTCCCTCAGTTTTTGAGAACCAAGGTATCAATCCAGTAGGAGGCTCCTCACAAGTCCCACGAACCTACACAAACAAACAAAGAACTCGCAACCAACGTGATAAAGGGGTTGTCAATCCCTTCACGGCCACTTGCGAAAGTGAGATCTGATAGAGATAATATGATAAGATAAATATATTTTTGGTATTTTATAATATAGATGCAAAAAGTAAAGATGCAAATAGAAGTAGATGAAAGCTTATATGATAAAAGATAGACCCGGGGGCCATAGGTTTCACTAGAGGCTTCTCTCAAGATAGCATAAGTATTACGGTGGGCGAACAAATTACTGTCGAGCAATTGATAGAAAAGCGAATAATTATGAGATTATCTAGGCATGATCATGTATATAGACATAACGTCCGTGACAAGTAGACCGACTCCTTCCTGCATCTACTACTATTACTCCACACATCGACCGCTATCCAGCATGGATCTAGAGTATTAAGTTCGTAAGAACAGAGTAGCACATTAAGAAAGATGACATGAAGTAGAGGGATAAACTCAAGCAATATGATATAAACCCCATCTTTTTATCCTCGATGGCAACAATACAATACGTGCCTTGCAACCCTTTATGTCACTGGGTAAGGACACCGCAAGATTGAACCCAAAGCTAAGCACTTCTCCCATGGCAAGAAAGATCAATCTAGTAGGCCAAACCAAATCGATAATTCGAAGAGACTTGCAAAGATAACTCAATCATACATAAAAGAATTCAGAGAAGATTCAGATATTTCTCATAGATAAACTTGATCATAAACCCACAATTCATTGGATCTCGACAAACACACCGCAAAAAGAGTTTACATCGAATAGATCTCCACAAGAGAGGGGGAGAACATTGTATTGAGATCCAAAAAGAGAGAAGAAGCCATCTAGCTAATAACTATGGACCCAAAGGTCGGTGATAAACTACTCACAACTCATCGGAAGGGCTATGGTGTTGACGTAAAAGCCCTCCGTGGTGGATTCCCCCTCCGACAGAACACCAGCGACGGCTCCAAGATGGGACCTCGCGGATACAGAAGGTTACGGTGGTGGAAATATTTCTTCGTTGGCTCCCTGGATGTTTTTGGGGTATGTAGGCTTATATAGGAGGAAGAAGTACATCGGTGGCTGCTTGAGGGGCCCAGGAGACAGGGGGCGTGCCCAGGAGGGGTGGGCGCGCCTCATATCTCCTGATCGCCTCGTTTGCTTCTTGACTTGCACTCCAAGTCCTCCGGATCACGTTTGTTCCAAAAATCACGCTCCCGAAGGTTTCATTCCGTTTGGACTCCGTTTGATATTCCTTTTCTTCGAAATACTGAAATAGGCAAAAAAAAAGCAATACGGGTTGGGCCTTCGGTTAGTAGGTTAGTCCCAAAAATGATATAAATGTGTAAAATAAAGCCCATAAACATCCAAAGCAGGTAATATAATAGCATGGAACAATCAAAAATTATAGATACGTTGGAGACGTATCAAGGCTCGCGGTGGCTATCATTATGTCCTCACCCTCACTGATGACTTAAGTAGACCACAACATGTCCCTAGTAAGCCTCTAGTTGACTAGCTCGTTGATCAACAAATGGTCATGGTTTCCTGACTATGGGCATTGGATGTCATTGATAACGGGATCACATCATTAGCAGAATGATGTGATGGACAAGACCCAATCCTAAGTATAGCACAAGATCGTGTAGTTCATTTGCTAAAGCTTTTCTAATGTCAAGTATCATTTCCTTAGACCATGAGATTGTGCAACTCCCAGATACCATAGGAATGCTTTGGGTGTACCAAACTTCATAACGTAACTGGGTGGCTATAAAGGTGCACTACAGGTATCTCTGAAAGTGTCTGTTGGGTTGGCACGAATCGAGACTGGGCTTTGTCACTCCGTATGATGGAGAGGTATCTCTGGGCCCACTCGGTAATGCATCATCATAATGAGCTCAATGTGACTAAGTGGTTGGTCACGGAATCATGCATTACGGAACGAGTAAAGTGACTTGCTGATAACGAGATTGAATGAGGTATTGGGATACCGACGATCGAATCTCGGGCAAGTAGCATACCGATTGACAAAGGGAATTGTATACGGGATTGCTTGAATCCTCAATATCATGGTTCATCCGATGAGATCATCGTGGAACATGTGGGAGCCAACATGGGTATCCAGATCCCGCTGTTGGTTATTGGCCGGAGAGTTTTCTCGGTCATGTCTGCATGATTGCCGAACCTGTAGGGTCTACACACTTAAGGTTCGATGACGCTAGGGTTATAGGGAAGGTTTATACGTGGTTACCGAATGTTGTTCGGAGTCCCGGATGAGATCCCGGACGTCATGAGGAGTTCAGAAATAGTCCGGAGGTGAAGATTTATAAATGGGAAGTCATCATACGGTCACCGGAAGTATTCGGGGGTTTACCGGTATTGTACCGGGACCACCGAAGGGGTTCTGGGGGGTCCACTGGGAGGGTCCACCTGCCCCAGGGGCCCTATGGGCTGTATGTGGAAGGGAACCAGGCCCTAAGTGGGCTGGACGCCACCCCCCTAGGGCCCATGAGCCTAGAGTTGGGGGGGGGGGGGACTCTAAAGGGGGCGCCCCCCTTGGCTTGGGGGGCAAGCCCCCTCCCCTTCGCCGCCGCCCCCCCTCTAGATCTCATCTAGAGGGGCCGGCCGCCTTCCCCCTTCACCCTATAAATAGAGGGGAGGAGGGAGGGCAGCCGCACCACATCCAAGGCGCAGCCCTCCCCCTCTCCAACACCTCTCCTCCTCCGTTTGAGCTTGGCGAAGCCCTGCCGGAGAACCGCTGCTCCACCACCACCACGCCGTCGTGCTGCTGCTGGAGCTATCTTCCTCAACCTGTCCCTCCACCTTGCTGGATCAAGGCGCGGGAGACGTCACCGGGCTGCATGTGTGTTGAACGCGGAGGTGCCGTTGTTCGGCGCTTAGATCGGAATCCACGGCGATCTGAATCGCTACGAGTACGACTCCTTCATCCGCGTTCTTGTAACGCTTTCGTGTCGCGATCTTCAAGGGTATGAAGATGCACTCCCCTCTCTCTCGTTGCTAGTTTCTCCATAAATTGATCTTGATGATGCGTAGAAAATTTTAATTTCTGCAACGATCCCCAACAAGGTCATGTAAGTAGCGCTTAAGGCGCTAAAGTGGAGCTCTCCGCTACGGCCCGCTCGCCTGCATTGCTCGTTCCAGATCGGCCTGGCCCGGCAAGCGCAAGGAGAGTTGGCGCTCTATTTTTTCGTTATTTCTCTTTTTTGTTTTTTCCCTTTTTGTGCGCTTAATTTAACTTTGAGAAAAATGAGAATACATAAAATGTTCTGAATTCAAAAAATGTTCACGTGATATAGAAAATGTTCGCTGATTCAAAAAAATTCCACAAATTGAAATTTTGTTTGCAAATTTGCAAAATTCTCATGCATTAAAAATTGTTCACAAATTTGAAAAAAGTTTAACTACTTGAAATTTGTGATCAATTTTAATTTTTTCAATGCACACCGCATATTTTTTATATGGAGTGAACATTTTTTTCAAATACACACAAAACAACTTTTTAAGTATATTCTGAATATTTTTTAACATGGCGTGATTTAAAAAAATGCACAATGAACCATTTTTAATATACAAAGAACATTTTTGCAATGCTATGCTCTAATCACGGTTGATGCACTTGGGCGGTGCTATGCAACTGCCACTGATCATGGCTATTGCAATTGGGCAGTGTTATGATCAGTACAGCATAAACTGTCTATAATGCATGCACATGTGCTACTATTTTTAGTATGCAAATGCATTGTCCTACTATGATCATGGAAGAATTGTAGCACCTACAATATGATCATGCACACAGACTATAGTGATCATACCAACAACCTGGCAACCATTCTGATTATATGATTGCAGTCGACGTGCTTCCCTCCGCCGGCGCTACAGACAAGCTTTCCTCACCGACTGGCATGAACGCCGACAGTGGGTCAATGGCCGCTGACCGCGGCCTGGGGCCCGGATAGCCACCATGGGTTTAATTCCTTGCCGAATTCGACCACCCACCGGTCTTGGTGAGGATGAGAGTGAGGTGGCGCAGTTGAGGGCCGCCAATGGAGAGCACGAAGGGACGGTGAGAGAGAGAGAGAGAGAGAGAGAGAGAGAGAGAGAGAGAGAGAGAGAGTATGGTACAAATGGGATGGGACGGTGACGCGGGAGATGGGGGAGTTATGAGTCGTTACATCGTCTCCCGCGCTTCCTAATGCGGGCAATCGAGAGCCACGCATGTCTCACGCGAGCCTGACTCATAGAAAACAGCCAAATCAACTGTTTCCCATCTGCCTAGCCCGAGATTGCTTTAAGTTATGTGCAGGCCAAGAACACATGCAATTCAACCTACCAAGTGTCCCATTTTGCACCGTGCTCGCTTAGTTAGGCTCCACATGCAGGCTACCAAAGATGTCCTAGGTGGCGCGACATTGCGTGACAGGCTTTACACATTGACGGAGTTGGTGCACGACACACTCACCACTCACTCTTTAGGTCCGTTCAGCCAGGAGAAGAAATGTTTTGTTGCTAGTGAAAAAAGCAGAGGTTGTACTCTACGATCCGGTTTTCTTTTCTTCACTTGCACGGCTTGTGCAAGTCCAAAATTGGAGATCAAGCAAAGAGAGTATATATCATCCGGCTTCCAGCGCCACAAGTCCATGATTCTGCTATCTGCATCGATCCTATTCCTAGGTAGGTAGTATCGTAGTAGGCATGGACGGGCAACGGCGTGGTGCAACCGCGGTCACCGTGCGAGACGAGACTGCCCGCCCCGAGCACGACCTCCCTCGGTAACTCTCCAAAACATCCCGCTCGGTTCGGTGCGTGCGATGCAATTCCTACCATCCCAAGAGGAAGAGGACTCCATTTTCTTGGTCTCCTCCTTTGGAGAAAGGCTTGGAAAACGACCTCTGGGGCGCGGACGAAGGGCCTATTTGGATGAAGACCTGGGGTTCATGCCTGGAGAAAAATATTGCCAGAGGATAGCCCATGCCATTCGGTTTGTGCCTGGGAGGCTGCTACTATGTTACAATACAATTAGCACTTCAAAACTGCACATCCACCATGCTGTATAAAAGAAATGATAAAATAATGCCAGGCAGCCTCAGTAGGACACCCAGGCATATAGAGTAGGACGCCTGACCCAGGCTAATCGCATTGCCTGGTGGCCAGCACAGGCTAATGATTTTGTCTGCTTTTGCGGGCCAGGCTAGACTCAGATTGTCCGATCAAACAAAGACCAGACAGATCCTAGGAAAGCTTGTGGCCAGGCAATTTTGCTCCAAGCCCCAAACCGAACAAGCCCGAAGTGTCGGGGGCTTCCATGGAACCGTGGCTAAGAGCATCTCCAGCCGCCTGGTCCCCTAGGGCGTCGAAAAAGAGCGACCTGAGGGTGCGCCGATGATAAACTCGGCACTGGGGCGGTTTGGCACCCAGCCGTCGCCCAATGCGCCGAATTTAACCCAGCTTTCGGCCCAAATATGTCAACAAACGGGCCGATACTGCGTGAATAGGCCCATTTCGGCGCGGTTCGGCGGGTTTCGGCGTGAATTTTCGCATACAAATAGAAATTAATTAGTTCGTCGCATAGTTCGGGGTGTTTCATCACATAAATCAAATAGTTCACTACAAATTATATAGTTTAACAAATAAAAACTCAAGTTTCATCACATGTCATTCCCGGCCTCGCCCTTGAGCCTCCATAGGTGCTCCTATTGGGGAACGTAGTAATTTCAAAAAAAATTCTACGCACACGCAAGATCATGGTGATGGCATAGCAACGAGAGGGGAGAGTGTTGTCCATGTACCCTCGTAGACCGTAAGCGGAAGCGTTAGCACAACGCGGTTGATGTAGTCGTACGTCTTCACGATCCGACCGATCCAAGCACCGAACGTACGGCACCTCCGAGTTCAGCACACGTTCAGCTCGATGACGATCCCCGGGCTCCGATCCAGCAAAGCTTCGGGGATGAGTTCCGTCAGCACGACGGCGTGGTGACGATGATGATGTTATACCGGCGCAGGGCTTCGCCTAAACTCCGCGACGATATGACCGAGGTGGAATATGGTGGAGGGGGACACCGCACACGGCTAAGGAACGATCCGTAGATCAACTTGTGTTGTCGTGCCTAGAGGTGCCCCCCTGCCCCCGTATATAAAGGAGCAAGGGGGGAGGGGGCGGCCGGCCTAGAAGGGGCATGCCAAGGGGAGTCCTACTCCCACCGGGAGTAGGACTCCCTCCTTCCTTGTTGGAGTAGGAGAAGGGGGGAAAGAGGGGGAGAGGAGGAAGGAAAAGGGGGGCCGCACCCCTTGTCCAATTCGGACCAGAGGGGGGCTGCGCGCCTCCTTCCTTTCGGCCCCTCTCCTCTATTCCCGTATGGCCCAATAAGGCCCATATACTCCCCGGCGAATTCCCGTAACTCTCCGGTACTCCGAAAAATACCCGAATCACTCGGAACCTTTCCGAACTCCGAATATAGTCGTCCAATATATCGATCTTTACGTCTCGACCATTTCGAAACTCCTCGTCATGTCCCCGATCTCATCCGGGACTCCGAACTCCTTCAGTACATCAAAACTCATAAACTCATAATATAACTGTCATCGAAATCTTAAGCGTGCGGACCCTACGGGTTCGAGAACTATGTAGACATGACCTAGAACTATTCTTGGTCAATAACCAATAGCGGAACCTGGATGCCCATATTGGCTCCTACATATTCTACGAAGATCTTTATTGGTCAAGCCGCATAACAACATACGTTGTTCCCTTTGTCATCGGTATGTTACTTGCCCGAGATTCGATCGTCGGTATCCAATACCTAGTTCAATCTCGTTATCGGCAAGTCTCTTTACTCGTTACGTAATACATCATCTCACAACTAACTCATTAGTTGCAATGCTTGCAAGGCTTATAGTGATGTGCATTACCGAGAGGGCCCAGAGATACCTCTCCGACAATCGGAGTGACAAAACCTAATCTCGAAATACGCCAACCCAACATGTACCTTTGGAGACACCTGTAGTACTCCTTTATAATCACCCAGTTACGTTGTGACGTTTGGTAGCACCCAAAGTGTTCCTCCGGTAAACGGGAGTTGCATAATCTCATAGTTACAGGAACATGTATAAGTCATGAAGAAAGCAATAGCAACATACTAAACGATCAAGTGCTAGGCTAACGGAATGGGTCATGTCAATCACATCATTCTCTTAATGATGTGAACCCGTTAATCAAATGACAACTCTTTTGTCCATGGCTAGGAAACTTAACCATCTTTGATTCAACGAGCTAGTCAAGTAGAGGCATACTAGTGACACTATGTTTGTCTATGTATTCACACATGTATTATGTTTCCGGTTAATACAATTCTAGCATGAATAATAAACATCTATCATGATATAAGGAAATAAATAATAACTTTATTATTGCCTCTAGGGCATATTTCCTTCAGTCTTCCACTTGCACTAGAGTCAATAATCTAGTTCACATCGCCATGTGATTTAACACTAATATTCACATCTGTATGTGATTAATACCCATAGTTCACATCATCATGCGATCAACACCCAAAGGGTTTACTAGAGTCAATAATCTAGTTCACATCGATATGTGATTAACACCCAAAAGGGTACTAAGGTATGATCATGTTTTGCTCGTGAGAGAAGCTTAGTCAACGGGTCTGTCATATTCAGAGCCGTATGTATTTTGCAAATATTCTATGTCCACAATGCTCTGCACGGAGCTACTCTAGCTAATTGCTCCCACTTTCAATATGTATCCAGATTGAGACTTAGAGTCATCTGGATTGGTGTAAAAGCTTGCATCGTTGTAACTTTAACGACGGGCTCTTTTATCATCTCCATAATCGAGAAACATCTCCTTAGTCCTCACTAAGGATATTCTTGACCCATGTCCAGTGATCTACTTATTAGATCAAAATTGTATTCCTTTGCCAAACACAGAGCAAGGTATACAATAGGTATGGTTCACAGCATAGCATACTTTATAGAACCTATGACTGAGGCATAGGGAATGACTTTTCATTCTCTTTCTATTTTCTGCAAATGGTCGGGTCTTGAGTCTTACTCAACTTCACACCTTGTAACACACGCAAGAACTCCTTCTTTGACTGTTCCATTTTGAACTATTTCAAAAATTTATCAAGGTAGGTACTCATTGAAAAATCTTATCAAGCGTCTTGATCTATCTATATAGATCTTGATGCTCAATGGGTAAGCAGCTTCACCGAGGTCTTGCTTTGAAAAACTCTTATTCAAGTATCCTTTCATGCTATCCAGAATTTCCATATCATTTCCAATTAACAATATGTCATCCACATATAATATTAGAAATGCTACAGAGCTCTCACTCACTTTATTGTAAATACAGGCTTCTTCAAAAGTCTGTATAAAACCATATGCTTTGATCAACTCATCAAAGCGTATATTCCAACTCCGAGATGCTTGCACCAGTCTATAGATGGATCGCTGGAGCTTGAACAATTTGTTAGCACCTTTAGGATTGACAAAACCTTCTGGTTGCATCATATACAACTATTCTTTAAGAAAACCATTAAGGAATGCAGTTTTGTTTATCCATTTGCCAGATTTCATAAAATGCGGCAATTGCTAACATGATTCAGACAGACTTAAGCATAGATATGAGTGAAAAACTCTCATCGTAGTCAACACCGTGAACTTGTCGAAAACCTTTTGCGATAATTCTAGCTTTGTAGATAGTAACACTATCAACGTCCGTCTTCCTCTTGAAGATCCATTTAATCTCAATGTCTCGCCGATCATTGGGCAAGTCAATCAAAGTCCATACTTTGTTTTCATACATGGATCTCATCTCAGATCTCATGGCCTCAAGCCATTTTGTGGAATCTGGGCTCACCATCGCTTCTTCATAGTTCGTAGGTTCGTCATGGTCTAGTAACATAACTTCCAGAACAGGATTACCGTACCACTCTGGTGCGGATCTTACTCTGGAAGACCTACGAGGTTCTATAGTAACTTAATCTGAAGTTTCATGATCATCATCATTAACTTCCTCACTAATTGGTGTAGTAGTCACACGAACAGATTTTTGTGATGAACTACTTTCCAATAAGGGAGCAGGTACAGTTACCTCATCAAGTTCTACTTTCCTCCCACTCACTTCTTTCGAGAGAAACTTCTTCTCTAGAAAGGATCCATCTTAGCAACGAATAACTTGCCTTCGAATCTGTGATAGAAGGTGTACCCAATAGTTACCTTTGGGTATTCTATGAAGACGCACTTCTCCGATTTAGGTTCGAGCTTATCAGGTCGAAAAACTTTTTTCATATAAGCATCGCAACTCCAAGCTTTAAGAAACGACAGCTTAGGTTTACTGCTAAACCATAGTTCATACGATGTCATCTCAACGGATTTAGATGGTGCCCTATTAAACGTGAATGCAGCTGTCTCTAATGCATAACCCCGAAATGATAGTGGTAAACTGATAAGAGACATCATAGATCGCACCATATCTAGTAAAGTACGATTACGACGTTCGGACACACCATAACGTTATGGTGTTCCAGGTGGCGTGAGCTGTGAAACTATTCCACATTATTTTAATTGAAGACCAAACTCGTAACTCAAATATTCGTCTCCATGATCAGATCGTAGAAACTTTATTTTTCTTGTTACGATGATTTTTCCACTTTACTCTGAAATTCTTTGAACTTTTCACCTATTTCAGACTTATGTTTCATCAAGTAGATATACCCATATCTGCTCAAATCATCTGTAAAGGTTAGAAAATAACGATACTTGCCACGAGCATCAACACTCATTGGACCGCATACATCGGTATGCATTATTTCCAATAAGTCACTAGCTCGTTCCATTGTTCCGGAGAACGGAGTTTTAGTCATCTTGCCCAAAAGGCACGGTTCGCAAGCATCAAATGATTCATAACCAAGTGATTTCCAAAATCCATCTTTATGGAGTTTCTTCATGCGCTTTACACCGATATGACCCAAACGGCAGTGCCACAAATAAGTTGCACTATCATTATTAACTTTGCATCTTTTGGTTTCAATATTATGAATATGTGTATCACTATGATCGAGATCCAACGGACCATTTTCATTGGGTGTGTAACCATATAAGGTTTTATTCATGTAAACAGAACAACAATTTATTCTCTTACTTAAATGAATAACCGTATTGCAATAAACATGATCAAATCATATTCATGCTCAACGCAAACACCAAATAACACTTATTTAGTTTCAACACTAATCCCGAAAGTATAGGGAGTGTGCGATGATGATCATATCAATCTTGGAACAACTTCCAACACACACCGTCACCTCGCCTTTTACTATTTTATGTTTATTCTGCAACTCCCGTTTCGAGTCACTAATCTTAGCAACCGAACAAGTATCAAATACTCAGGGGCTACTGTAAACACTAGTAAGGCACACATCAATAACCTGTATATCAAATATACTCTTGTTCACTTTGCCATCCTTCTTATCCACCAAATATTCAAGGCATTTCCGCTTCTAGTGACCATTTCCTTTGCAGTGTAAGCACTCAGTTTCAGGCTTTTGTTCAGCTTTGGGCTTCTCCGTGGGAATGACAACTTGCTTGTCATTCTACTTGAAGTTCCCTTTCTATCCCTTTGCCCTTTTCTTGAAATTAGTGGTCTTGTCAATCATCAACACTTGATGCTCTTTCTTGATTTCTACCTTCATCGATTTCAACATCACGAAGAGCTCAGGAATCGTTTTCGTCATCCCTTGCATACTATAGTTCATCACAAAGTTCTACTAACTTGGTGATGGTGACTAGAGAATTCTGTCAATCACTATCTTATCTGGAAGATTAACTCCCACTTGATTCAAGCGATTGTAGTACCCAGACAATCTGAGCACATGCTCACTAGTTGAGCGATTCTCCTCCATCTTTTAGCAATAGAACTTGTTGGAGACTTCATATCTCTCAACTCGGGTATTTGCTTGAAATATTAACTTCAACTCCTGGAACATCTCATATGGTCCATGACGTTCAAAACGTCTTTAAAGTCCTGATTCTAAGCCATAAAGCATGGTGCACAGAACAATCAAGTAGTCATCATATTGGGCTAGCCAAACGTTCATAACGTCTGCATCTGCTCCTGCAATAGGTCTGTCACCTAGCGGTGCATTAAGGACATAATTCTTCTGTGCAGCAATGAGGATAAACCTCAGATCACGGATCCAATCCGCATCATTGCTACTAACATTTTTCAACACAATTTTCTCTAGGAACATATCAAAATAAACATATGAAAGCAACAACGCGAACTATTGATCTATAACATAATTTGCAAAATACTACCAGGACTAAGTTCATGATAAATTAAAGTTCAATTAATCATATTACTTAAGAACTCCCACTTAGACAGACATCCCTCTAATCCTCTAAGTGATTACGTGATCCATATCAACTACACCATGTCCGATCATCACGTGAGATGGAGTAGTTTCAATGGTGAACATCACTATGTTGATCATATCTACTATATGATTCACGCTCGACCTTTCGGTCTCCGTGTTCTGAGGCCATATCTATATATGCTAGGCTCGTCAAGTTTAACCTGAGTATTCCGCGTGTGAAACTGTTTTGCACCCGTTGTATTTGAACGTAGAGCCTATCACACCCGATCATCACGTGGTGTCTCAGCACGAAGAACTTTCGCAACGGTGCATACTCAGGGAGAACACTTCTTGATAATTAGTGAGAGATCATCTTAAAATGCTACCGTCAAACAAAACAGAATAAGATGTATAATAGATAAACATCATATGCAATCAAAATATGTCACATGATAGGGCCATGATCATCTTGCGCCTTTGATCTCCATCTCCAAAGTACTGTCATGATCTCTATCGTCACCGGCACGACACCATGATCTTCATAATCTTGATCTATATCAATGTGTCGTCACATGGTCGTCTCGTCAACTATTGCTCTTGCAACTATTGCTATCGTATAGCGATAAAGTAAAGCAATTATTTAGCACTTGCATCTTATGCAACAAAGAGACAACCATAGGACTTCTGCCAGTTGTCGATAACTTCAACAAAACATGATCATCTCATACAACAACTTATATCTCATCACTTCTTGACCATATTACATCACAACATGCCCTGCAAAAATAAGTTAGACATCCTCTACTTTGTTGTTGCAAGTTTTACGTGGCTGCTACGGGCTGAGCAAGAACCATTCTTACCTACGCATCAAAACCACAACGATAGTTCGTCAAGTTGGTGCTGTTTTAACCTTCTCAAGGACCGGGCGTAGCCACACTCGGTTCAACTAAAGTTGGAGAAACTGACACCCGCTAGTCACTTGTGTGCAAAGCACGGCGGTAAAACCAGTCTCGCGTAAGCGTACGCGTAATGTCGGTCCGGGCCGCTTCATCCAACAATACCGCCGAACCAAAGTATGACATGCTGGTAAGCAGTATGACTTTTATCGCCCACAACTCACTTGTGTTCTACTCGTGCATATAACATCAACGCATAAAACCTAGGCTCTGATACCACTGTTGGGGAACGTAGTAATTTTAAAAAAAATTCCTACGCACACGCAAGATCATGGTGATGGCATAGCAACAAGAGGGGAGAGTGTTGTCCACGTACCCTCGTAGACCGTAAGCGGAAGCGTTAGCACAACGCGGTTGATGTAGTCGTACGTCTTCACGATCCGACCGATCCAAGCACCGAACGTACGGCACCTCCGAGTTCAGCACACGTTCAGCTCGATGACGATCCCCGGGCTCCGATCCGGCAAAGCTTCGGGGATGAGTTCCGTCAGCACGACGGCGTGGTGACGATGATGATGTTATACCGGCGCAGGGCTTCGCCTAAACTCCGCGACGATATGACCGAGGTGGAATATGGTGGAGGGGGGCACCGCACACGGCTAAGAAACGATCCATAGATCAACTTGTGTTGTCGTGCCTAGAGGTGCCCCCCTGCCCCCGTATATAAAGGAGCAAGGGGGAGGGGGCGGCCGGCCTAGAAGGGGCATGCCAAGGGGAGTCCTACTCCCACCGGGAGTAGGACTCCCTCCTTCCATGTTGGAGTAGGAGAAGGGGGGAAAGAGGGGGAGAGGAGGAAGGAAAGGGGGGCTGCACCCCTTGTCCAATTCGGACCAGAGGGGGGCTGCGCGCCTCCTTCCTTTCGGCCCCTCTCCTCTATTCCCGTATGGCCCAATAAGGCCCATATACTCCCCGGCGAATTCCCGTAACTCTCCGGTACTCCGAAAAATACCCGAATCACTCGGAACCTTTCCGAATTCCGAATATAGTCGTCCAATATATCGATCTTTACGTCTCGACCATTTTGAGACTCCTCGTCATGTCCCCGATCTCATCCAAGACTCCAAACTCCTTCGGTACATCAAAACTCATAAACTCATAATATAACTGTCATTTAAATTTTAAGCGTGCGGACCCTACGGGTTCGAGAACTATGTAGACATGACCTAGAACTATTCTTGGTCAATAACCAATAGCGGAACCTGGATGCCCATATTGGCTCCTACATATTCTACGAAGATCTTTATTGGTCAAACCGCATAATAACATACGTTATTCCCTTTGTCATCGGTATGTTACTTGCCCGAGATTCGATCGTCGGTATCCAATACCTAGTTCAATCTCGTTATCGGCAAGTCTCTTTACTCGTTACGTAATACATCATCTCACAACTAACTCATTAGTTGCAATGCTTGCAAGGCTTATAGTGATGTGCATTACCGAGAGGGCCGAGAGATACCTCTCCGACAATCAAAGTGACAAAACCTAATCTCGAAATACGCCAACCCAACATGTACCTTTGGAGACACCTGTAGTACTCCTTTATAATCACCCAGTTACGTTGTGACGTTTGGTAGCACCCAAAGTGTTCCTCCGGTAAACGGGAGTTGCATAATCTCATAGTTACAGGAACATGTATAAGTCATGAAGAAAGCAATAGCAACATATTAAACGATCAAGTGCTAGGCTAACGGAATGGGTCATGTCAATCACATCATTCTTCCAATGATGTGATCCCGTTAATCAAATGACAACTCTTTTGTCCATGGCTAGGAAACTTAACCATCTTTGATTCAACGAGCTAGTCAAGTAGAGGCATACTAGTGACACTATGTTTGTCTATGTATTCACACATGTATTATGTTTCCGGTTAATACAATTCTAGCATGAATAATAAACATCTATCATGATATAAGGAAATAAATAATAACTTTATTATTGCCTCTAGGGCATATTTCCTTCAGCTCCACCAGATCGTGTTGCAGTTCTTGATGCACCTGTGGTCTCGGATCTCCTGACGCATATTGAGGTAGTCAGTCCAGTTTGTCGGTAGCTGGTGATCAACTTGGGCAAGAGGACCCTGCCTGTGGTATGGTTCAGTGTCAAACACTGGCTCTTTCTGCTCGCTCTCAATGATCATGTTGTGCAAGATGACGCAGCAAGTCATGATCTCCCACATTTTGATCTTTCGATCAGGTCTGAGCGGGGTACCGGACAACAGCAAATCGAGATTGGAGCACACCAAATGCCCGCTCGACATCTTTCCTGCAAACCTCCTGAATCTTCGCAAACTAGACGTTCTTGCCTCCTGGCACAGGGTTTGAGATGGTCTTCACAAATGTCGACCATCTCGGATAGATGCCATCAGCTAGATAGTACCCCTTGTTGTACTGCCGTCCATTGACCTCGAAGCTCATCGGAGGAGAATGACCTTCAACAAGCTTGGCAAAGACTGGGGAGCACTGCAGGACGTTGATGTCATTGTGAGTTCCTAGCATCCCAAAGAAAGAGTGCCAAATCCAAAGGTCCTGTGTGGCCACTGCTTCAAGCACGACACTGCAACCGCCTTTGGCCCCTTTGTACAACCCCTGCCAAGCAAATGGACAGTTCTTCCATTTTCAATGCATGCAGACGATGCTTCCAAGCATCCAGGAAATCCTGTTGCTTCATTTTGTGCTAGGATCCGAGCAGTGTCTTTCGCATTGGGTGTTCGCAAGTACTGCGGTCCAAACACTGCCACCACTGCCCTGCAGAACTTGTTGATACACTCAATGGTGGTGGACTCGGCCATGCGCCCATAGTCGTCGAGTGAATCACAGGGAGCTCCGTATGCAAGCATCCTCATAGCTGTCGTGCACTTCTGGATCGAGGTGAATCCAAGTGTGCCGGTGCAATCCTTCTTGCAGTTGAAGTAGCTGTCGAACTCCCGGATGGAATTCACAATCCGGAGGGAAAGCTTTCGGCTCATCCGATAACGGCGCCGAAATGTTTTCTCACCGTGCAATGGAGCGTTGGCGAAGTAGTCTGAGTAGAGCATGCAGTAGCCTTCCAGACGATGCCGGTTCTTTGCTTTCACCCGCCCAAGCGCCGAGCCACCTCGCCGCGGCTTCTCACTGCTCGCGAGCAGGCCGGCGAGGGCGGCGAGCACCATGAGATGCTCCTGCTCCTGGACGTCGACTTCGGCTTCCTCATCCAGCAACGCCGCGAGCGCCTCCTCATCTTTGGAGTCCATCGCCGAGCCGGGCAATCCACCGAACACCTTGTGGGCGAGGTGGGCGCAAGCCCGCCGGCGTACAGCCCTGTGCGCGCCCGGAGCGCTGGAAAAGGTGCCCGGGGCGACGGCGAAGAGGCTGCCTCGGCCAAACTCCTTCTTTTTCCCGGGGGGAGATGGTCTACCTAGCTGCGGCGGGTGGTGGTCGGCGCCGGGATCGGCAGAGCGGCAGTC